>NC_080671.1:432277091-432585125 GCF_030247195.1 Topomyia yanbarensis | reverse complement strand
TATTTTGTACGCTGCACAGTTGGCCAATGCTTGTGTCATATTCAATATGTGCCACAAACATTAATAATGACAAGAAAAATTGTGGACGAACGTCTGCAATTTTCCAGAATCCCTACATGTATTGGCTGTGTATGTGTAGAGTAGACTAGACTCATATCTTCTTTAACACTATCTACCTCTCCGTATTTTGATATGAGTAGTTTGATAGCGGCGGTACTAGTACGTGGTGCCAAGTCATGTAGTTTTATTTCAATACTGGCATTACATTTGACGACGCGTTTCAAATTGTTCTGCGAAGCAATAGACTCAGCTTGACTAATGTTTTTGAATATAATCAGTACCGCATAACGGAAATGGTGGAATTGTACACCCTTAACTTCTGCTACTTTGAGCTCCATGTACACCTTTAACATTTGCTCCACTTCACGAATCGATGGTCTTACCGGACCTTTCGAGAAGTTAATTTCAATACAGTTTACCCGCAAAGGGATACAAACTTGCTTTGCAGTGTCACTCATTGTTTGTTGACGTTTCACAGACTAGGTAGAAAGAATTAATTTTTGCTTTTGCAAATAGACAAAGCGGCGCACGGGTAAGTTTGCTAATTTGCCCAGCTATAGCAGCGTAGCGATTTCTAGCTTTTGAACTGAGCAAGATGAGAACCTCTTGCAATTATAGGGAAAAAAATCCGTTCATGAATTCATGAACAAAAGATCACGACTTCGTGAGCTGAACGATTTACGAAAATCGTGACCAAGTTCCTGAAATTTTGAATACTAAATCTCGTATTCATGAAACTATTTGCGGTTCCAAAAAACTAGTTCGCCCCGGCGTCACATTCGAATGTTAATAATTAGCTTTTATTATGATTCTTGTTTATAATTTGGGAATACACAGCCGACAGTTAAACGATGTTCATGATTTCAGGAACTTATTCGCGATTTTTGTGTTTTATCATCACGATACCGTGCTATTTTGGTCGTAAGCTTATTATCGGATTTTTCAGTCAGACTGGTGGGATTTATGTTAAGGATTTCAGGATCTCGGTCGCGAATTTCATAATTTCTATTCACGTTATCGTCATATTTTAGTCATTTGTATTTGTGTAAAAAAAGTCCAACTGACAATTTGTCTTAATGAACTATACTAAACTAAGGTAAACTAAACATAATTAAAATAGTGACAATACACGACGACGAAACTGCGAAGAGTTCATGACGAAGTCAAAAATTTCAGCAAACTCGTTGAAGCGACGACTCATTGCTAAAATTGGACTATTGGCAGCGTAGTTAGTGCTGCGCATTTCAGAATGCAGCAGGGCTCGAGGGCGAAGAGAACGGATAGGCGCGTAGAGGTTGATTTGCGCTAGTAGCACCGGATCATCATATTCAGCCAGCAGAATCTTTGACACGAAGGTAGCTTGCGCTTCATGTCTCCGGCGTGTTAAAGTATTAAGTCCTAAAAGACGACAACGGTCCTCGTATGGTGGCAGGTTTAATGGATCGTTCCACGGCAATTCACGTAACGTATATCGTATGAATTTACGCTGGACTGCTTCGATCCTAAGGCTCCACGTAGCTTGATACGGGCACCAAACGACGTTTGCAAATTCCAATTGCGGGCGCACCAATGAGCAATAAAGAGCCTTGAAGCATAGAGGATCCCGAAATTCATTGGATATTTTGAAAATAAATCCCAGCAAACGATTGGATCTGTCGATGGTTGCTGAGAAATGATGAGTATACGTTAGCTTATCATCAAGAATGACTCCTATATCCTTCACGTGGTCAACGCGTTGTAGTAGAGTTCCTGCGATGTTATAGTTGAAGGTAATAATATTTCTCGTTCGATAATAGCTGATGACAAAACATTTTGCAACGCTATGGACCATCATGTTTCTTACACACCAGCTATAAAAGGTGTCAATAAGATGCTGTAGCTCACGGCAATCGGCTTCATTCCGTATAACAAGAAAAAAATTTAAGTCATCGGCAAAAAACAGCTTTCCTCCACGGCTTAGAACGAAAACCGCATCGTTCACGAACAGTGAAAAAAGTAGTGGACCTAGCGTACTACCTTGAGGAACTCCGGAAGTGTTGAAAAAGGATTCTGAAACAATATCGCCAATTTGAACAACGATTTCACGGTACACAAGGTAGGATCGAAGCCAATTGCAGAATCTAGTAGAACACCCTAGCTTTGTTATCAGTATCTCATGATTAACTCTATCAAAAACTGCCTTTAGATCGGTGTAAATAGTATTCACCTGCAATTTCTTAGACATTTGTTCCGTACAAAATGACGTAAAGCAGACGAGATTCATCTCGACTGAACGTCCTGGGAAAAATCCGTGCTGAGATGTACTAATGTAGTGTCGACAAGCAGAAAATAACGCCTCGTTGATAATTGATTCAAACACTTTAGATTCGACTCCTAGCGAAGTGATTCCGCGATAGTTCGCTATGTTGCGTTTGTCACCTTTCTTGAATACCGGGAACATAACTGAGCATTTCCAATCCTCAGGAAACGTTTGCTGCTGAAGCGATAGGTTAAAAATATATGCAAGTGGTATTACAAGTAAGTCCGAACATTTTTTCAATACAGTTGAAGGTCTGGCACTGAGGCCAAGTGCATAAGATGACTTGGTTTTCCGAATTGCACATATAACCATTTGTTCAGAGACAGTAAACACATCCAAATCAACAGCACAAGCAGGAACGTCGCGAGAGGCATTTTCGAGTTCGTTTGCGGTTGGCGAGTCAGTTGAAAAAACACTCGAGAAGAATCTGGCAAACAGCGTACATTTCGCCACAGTTGTCGTAGCTTCTTCACCGTCGTAAAGCATCCTTGATGGAAGTCCAGTTTCTTTTCGCTTCGTGTTGACAAATGAACAAAAGCCCTTCGGGTTTCGGCGTAGATTATTCTGGATGCGGTTTACATAGCGTGTGTACAGAAGCTTGTTGTAACAACGATACTCATTACGGGCTAAAGTGAACATGCGCTTAGAAAGAGGACACCGTCGATTTGTGTACGCACGTAGGGTTTTTGCTCGAGTACGTTTTAGCTTTCGAAGAGTGCTGTTTGACCAGGGTGGCTTGCTAGGAGGCTGACATTTAGGCACTGAGGTCTCAACACAGTTCAGTAGTAGTCGCTTGTAGATGGCAACTGCAGCATTAACACTCACTTGGGCATGCAGTACACTCCAATCAATTTGCGACAGAGAACTGCGCAGCTTTACAAAATCAGTTTTGCGAAAGTTGAGACGGTCGACAGAAAGAGTTTCTACATACTGAACTGATCGAATAGTGCCAATTGAGATTTCAAGCGCGGGATGAAAGTTGTCAAGTGGAACAATCACGCTGGATGCTTCATTGACGGAACATACAGGTATAATAGTTTCACTAACAAAGACGAGATCCAGAAAGCGTGACTGGTGGTTAGGAATCATGCTTACTTGACTTATCCCATTGAAAGCAAATCCGTCCAGTAGCAAACGACTGGCGATGTTAGTTGTCGAAGCAATCGGGTCTGGGTAAGCGTATCCGTGTCGTGACGGCACCCATATGAGCCCTGGCTGATTGAAATCACCAAGGACAATCATCACGCCATCCGCGCCAGCTTGTGAAGAAGCGTTATTCACAGCATCCATGTGAAGTTGCATGATATTGCAGTCGAGTCGCTTTTCAGGAGGAATATAGGCAGCACCAATATAAAAGTTCCTCGATGGAGTTGTAATTCTAACCCAAACAGCCTCAACACTGGTTAAACTACCTACATCAATCTCACATGAGGCAAATGCGGTGGAAACAGCAATCAAAACTCCTCCTCCACGTCCACGAATACTGTTGCCACTATTTCGGTCCGCACGGTATACGGTATAAGCATCGCCAAAAAGCTGCACTGATGTTATACGCGCATCGAGCCATGTTTCGGTGAAGACGCAAACATCGTTGTCACCGTCCACAGCAGCTAAATACACGTCATCAATTTTCGTCTTAAGCCCTCTCGCGTTCTGATAGTAAATCCGCAAACCATCAGTGTCATGTGAGAGGTGTCGTGCTGCATTCCAAGTTTCAGGACTGCGGGCTCGATGATCACTTTCACCGCAAATAGCGCGGGGACAGCAGGATGTACTGTTGTCAGGAAGGGGAACAAGCTGCGATACGGAGGGAATGACTGCGTCATAACTGTTGTGTCTAGCGGCTGACTGCAATGGGAGGCATACTTGAAGGTGCGCAGTATCACGTGTAGCTTCGGAAGGACATATATTATTCAAATGTTTACCTGAGCGGACAGATGCGATGCGATCGAAATTATCATTTTGACATTGAAGGTTCGCTGGAGCGGTAGAGTCGATTGAGTTGTGTTCATCAGCAGACTGTAAGTGAAATTTACATTGAGGGTGTGCAGCATCTTGAAGTGCTTCGGAAGGACATATACCCTTCTTGGCTTTACCTGACACAGAAGAAGTTGCCGATTCGGCAGGTAGTCCGATGTCGCTCACCGTCATGTGATTCATATTCATGATCTGAGGATCTTAGTCGCGATTTTTCAAATTTTAATCACGATTAATGTGATTTATATTCATAGTTTCAGGAAATTTGTCATGATTTTCGTAATTTCTATTCATGTTGTCGTGATATTCGAGTCACAAGTAAAGATTTATGTTTATTCGTGTTCTTGATTTCAGGGTCATAGTTACGATTTTTGACATTTATGTCTCGAGTTGTGTGATTCATGTTCATGATCTCAGCCATTTTATTCTGTGAATTATATCACGAACAGGATTTGTAGTTTTCGTTTTCTGTTCAGACATCACACTGAACCTTGTCGAATGAATCACGATGTTCGAGGTCCAAATATATTTCTTATGTCAAACGCTCGTACCTATTACTGCATTAAAAATGATTCAATAAATAATACGCCAAATTTTGTAAAAGAACTCACGTGAAAATTTCATTATTAAGTTGCATAAAATCGAAAATGATTAGAAAAATATTTTAAATATTTTAAGCACACAATGTAGATCGTAAATATTGTACTTGAAATCATGAACTAGTTCATGAACACAGGAAAAATATTTTATAATTTTGTGTCAGTCGTGACTACTAGGAATCATGAAACAGTTAACGAATACATGAATAAGATTTCATGATTTTGTTAACGATTTCACGAGCACGGATATGAATTAATTTACGAGGATTGAATGGATTCATGAATAAAATTCCAATTTAAGTGAAATAGTTCACGATACAATATCCAGAATTTTTTGATTTTGATTCTATGAATAACATCATGAGTCAACCATTGGTTTTATGAATAATGTTCATAAAGTTGTGAACTAGTTCACGTACAGAAAATCGATTTCGTAATGACATGGTGGAAACTGTGATCGAAGTTCACAAAACAAAAACAAATCACATACGTCTCCCAACCTTTGAACGGAACGGATCGTTATATTTCACAGTGGTGTTCGGTGTGTAAATTACAGTGATTCAAGGTCATCCTTTGTTCGTTCGTTAGCTGCCATTCTGCTGGTGCCGGCAGTAAATCCAGTACATTGTTTTCGCTGGTGCGGAACAATCGACGTTGTTTGCAGATAAGTTTTGCCTTATTTTTTTCCTCGTTTGCTTTCTTTCCTTTTCCCTACTTTTACTCTACCTTGTAATCAAATAATAAGACACATTCCCGTTTATATAACGCTCTGCCCTCGTGCTTAAATGGCCGAGGGCGAAATACCATCTGATGTAATCATGGAAGTCCCTGATCCCCCTAATACTCGCATTGCTCCCCGTATAAAGCAGTACCCAGAAGGTTCCTCTGGGCCATGGGTGGTATATTTTCGGACCGGAGAGAAACCGGTTAATATATTAAAACTTTCTCGAGATCTGACTGCTTACCCGGCCGTAACTCAGATAACACGTGTTCGGGCAAACAAGATACGTGTTCTAGTGAGTGATCTCGGCCAGGCAAACGCGATTGCTTGCTGTGAGCGCTTTACGCGGGAATTTAAAGCGTACGTGCCTTGTGTGGCCTGTGAAATCGATGGGGTAGTGTCCGAACCGGGCCTGAAATGCGAAGAACTGTTGGAGCACGGGGTTGGCTGCTTTAAGGACCCCTTACTTGAACAGATTAAGATCTTGGAATGCAAACAATTGTATACCGCAAACACCGAGGGAGGTAAGACTACCTACTCTCTATCAGGCTCGATTCGGGTGACATTCGCCGGGTCCTCTCTTCCCAACTACATCCTCCTTGACAAGGTTCGCCTACCAGTTCGCCTGTTCGTACCGCGGGTCATGAACTGCAGCAATTGCAAGCAGTTGGGCCACACAGCCACATATTGTGGAAATAAGAAACGATGCGGCAAATGCGAAGGAGAGCATGAGGATGACTCTTGTGACAAAGAAACTGAAAAGTGTATTTGCTGCGGGGCCCTTCACATGCTCTTAAATCATGTCCTGCGTACAAGCAGCGCGGGGATAAAATTATGCGCTCCCTTAAGGAACGCTCAAGGCGTTCTTATGCAGAAATGCTAAAGAATGCTTCGCCATCTATCCTGTCCGAAAATCCCTATGCTGGTTTGGCTAACGTTGAGCAAGAATCTGACGACCCACGAGAGGGAACATCTTTGGTTAACCCAGGGGAATCCAGGAAGAGGAGAAATCCAGCCTCCCCTACATTGCCTCGTAAGGGTGCCAAGGTGTCGTCCACTCAGAGTGCGCCATCTACAACCAATAAATCCAACGGAAGTGATGCACAAAAGCCGACGCAATTTGCTCCAGGACTTGGAAATATTAATTCTAACAAGGAGTACCCACCACTTCCAGGGACATCCAAAACCCCAAGTGTCCCCTTTTTTCAAACAGATACTCAGTCCAGTAGCGAACTAATGAAATTTTCTGACATAGTGGACTTAATTTTCACAGCTTTCAATGTTACTGATCCTCTTAAAAGCCTTCTGATACGTTTTCTCCCTATAGTGCAAACATTTTTGAAGCAGTTGACTACTAAATGGCCCCTCCTTGCAGCGATCGTATCCTTCGATGGCTAAGTCATCGAACGAGGTCACCTATTCGATCACTGTTCTACAGTGGAACAGCAGAAGTATCTTCCCGAAAATCGATTCCTTTAAATTTTTACTAAATAGTTTAAAATGTGATGCTTTCGCATTATGTGAAACTTGGTTAACTTCCGATATAAATCTCAACTTCCACGACTTTAATATAATTCGTCTGGATCGAGAAAACCCCTATGGAGGAGTACTTTTGGGGATCAAAAAGTGCTATTCTTTCAACCGAATTAACCTCCCTTCGACACCAGGCATTGAAATTGTCGCTTGTCAAGTTTTAATCAAAGGTAAAGACCTTTGCATTGCTTCCATCTACATTCCTCCTAGAGCCTCGGTAGGGCACCGAACGCTTTGTAATATCACGGAATCCTTACCGGCACCGCGGCTAGTTCTGGGAGACTTTAACTCGCACGGTACGGTATGGGGCTGTCTTCATGATGATAATAGATCAACATTAATCCAAGATCTTTGCGATAATTTCAACATGACCATCTTAAACACGGGAGAAATGACGCGGATTCCTACACCACCAGCACGCGCAAGCGCGTTGGATTTGTCGCTTTGCTCGACATCGCTACAGTTAGATTGCATGTGGAAGGTGATCCCTGATCCCCACGGTAGCGATCATTTGCCTATCGTGATTTCAATTGCTAACGGTTCAAGACCATCGGAAACAATCAATGTCTCATATGACCTCACACGGAACATTGATTGGAAGAGTTACGCGACCGCGATATCCGTTAAAATCGAATCCACTCAAGAACTTCCTCCGGAGGAAGAGTACAGGTTTTTGGCTGGCTTGATTCTCGACAGTGCGAATCAAGCTCAGACTAAACCAGTACCCAGCGCGAATACCCATGGACGATCTCCCACCCTGTGGTGGGATAAAGAGTGCTCAGAGCTGTACGCGGAAAAGTCCACTGCATATAAGGCCTTCCGGGAAGACGGGTTACCCGCTAGCTATCAACAGTACGCGTCGTTAGAAAGGCGAATGAAGAGTCTAATGAAAGCCAAAAAACGCAGTTATTGGCGCCGGTTCGTCGACGGGTTAACGAGAGAAACAGCGATGAGCACTCTTTGGGGTAAGGCTCGACGTATGCGTAACCGTAATAGTACCAACGAGAACGTGGAATATTCAAACCGTTGGATATTCGCTTTCGCCAAGAAGATCTGTCCGGACTCTGTCCCGGTACAGAAAACGTGCCGCGCCGCGTCTCCTCACGATACCGCGAACGAAACACCGTTTTCGATGGTGGAGTTCTCACTTGCTCTCTTATCGTCAACAATAACGCCCCAGGGTTAGACAGAATCAAATTCAACTTGCTGAAGAATCTGCCTGACACTGCAAAAAGGCGCCTGTTGAATTTATTTAACAAGTTTCTTGAGGGTAACATTGTCCCTTATGAATGGAGGCAAGTGAAGGTCATCGCCATCCAAAAACCAGGAAAACCAGCCTCCGACCACAACTCGTATCGGCCGATTGCAATGCTGTCCTGTATTCGGAAGTTGTTCGAGAAAATGATCATGTTTCGCCTCGACAATTGGGTTGAAGCAAATGGCTTACTGTCAGATACACAATTTGGCTTCCGCAAAGGCAAAGGGACGAACGATTGCCTTGCGTTGCTTTCTACAGAAATCCAAATGGCCTATGCTAACAGAGAGCAGATGGCATCAGTCTTCTTGGATATTAAGGGGGCTTTTGACTCAGTTTCTATCAACACTCTGTCAGAGAAGCTGCACCAGCATGGTCTTTCGCCAATTTTAAATAACTTTTTGCTAAACCTGTTGTCTGAAAAGCACATGCACTTTTCGCATGGCGATTTAACAACATCGCGATTTAGCTACATGGGTCTTCCCCAGGGCTCATGTCTAAGTCCCCTGCTCTACAATTTCTACGTGAATGACATTGACGATTGTCTTGCCAATTCATGCACGCTAAGGCAACTTGCAGACGACGGGGTGGTCTCTGTTACAGGGCCCAAAGCTGCCGACTTGCAAGGACCATTACAAAATACCTTGGACAATTTGTCTGCTTGGGCTCTTCAGCTGGGTATTGAGTTCTCCACGGAGAAAACTGAGTTGGTTGTTTTTTCTAGGAAGCGTGAGCCGGCGCAACTCCAGCTCCTATTAATGGGTGCAACGATCAACCAGGTTTTCACATTTAAATATCTCGGGGTCTGGTTCGACTCTAAAGGTACCTGGGGATGTCACATTAGGTATCTGAAACAGAAATGCCAACAAAGGATCAATTTTCTCCGAACAATAACTGGAACATGGTGGGGTGCTCACCCAGGAGACCTGATCAGGTTGTACCAAACAACGATATTGTCGGTGATGGAGTACGGGTGTTTCTGTTTCCGCTCCGCTGCGAACATACACTTCATCAAACTGGAGAGAATCCAGTATCGTTGCTTGCGCATTGCCTTGGGTTGCATGCACTCGACCCATACGATGAGTCTCGAAGTGCTGGCGGGCGTTCTTCCGCTAAAAAATCGATTTTGGGAACTCTCATATCGATTGCTCATCCGATGTGACATTCTGAACCCGTTGGTAATTGAAAACTTCGAGAGACTCGTCGAGCTTAATTCTCAAACCCGTTTTATGTCCTTGTACTTCGACTACATGGCACAGAGCATCAATCCTTCTTCGTACAATCCCAACCGTGTCCGTTTCCTAGATACTTCTGATTCTACTGTATTCTTCGACACATCCATGAAGGAAGAGATTCGTGGAATTCCGGACCATATACGCCCGCAGGTGATCCCCAATATATTTTATAATAAATTCCGAGAAGTCGACTGCGACAAAATGTTTTACACTGACGGATCAAATCTCGATGGGTCCACTGGCTTCGGTATCTTCAACAATACTATCACCGCTTCATTCAAGCTCAATGATCCCGCTTCAGTTTACGTCGCAGAGTTAGCTGCAATTCAGTACACCCTTGGGATCATCGACACTCTGCCCACAGATCACTACTTCATCGTTTCGGACAGCCTCAGCTCTATCGAGGCTCTTCGTGCGGTGAAGCCTAAAAAGCAATTACCGTATTTTCTGGGGAAGATACAGGAGTCCTTGTGTACGTTATCTGAAAAATCTTATCAGATTACCTTTGTTTGGGTCCCCTCTCATTGTTCTATCCCGGGCAATGAAAAGGCCGACTCATTAGCAAAGGTGGGCGCATTAAATGGTGACATATACGAAAGACCAATCTGCTTCAACGAATTTTTTAGTATTTGTCGTCAGAGGACGCTCAACAGTTGGCAAACCTCGTGGAGCAATGGGGAACTTGGACGATGGCTACATTCGATTATCCCAAAGGTATCAACGAAGCCTTGGTTCGGGGGGATGGATGTGGGTCGGGATTTTATTCGTGTAATGTCCCGACTTATGTCCAATCACTACACCATGGATGCGCATTTGCGGCGTATTGGGCTTGCGGAGAGTAGTCTGTGCGCTTGTGACGAGGGCTATCACGACATCGAACACGTTGTCTGGGTGTGCGCCGGGTATTGTGACGCCAGGTCTCAGTTAAAGGAATCCCTTCGGGCCCGAGGTAGACCACCCAATGTACCAGTCCGAGATATGCTGGCAACTCGTGATTTCCCCTATATGTCCCTTATTTATACCTTCATAAAAACGATAAATATCCCAATTTAGCCCCTCTCTTTTATTTCTCGTTTTTAGAGTTTCCTCCTGCCTTGTGGAACCGATCAGCTCCAGAGTGCCACTATGTAACCGCCATCGCCCTTACCACTACGCCTGCATAGAAGGAAACTGAAGCGAGAGCGACTCGAGGTCCGATGACTTTTGAAGGATTCCCCGCGGGTCCGAAGAATACCATCCGCCAATCCGGTACTCGACGACTTACTATACTGAGGCGCAAATTTGATTCGCTGATCCCCCTCCCCCCCCCCCGCCGTTCGAGCGAAAGTTGCAAGTTTTGCTCTTCTTTCCCTGTCTCTCCCCTGTCCTTGATACAACTGCTGCTACACTGATGCGGAAATAAGCCACCCTTTGAATATCTTGACCAAGCATAAGTTTTAGTTAAAAAATTCAAATTAGTATTCTGTATTCCTAGTTTTAAGATAGCTATAATTTTTACTCTTTATTGAAACTCTTGTCCTCCATCTTGTAAATAGAATTGAATCCCTAGTTTTAAGATTTCTGTGAAATTTCTCATAAATATTTGTTCCCCCCTTTTGTGTACTAAACTATATTGTTAGCTTTAAGATAACCGTAAAATATTTCGTAAAATACTATTACTCCCCCTCTTGTATATCAAAGTGAATCCCTTGTTTTAAATTTTTTCATAAAAAAATCTTTTGGCCCTCTTTTGTATATTGAATCTTATTTCTAGTCTTAAGATAGCTGTAAACTTTCTTTTCCTTTGTAAAAAAAAAATATTTCAACATTGTAACCTCCTAGTTTTAAGATATCCAAATGTAAAAACAAAAGCATTTGGCACCGCCAAGCTAACGCATTTGTGCCTATCAAATAAACGAAATGAATAAAAAAAAAAATCATGAGTCAATCTTCGGTTTTATGAATAATGTTCATAAAGTTGTGAACTAGTTTACGTGCAGAAAATCGATTTCGTAATGACATGGCGGAAACCGTGACTTAAGTTCACAAAACAAAAATAAATATTTCCACTTATAAAAGCGTTATGCGGGTGCAATGCAACATTTTTGACCATGCCAACGTTAGATTCCATTTCAACCTTTACGTTTAAATTCGTTACCAATAATACTTGGACAAACTTCTTTCGAGGTACTTTAAACAGAGCTCGGATGGTGAAGCATGTTCATTCATTCGTTTCTTTACCATCCAGTATACTTAATGTCCTTATCCATGATCAAACAACGCTATGCACCTACGCAGATCAGGTCAAAACCTGCCAGTTCTGCAACAAGCTAGCACACTACAAGAAAATTTGCTGTGCCATCAACATAGACACAAAGACTAACAGATGTTCAAAATACTACCTGTAACTTGTGGAAGCGAGTTTTACGTTTCATATCGTTAGCACAGAAATAATAAGACTCAACATTTTACAATAGCCAGAGATGCTGAGTTAGTTTCGTCTCAATTTTGCCTCATTTTGGATCAAATATTTGATGTAGTGCCTAACTAGTGCTTATTTGGGTGCTAGATTGGATACATCGTCTAACGTGGCCCCAAGTTGGTGCTAGTTTCTGATGTAACACACAAATCGAATCGAATCAAATATTTATTTCAATATCTGTTTTGTTTAATTGTTCCGTTATTGTTTCAATTTATTAAAACAGAGCTTATGGTAAAACCTTGTATTGTAAAACTTTTATTTAAAAGTTGAGAAAATCAATTCAACCGCAGCCAAGCATCCGTGCAACCCTCTCATTTAATCCCGTAATTATTCATCTCTCATCGCCAGCCGCTACGGTCATTTTCAAATATTAGGCATGCGAATGATATACTCCGCCCATGGCAGTATTGTGTGCTGCCAGAATCTGCACATCCAAACACAACCGCATCCTTTCGAAGTGAGATGGTGCGTCATGATGACCCCACCTGGAACACACCCCTCCTTGTTAGTTTTAAGATAACCGTAAAATATTTCGTAAAATACTATTACTCCCACTCTTGTATATCAAAGTGAATCTCTTGTTTTAAATTTTTTCATAAAAAAATCTTTTGGCCCTCTTTTGTATATTGAATCTTATTTCTAGTCTTAAGATAGCTGTAAACTTTCTTTTCCTTTGTAAAAAAAAAATATTTCAACATTGTAACCTCCTAGTTTTAAGATATCCAAATGTAAAAACAAAAGCATTTGGCACCGCCAAGCTAACGCATTTGTGCCTATCAAATAAACGAAATGAATAAAAAAAAAAATCATGAGTCAATCTTCGGTTTTATGAATAATGTTCATAAAGTTGTGAACTAGTTTACGTGCAGAAAATCGATTTCGTAATGACATGGCGGAAACCGTGACTTAAGTTCACAAAACAAAAATAAATATTTCCACTTATAAAAGCGTTATGCGGGTGCAATGCAACATTTTTGACCATGCCAACGTTAGATTCCATTTCAACCTTTACGTTTAAATTCGTTACCAATAATACTTGGACAAACTTCTTTCGAGGTACTTTAAACAGAGCTCGGATGGTGAAGCATGTTCATTCATTCGTTTCTTTACCATCCAGTATACTTAATGTCCTTATCCATGATCAAACAACGCTATGCACCTACGCAGATCAGGTCAAAACCTGCCAGTTCTGCAACAAGCTAGCACACTACAAGAAAATTTGCTGTGCCATCAACATAGACACAAAGACTAACAGATGTTCAAAATACTACCTGTAACTTGTGGAAGCGAGTTTTACGTTTCATATCGTTAGCACAGAAATAATAAGACTCAACATTTTACAATAGCCAGAGATGCTGAGTTAGTTTCGTCTCAATTTTGCCTCATTTTGGATCAAATATTTGATGTAGTGCCTAACTAGTGCTTATTTGGGTGCTAGATTGGATACATCGTCTAACGTGGCCCCAAGTTGGTGCTAGTTACTGATGTAACACACAAATCGAATCGAATCAAATATTTATTTCAATATCTGTTTTGTTTAATTGTTCCGTTATTGTTTCAATTTATTAAAACAGAGCTTATGGTAAAACCTTGTATTGTAAAACTTTTATTTAAAAGTTGAGAAAATCAATTCAACCGCAGCCAAGCATCCGTGCAACCCTCTCATTTAATCCCGTAATTATTCATCTCTCATCGCCAGCCGCTACGGTCATTTTCAAATATTAGGCATGCGAATGATATACTCCGCCCATGGCAGTATTGTGTGCTGCCAGAATCTGCACATCCAAACACAACCGCATCCTTTCGAAGTGAGATGGTGCGTCATGATGACCCCACCTGGAACACACCCCTCCTTCCTGCCGGACAGTTTTGAATCACTCCGACGACGATCGGTGAACGGTGGGGAACAGACCAAAAAAAAACTAGATTCATTTAAACACTGTGGACAACCCACCACCCATGAGGGAACATTCGGTGGACTAAATTCTTCCTTGTTTACTTTGAAATTAGTTCCACTTCGGTGTTTTCTTTGCGATGCACGGGTTTTGTTGTAGTTGATCGTTTACGTTCTTTCATTCCGTTAATGACTGTGCGCAGCCCCGAACACGTTCTGCCCCATTGACAGTGACAGTTTTATTTTTGTACTTAACGGTGCAGAGGCCTACCTACTTGTGCACAGAAAGTGAAATATGATATGGGGCTCAGATTGACCGTTGTTGTCATCGATGTTACTTGGTCCGCGTTCTAAATTTGATTAGTATCAAAGATCGGTTTTTGCCTATTGATAAAGTGTAACTATGCAAATCTTTTGCTTTGAGTAAAGTAAAATTTGGTGTTTCGGGTTTTTCTTGTCAGTAACAAACAGCCGAAGATACCTCGGGTTTTCAACTTAGATGGGACCATCCTGAACTAGACCCATTCAAATTTTAGGCACCGCCAAGCTGGGACCTAACTTAGCTTTGCAACGAAATCACAAATTCGAAACCTAGAACTTTTTCACGCATGCTACAAACCAGTGCCTCGCGGCCCGAGAACACGCTTGGGACCCGATTAAATTGTTTAAATTGCGGACACATTTAACCGGGCCCGATCCATCATCCGAACGGAGAATAATGCAAACCACTTAGTACTGAGTGCGTCGGTCGGTCGGTCGGTCGCTCCACCCGGCTTTCGGAACGGATCACGGTGACTCCACGCCAGCGTACGTAGGAGGAAGCAAGAGATGACACTTTCACAGCTGAACTGCTTTTTCTAAAATTAAAACAACATTTTAATCTATGCTACATCTCACATTCCCGCCCGATCGTACGGTTGCTCCGGCTACGGGGTCCCCACAGGGCTTGTTGTCCGTCCCGACTTCTTCCTTCGGTCCGGTCTGCTGAGAAGATGTCTTTGCACCCATTGCTCAACCGAACCGAGAGATGTAACTTTCCACCGGCCGGCAAAACCGAATAAATTGCCATACGGCTGCAGTGTACTATTAAGCCAACGCACGCCAAAATAAAAACGATTGAAGAAGAGGGACCCACCAAAACGGGGGGGAAAAGAGGCCAAATTCGTCCGACTAGAAACACCCTGCAAACAATCAATCATTTCAAATGGACGGCAATGTAGACAAATTCTTCAACACCCATTCCGACGGGCGAGGTTGCGCCGAAATGAGCATCGTTTGTTCGGCGGCCTGTTGGGACGATCGAAAGCATGCTACGTACCTACTGCCACCACGCACCGTTTGATTTGGGCCGCCGCTGCCGCCGGCCGGTGAAATTAATTTGGTATGAATCGGCAGCAAACTGATTCGCGAAATTTTTGACTCTTTGCATTAAAGGTGTCGATTTAGGAGAGCAACCGATCCGTGCATTTTGATGTAGGGATTCGACAGTAGAAAATATAAAAATATATGACCTGTTGCAGCTTTTTAAAAATTTGAACAGTTCCAACCATTCAATTCAGTAACGCCTATAATGCATTTATTAGTGGAGATATTTGTTTTTGTTTTGCGATCTTCAGTCACGGTGTCCGCCATACCATTACCAAATCGATTTTCTGTACGTGAACTAGTTCACAACCTCATGAACATTATTTATAAAACCAAAGATTGGATCGTGAATTTATTCATAGCTTTTGAAACATTATTCAGAGTCCTACTACGCGACGTGAACTGATTCATGATTCATCTTGAAAATGATCTGATTTTCGTGGTTGAGCAGTAATTCACAAAATGAAAACATTTTCTCGTGAACTATTTCACGAAATCTGGAATATTATGAACGAATCCTTTCAATCATCGTGAACTAGTTCATGATTCCTAATATAATAGTTATCATTCAAAATCCATGCTCGTGAAATAGTTCACAAAATCATAAAATATTGTTCATGGATTCGTGAACTGGTTCGTGATTCGTAGTACATGATTCACAATTAATCTAGTACTCAAGATTAATTGTGAATCATGTACTACGAATCACGAATGTGATATTTAGAAGACATCCGTAATCATTTTCAATTTCATGTCACTCTGCACAATGGTCTTGAAATTTTCACGTGAACTGTTACACAAAATTTAAGTTTTTGTTTGAATATCATATAGTTATGCCCCGCGTTTAGCAACTAGTAATAGGCAGATATAAGAAAATTATTAGGACCTCGAACATCGTTATTCGTTTGATAAGGGTCAGTGTGATGTCTGGATAGAAATCGAAAACTTCGCTGAGCACTAAAATATGTTATAGAGCCACAAATTGTGCTCGTGATGTAGTTCACAAAACAAGATACAGCGAATAAGTTACGATTTTATAGACCAAATCGTATTGTTACGTTACTTCGAGTAAAAAATCTGATACTATACATAAAATTAGATTCATGGTAGCACTCACTAACAAAATTAACTACATATTTCCTCATATACACTCATAACCTCTCCCATTCCAAACGTACAAACGCTCGTTGCCTTCGCGATTACACATTAAATCGATACATCATTAAAACACCCCGATAATTAAGTGAACGTTGTAGCCAGGGATGCCAAAGGTAAACTACATTTTTTCGGTATATTTACATTTGCACAAGCCGTACAGACCGCTACAGCGACGCATCACTACCGCTCTTGCCAGAACGGTAGCCAAACCGAGTACATTTTCCCGTAGAGCAGTAGAATACATTTTTGTTTTGCTGCTGTACTCCGACTGCTCGGTGAGAGTGTGGCGTAGTAAAGTTTGTTCTCTCGCTTTGTACACTTTTCTCTGCGTAGTCAAAGGGAGAGGCCCGCACACGAAAGCGATGAAGCCGGTCGTGGCGTGAACGAACCGCATTTATTGCCGTCGGTTGTGATTGAGAATATTGAATAGATTAAAAATATTAAAAAGTGTAAAATAAGGAAAGAGAAGCTGTACCGCTTGCGTCTGGTGGCTGTACTGGGGGCAGTATTTCTTTGTCATGTTACTGCTTTGCTTACAGACTGCCGTACAGCGCTGGGCTTCCGGCAATAGCGAAGAACAGCCGCGTCGAAAGAGAAATGAGAATGTAGGCAGAAAAATTACAGCCGCAGAAAATGTAGGCATTTTTCATCCTCGGTTGTAGCACTGTTTTCAAACGCGGTCTCAAGCATTGGCAGTTCGCGCGATCATGAATCGGTCACGTTCGAAAGTTTCTACCTTCGGTCCTAGCAGCATAGACCCGTGCCTTTAGTTGGACCAATCAAAAAATGACGCTCGCATCCACTAAACAACACATGACATGAACACGCACGAATATGCGAGTGGCCATACGGTTGTGAAATCGAATTTATCCACGCAAAGTTACATATACGCTAGTGCAAGCGACAGACACGATAACATACAAACCCTCGAGCCATTCGCGATCATCCACGCGCACTTTCGCCCCCGATTATGCGAAGTTACATACATGCTACACGGTAAAAAAAACCAAATCTAATTTTTATGTGGAACAGAACATAAATTTCTCATTCATAAATTTTATATGAATCATATAAAAATTGTTTGTGTATAATTAGATCTATGAAGCAAAACATGATTATTATGTGCTTCAAATATAAACATTTTCAGCGCGTCTCATAAAATTTATATACACGCCCTTTGAAAAATATCATTTCAATGTGTGGTAATACATGAATTCTATATGCTTGCAAACACATAATTATCATGTGTGACACAGAATTATAATGTGCTTCGGGGATACTTATGATGTGTACACATATATTTAAGATGTGTTTAAGAAATTAAAAAGATGACACATGAACTTTAAGAGTTGTCAATATATTTGTTATGTGTGCTCGGGACATTGCAAAAATACTTAATGTTTCACACATAATTTATATGTGCTATTCGTGAATGTGTTAGAAAATCAAAATGGTGAGAGAAGTAGATAAATATTGAGTTTTCTAATATTATTTAGTGAGTTTCTCTACGGGAAAAAAACTTTACTCAAGAAGTGGATGAAACAGAATAATGTAAGTCCACTGTTTCTGAATTTGTCCAATATAGTATCGACCCCGTTCTGTAGGTTTCAGACTCGTTAAAATTGAAGTATGTGTGGAATAGTGGCATTTTGTTCTGAGAGACTTCGCAGCTGATTTTCATCGACACAGGGAAACTGCTGGTATAATGTTGTAATTATTTGACGCTACGAATTCCTCGTGATCTGCCTCTCTACATACTATACAAGTAATTAAATGAATAAAATAAAAAGTATGTATAATTAAGAATTATTATTAACGAAAACAACACCATTTGAATGTGAAATAAATATCATTTTGTCACAAATAAATATCATATTTCCGAAATATAATTTGCTTGTATAAATCCATAATATTAATAACGCACAACAAATAACTTTAATATATCATGTGAGTAACAATTATAGATGGCCACATAAATATTATACACCACGAAGGCATGGATGTTATTTACCAGCAACTATAAAAATTATGTGTGAAACTCTACTGCAAATTATTATATAATTTCATACATAATACAAATGTGCACTTTTTGCCAGTGTAGCACACGCGAACACCGTAACGTACAAACGCTCGAGCTCTTCACGCCGATACACGCGATATTCACTTCCCTACGCCCGTACATATCTGAACTGTACAATGAATATCACATTCAGAATCACGACCCGCTTAAGAATGAAAAATATGTGATTAATGATAAAAGTATGAGGGAATCCGGGGCTATTCGGACCTACTTAAGCAAATCGCCCTTTTAGGTGGATAGATGTGAAAAAAGTTACCGGTCACCGGACAGTCCTAATTGTTAGTTTGAAACCTCAGCTACATTTTGATGCCATAAAAGGTTCATTTGCACCACTCAATGGCAGCGCTAGGCGACGACTTGCAAACCTCTACGTTTTACCATCCTTTTACAATGTAGGGGTAATTCGGACCTCCCTACGGGGCAATTCAGACCGTCATTTTCCATACATTTTATTACTATTGAAATGAAAGAAGCCCTTTGCAGCAAACGTTTATGATTGAGAAGCTTAAAGCTATAAAAGTTTTATTGCAGTGATTATAGTGTTTGGAAAATATATTGTTGTCGACTTACGGTAGTCTTCTGAACAATCCAGACTACAGTTAATTCTATTTTCTCCAAATATAATGGTATATACTTTCTGCTACCATATTTAATTCAATGAACTATTTTACCTGATGTTACCTAATTCAATGGAATAGTATACAGTAATGAAAACTGCATGAAATGAATATTCAATACTAGAAAATGAAATTGGCAAATATTACTAGAATCCGCACGTGTTCGCCGATGTTTCACGATCTCCAATCACCTCTTGACAGTCGGTTCGTATCGCGATGAGACGTCAGTCGTTTGACAAGTTTGCTGTCGCTAGTCCGAACATACCCCATCTGATACAGTGCTGCCGGAACCATTACAATGAAATTATGTTTATCTGTGAATTAGTTACAAGAGACACTCCTTAAGAAGTAAAAAAAATAAATTGCTTTACAAAAACTTAATCTGGTATGCCACAGCTGTCGATTGGCGGCTCATGTATTTTCTTTGCTGTGGCGTGTGCAATGGTGTGCGCAGCCGCAAGCCGCTGAACGGTGGTTGACGGAATAGGGGGTCCGAATAGCACCGTACGTTCATATCGCACAAAAGTGGTGAGCGTCTCGAAAATATCTGTGTTTTCACCCAAACAAAAATTATTCCATAAAATAGAAGCCTCAAGCTTTGCAAAACACTTATCTTTTATTTTTTTACTTTTATTTGTTGCTTTAATCACGGTTTTTCCATTATAATAATTTTTGTTTTAAGAATGGCAAAACAACGAAACACGTTGTATCTCCTTTCTACAAAGAACAAAGAATAAACTTCAACTCTCAAAATTAATGTTTCAAAATAGCGAGTCCACGAATATATACGATAGTCAGATAGTCTTGCTATTTTCTTAGAAATCGAGGGGTCCAAATTACTCCCACTACAATTTAGAATAAAGAATAATATATAAGCAAAAATGACATCAATACGAAAGTAGAAACATGTAAGAAATGTTAAAAAATACAAAGTTAACAATATAAAAAGCTGATTAAAAATCATTCTTGAAAATGAAAACATGTTTTACATATAAAAAAGCAATAATGAAAAAAAAATCAAAAATTCAAATGTAAAACATCCAAAAAATTAGCATAATTTTTTTTAGAAATATTAAGTGCCCAAAATGCAAAATGAAGTTATATGTAAAATGTCAAATGAAAAAGAATAGAAAACGGTAAAAACTAGGAGTGGGTAATGTCCGGGACATAACCGCGGTGTTGACGTAGGACTAAACTTGGGCATATCATATAACATTCATGGATAATTTGAACCAATGCACTTTTTGAATGAATGTTTACTCGAAATTTCATGACGAATGAGATTGCCACATTCACTGATTTTCTAGGACTTGCAAAAACCTTCGGGTTTGTAGAATAATTTGATAAACATTTGCTTCTATGAATCACTGGTACATGTACAGCAGATTGACAGGTGCAAACTCAATCCAAGTTATTAAATGGAACTTTCTAATTCAATTCTTTCTCCACTATGTTTTCATCCTAATAAGAACGGTTTGCAGATAACTATTTTTGGTGATACCAGACGAGAATCCTTTCTAACGATTCGAACCTTGCCCGAATTCGCTTCTGCTGGGTACATACACGAACATTCCTCTTTCGCAGCTCACATCGATTGAGCATTGTATATCACAATGCGATCTCTTTTATAAACTTCTTAGTGCAGATGGAAGTCCATCCTTTTGTGAGACAAATGGAAATATTTTCATCATTCTTTTTGGTGTGGCTTTCGCTTAGTAGCAGGGTTGCCACATTCACTAATGTTCTTGAAAGATTTGCAAAAACCACCAAAGCGCGGCTAATTAATGCTTTTACAAAATCATTTCTATCAAAATTTACGGTAAAATCAACGGAATTTACTGCACAATTGTTTTGATTATTTCCCAACAAATCGCGCAAAAATTTGTTTGTTATGTACAGCACAGCGCAAATAATTGACGTTGGACAACAAATCGGCAACTTCAGCTGCCAAACACTTAGAAACGATCGAAGCATTTTTTCGTCAATGTCACTTTTCTGACTCAAATTTTTGTAGGTATTTTCTTGCTTCCGTCCAATTGGTCACTATATTGGTTCTGTCGTACATTTTTCGGATATTATAGAAAATAACTAACCCGATAAGAGGGAAGTTATTTTTCAAAGCACGAAATGGAAATTGTAATTCTTCTGAGAACGATTTTGTGGTCCTAATAAGGACCGTTTGTTGTGAATATTATTTCGCCGTTTTCCGCTCGGCATGATGATTATTCGCTTGGTATGGATAGCGCACAGATTGGTATCTTCCAACAAACTAACCAGGCAGGCCTTGTTGGCTTCTTAGAGGGCCATTACGGCTGAGCTCCGGAAGAGTAGATCGGTTTTGAAATGCTGTGCGATCTCACGGACTAGGCACTGGAAGAGCAGCTTGCGAATTAGTAACTCTATCCACTTCTGAGAGCGATGAATTTCACGCAGGGCGACGACAGTTCTTGGTTGGCAGCGATAAGGCAGTAGCTATGATTTGGTTGGTGGTCCAAATGCAGCTTCTCGTTGAGCAGCACACGTACGTGTGTTCGGCTCTGTGGCTTAGACACGTCTGGCTTTAAGAAAAACTGTGACACCCATATTTATAGGTTCTAGCATTGATGTTGATTCGCACTAAAAGTAGTTTTTGGACTTTTTAAACAAGTTTTACATAGCAAACAAGGTATCAATAGCAAGCGTTGAACGTTTTCCTTTCGATTTATGAAACAAAATTAGTAATTCCTTTAGTAGGAGAAAAGTTATTAAGGTTCAAAGTGTACGTAACGCATCCGTTTTGAAAATTTTGAAATGATACCCAGTATAGTAAAGAAAGACGTAAGTCCTACGTCAAAAGTAGATAAAAAAATTAAAGGGTTGTGTACAGGACACGACCACGGTGACATTAAAAATGCAGCTTTTTTCAAGAGCGTGCAAATGAATTTTATCTATCACACATATCGACTCACGTTCTTGTTCACTCGCCTGTTTTCATATGTTACAATTTCCTATATACCCTCCCCATCAAAACATAATTTATTGAAGGTTTTTTAACGGTAATCTATTAATTAATCAAGTATCTCACTAGGTGATTGGCATTAGTTGGCTGATCCATTTAGTAAAAATAGGCTGGTCTGTCCAGAAAATATATTCAACAGAAAAGTTCCATATTGAGAGCTGTGATGAGGAAGCCCACGCCCGCCAACGGAAATATACAGATTTTCCATGAAATATGAAATTTCATTTTCCATTTAAATTTTCAATAATGGACTAATGAACTTAAGTAAACAATCTTAAGTTTAAGTATTTCTTGATCGATTAGTGGTGGAAAAAATGAAATTATTTGATAAATTACATTGTTATGCAACGTTCGCACTACCAGTTAAAGCGGGTTTTTATGCTATCTTGGTGACATTTTTCTTGTTGCTAATTATTAAAACGTGTTATAACTCTGTAGTGTAATCATTGTATTATTAAACCAATTCTGCAGCGTTTTATGTGATATAGGTGTTTTATGTGGTAATAGGACTGACATAATTATATCTTCAGTACAGCGGTTTGTTTCATAATTTAAAACAGATTTATTTAAAAATTTAAATTAGTATACCCAACCGTTCTATTTGTTGTATACTTTAAAACGCAATTAGAACTGTGTTTTAAATACATAGGATAGGACTGATATTCTGACTGGATAAACTGGGAAAACAATTTTAAGTCCAATAACGCTTAAGACATGGCTTGAATTTGAATCGAAAAAGAACACCCACTTAAACTGCTGCTAAGACGGTAAGTTCTGTTTTAAAATTTTCCGTTGCGTGCAGTACGAAACAAAAGTGTTTGAAATTAGAAAACAAAAAGTTCTGCTGGAAATGTGATTGTTTCCGATGCAATTACACTCAGATTTTTCAAGCAGGGGATACAGGCCGTGTAAATGAAAACCGCGTAAATTTCAAAATCCGCGTAAAAACCTGAGTGTATTCTCCTATAGAAAATACTACGCTGCTTAACAGTGCAATAACTACAGAAGCACGTTGTCAGATGCCTTACTCATAAAAAACATATAACCGAAATATGAAACATGAAAACCAATAGGCTCTTTACCCTACGCAGCTACAAAGCGCCGTAAACATGGATTAACAAGTTACAATGCACACGCATGCATAAAAATAAATATATTTTTTTCAAACGCAACACTCTTAAGCAGCACACACCGTATTGAATTAAATCCAAACCACCCCGCCCACCCACTTTGCAAATCATTCTGTGATACCGTGCTGGTACCCGAAAAATCCGCACACGGCCACCGCTGCCGAAAATGCATAGCGTCTACCGCTTATTGTAGTGCCCAGACGCTGCAGCCATGATCTTATCCGTTCGACATAAGAACAAAAACTGATTCAAACGGGTACGCGTCACCTCTATTTATAAACTAACCGTATATGGTTTAGTCACTTAGATGCGAGTGAGAGTGTGTACGAGATGTTGCTCGTATGGGATAAGAGCAACAACTGATTTAAACGGACATGCGTTGCTTCTATTTATGACTTTTCGTGTGTGATTGAGCGACTAACCTACCCTCTAATGACGGCTGTGTCTGAGAAATCTGCATCACGAATGGTAATTTTCCCGTTTTTCGTGAACTTTTTAATTTTACCAATTTTTAAAAGTCGTCTTTAATTGGGGAGATATTAAATTATTATCAATATTTAAGTTAGGTGTTTCTGAATCGGTTGGTGTATGAATGATTAAAATCCATCTAGTAATATCGGAGTTATAAGCGTGCAAACCTTACATAGTTTCGTTATATGGGAGATAGTTTAGATTTTAGAATGACACCTAGCCCCAGATAGTGGAGTAAGACATTTTTAATGTCAAAATTAATATTAAGAATATAATATTTCAGAGCTTAAACTTGTGTGGTCTGGTGCTACTCCGTTATTGATCGGGACTAGCTGAAATTGCACAGAAGATCAATGGATGATAATGCCTGGGAGTAACGTACAATTTACAACTCCTGATAATCCCATCGTAATGTTAAGTCGACACCCTTTTTTGCCAGAGGCCGCATTTACTACTGCGCTTTCCATGAGTGACACGGGAGGAGATAGATTGTTAGTAGGGATAATGATTCGATTCAACATTATTCTGGAGTTTGCACGCGATTCAAGATTTTGGAGTCACTGAGTGCCCGGTACCTAATAACACGTTTGAGGACTATCGTACCGGCGAATAGCGAGAAAATGTCTAGAAACATTGTTAAATCAAGAACATTTTTAACGAAGACAAACCAGTAAAAAGGAAAGCACAAAAAATGGAAATGAAAAATAATAAGTAGTCGGTAACTGTTGCTGCAACTAAAACACTGATTGTTTTCACGACGAAGATATTAAATAATTTTGAGCGGCCCAAAAAGCATTAACTGTACTGAAAACCTTACTACGATGGATATACTAGTAATTTCACATGCGCGTCTGAAGCAAACGATACGTACCGGTAGGGTTCTAAAGTAATGTAGTGCATTTGCATTTCGTGCAATTTTGTTAGATTTTCATCATTTTTATATATCTTTGACCTAGGAGAATCAAGTTTGGACAGAGAATGGGCAAAAGACGAAAACGAAAAAAGCAGTTTTTTCCACACCGTGTCTTAGATCTTCATAAAAATCAATCAGCTTATGTAGAATGTTGTTACAGTACTGCTGATTGATTATGGATTATGAAGATCTAAGGCACGGTGTGGAAAAAACTGCTTATTTCGATCGTCTCGATTTAAATTTAAGAATACAGTTCAATTGGTGATTAGGTTGTCGCACTATCAACGTGTAGATTTTCGAACATATTTCAATTCAGTCTACCTTCTCATCTCTCACAAAGCAGAAACTAAAAATCGGTCCAATATTAGTTCACCCCTGTTTCTCATACAGGGTGTTTGGTTCATGGTTAATACCTCTCGAGGAGTGATTGTTTGTCATATTTGGAGAAAAAAATTGTTCTACAGATACCATCAAATCTCAACCATTACAAAGTTATTGAACTTTTTGTGTTAAAAACTTATTTGTCTTAAAATACCTCTAACTGAAAAAGTATACTTTGTATTTCAAATATTTTAGGTCCACTGGGAAGGTGAGAAAATTTCGCATTGAGTGATGCTGTCACATGTTTCAGCTAATGAGTTTAAGTAGCCTTTTTAAAGTAATTTAGTGAAAATTAAACAATTTTAATCGATTTTTCGTTCATTTCTTGAAAATCCTAATAGTTAACCTCATCATTTTAATAATCCAGAATCCAGATTGCTAGTCTTGAAGAGCTGCATAATTCGTTCTTTGACATGATACACTTACTTGTCTTATTTTCATGAGTTTGGGCTATTCAACTTGGATATTTTTATCTCATTTTCACTAATACCAGCTCTAATTGAATAAGTATGGCACTTATTCTACTTTTTTTTTCTTTTTATTCGAAAACCAGGAAAATTTTACAGAGAAAAATGTATTAATACCTTTCAGTTAAGTGAATTTAGTATTCTTTTAGAAGTAAATTAGTTTAAAGTTAGTGCTATTATTAGCATTTTCGTTAATTTTCTTAAAATAGTAGATAATAAACATCACCATTATTATCATGGAAATAATGCATCTCAGCAAGTTCTACAGTTCTTTCTTTGATTCCATCCAATTATCTCTTTTGGTTTCGACGCAAAATCGTTTTTATCACATCGTTTCATATGCAAAAATAACGATTTCGAACCCACTACATTTGTGGCGAGGTCATGCTGTGTTAACTATTAAATAGCAACAAAATGAAAAGAAATATGGACAAAGTGTCAAATAAAAAGTTATAGAGAACATTAAAGGGCATCAAATGAACAAGAGTAACGATAAATATTGTTGATTAATAATTAGAATAATTAAAAAACTCCAAAAAACACAAATTTTGAGTTATTTCGTTAGTAAAAAATCATTTAGTACACTTAACTAAAAGATATTTGTACATACACTGATAGGACATTTTCTCAGCTTTCCAATGAAATCTTGTAAATAGCGATTTTTAGATTAGAGTCTTTTAAGCACTTGCCAGTCGGTTACAGGAAAAGTATAGTAATGAAATTACAAAGAAATTAGAAGAGATAGGAATATGACGTCCAAGAACAAATTATGAATCGTCCTAAAACCCAACTTTTGGATAATGTATATTGCTATAATCATACTTCATTATTTCGAGAAAATTAGCAAAAGCTTCCTCAAAAACACTAACTTTTAACTACTTTACAGCTAATAGGTAATTAAAACTAATTAGCTAAAAGATATGAGAACACCATTCAATAGGAAATTTTCTCACCTTTCGAATGGAACTAAAACATTTAAAATATAAAACATACTTTTAAAGTTAGAGGTATTTTAAGACAAATAAGTTTTTTACACAAAAAGTTCAATAACTCTGTAACGGTTGAGATTTGAGGGTATGTGTAGAACATTTTTTTTTCTCCAAGTATGATAGTCTATCATCCCCCGAGAGATTCTTAACCATGAACCAAACACCCTGTATATTGCTGACTCGATTTTCACAATCTTGGTCTTATATGAAGGTTATAGTATTCGCAAGGATTGCTATTGAATATCAGTTTAACGAAGTTTTGGTTCCAGAGTTATGAGTAAATGAGGCCCGGAGGACCGAAACTCTTATACCATTCGATTTACTTTGTCGAGTTCGGCAAATGTGAGTGTGCGTATGTATGTGTGTGCGTCCAGCGTGTAGTGATTGGACATGAGCCGGGACATCACGTGAATGGAATCCCGACCCACATCCATCCCCCTGAATCAAGGTTTCGTCGATACCCTAGGGATTATCGAATGTAGCCACCTTCCCAGTTCACCATTTCCCCATGCAGTTTGCCAACTTTCGAGGGTTCTCTGATGAGTGATACTGAAAAATTCGCTGAAGCTAATTGGTCTTTCATATATGTCACCTTGTAAAGCGCCCGCCTTAGCTAAAGAGTCCGCTTCTTCATTACCTGGAATGGAGCAATGCGAGGGAACTCAAACTAAGGTAATCTTGTACCATATTACAGACAAAGCACGCAGGCGCTCCCAGATTTTCCCCAGAAAATATGGAATGTGCTTTCTAGGTTTCATTAAACGGAGAGCTGATTTTGAAAGTGGTTAAGAAGTTGAATCTCAAACGTGCCTTTTGGGAAACAGCAGAGGGAATCTGTTGGATCCCGGATTAGACCTCGTTTCTCGCACTCTGCTTGAGAGTGAGTTTGCGTTATAATTTTTGTTGCGGTCGACCGTAAACTGCAAACTGGATCAGAGTAAATAAAACTCTAAGAAAACAAATATTTTTGGTGCATTGAAGAAAAAACAGGAAAAATCAAGCATTTTCATCGACAACACAGCACACCAGGACAATTCAGTTGAAAACCAGTACATGTTCTGAGAAACCAGAATGTATGTTTACCTTACCATTGGGTCAATTGGGGAATAAAATTCTTAAAATTTCCAAAAGCTACAACTTTGCCGAAGACACAAAGTCTCTATCTTAATTACTTCAGTTAATAAATTTCGTATATCACTTATAGGTGAATTAATCACTGAACAATATATTCCTGTAGATGAGCAATCATTAAGGCAAGAATTTCTCCGATCAAACTATATTTCTAAAGTTAACGCTATTAATCTTGAGCACGAAAGCGACGTTTTAAAACACTGTGCAATGGTTTTAGCCCAGGGGGGGGGGGTGTCATTGTTGTCATCCGCTATGGCGATACACATTCGTTGACAGTACACGGTAAAAAAACTTTACCCAACTTTTATGTATTCAAATTGCCCATTTTCGGAAGTTATTCGAGCTGTCAAAAAATGGGTATTTTTTAGTTTCTAACAATGAGTACTTTTTATCCATTTCACAACTACTCGATGAGGTAATGTCAATGGGTATATTGATCTTGATAATGGGTGATAAATCCTTAAGCATTATTTCAAGCGAGTTAACCTGCAAACTAAGGATCGTAGTGGAACCTGCAAATTATCGCTTTGCATCGGAATCCGTGGCGGATACCGAACATTTCGGCAATGCTCCGAAAACATCGTCTGTTTAGACTACTGAGGATGTTGAAAATATGCGCCAGTTCGGCATTTTTAGAGCAGCTAAAAGATCCAGCCATCAAAATTATATCCAGTTAGCGGTTTTATTTTGTCAAGTAGTTTTAGAATAGGATTTCTATCTATATTCCTATACTTTTATAGGGAAACAATAATGTGAAATAAATGTTATTTTTTTTTTTTTAATTTAGAGATAATTCTATTGACAGTATTTTTCATTCTGGCGCGAATTTCATGAATGGGTATTTTTTACGCATTTTGTTGTAACAGTTTTGCGAAAAATAATGGGTGAAACATACCCAGGTTGACGTACAAGGTCTGTACTCATTTATGGGTACAAACGCTTTACCCATTTAATGGGTTATTCCACTTTTATTGAAAATGCGTAGTATTCTACGCATGAATGGGTACTTGATTCTATCAGTGTAGTCATCATATTATGGGCCTAGCCACTTCTAGGCCCATGTCGCTCACGCTCTTGCATTGCGTTGTTTTGATTTTAACAAAGGCTACGAAAGAAGGGCCGCCTAGCAAGGGCCCGTTTTCGCCAGATGAGTTAGCATCTTTGACAGTACACTTAGCAAAAGTTTTGAGATCAAGGTGATTGTGTGGAAGGTGGAAGGATATCAATACAACTGAATAAAATAATATTTACCTTTTTACATACAAAAAACTGAAAAAAAGGTTTCGAGAACGCATCTTTGATGTCAACTGCATCGCAAAAAACTAAAAACAGCATATGGATTAATGACTTAATTCTTGGCTGTGACACATCAACTCGCCGATGCCATGCGGCACAGCCTGTAGCTTTAATCCTTCAATGCGCAATATTTTTTTAAAACAACATTCCTAAAATCATCTTAAAATTATTTGAGTGACGCATTGAAGCTGTGAGACAATTTTCACAAAATTAAAAAAAAATTATTTGCGGGTTAAGGTTGAACGGAGAATCGGGCAAAAATCGAAAAAGAAAAATCCAGTTTTTCCTAAACTGTGTACTAGATCTTTATAAAAATCAATCAGCAATACTGTAACAATTTTTTACAAAGCTGATTGATTTTCATAAAGATCTAATACACGGTGTAACAAAAGTTTGTTTTTTCTTTCGTTTTGAATTTTCGTAGCATTCTCTGTTCCTCCTTAACGCCATCAAAAAAAGTTTGCTTGCAACTCGTAACCCAATCTCCCTATTATTATCGTACGAGTTACGACTACAAAGTTTGCCGACTTTTTGTTTTACATTTTACAAAATCATTCGTAATAGCACCATCAGTGGGGTCAAGACAACTCGACGACAAAAAAATGGGTTATTTTATGATGATTGCATTTTACGACTCGAATCTATGCATCAACAGCAGCAGGAAGCGGCTGCTATCTGTGTCTGAGTACCCTACAGTCTCCAATACACCGACGATCAACCCAACCTGAAAGTGGGTGAGTTTGCATTTTGCCACTGGGTTTTATTTGTCTGCGTCAAAACCGGCCGGTAAATGGCAACTTTTTATTTCGATTGCTGCGGCAATCTACCTGTTTCGCACATTTGAATTCAATACAATAGTTTTGCAAACGATGTATCACTTTCCAACGTTTCAGCGTGAGTGATGCACCTTTTTGAAGACATCTATTACTAATCAAAACTCACGAATTTTCTTAACATGTGCTCATAACAGGAACCCTTAGTTTAACGAAAATTGCCAGTAAACAAAACAACAAACGATGATTACTTTAAATAAAGAAGCACTAATAAAATAATCAATGTACAACCATCAGAGCAAGATTAAACACGAGGAAAGTTTTGTGACACCAACCAGTCGGCATAATATGTCGGTGGTTAATTTTAGCTCATTTCTGTTCATCTCTGCACTTATGGCAGCAGCAGCATATAAACAACGCCAGCTAGAATGGGTATGCTGGGGTGATTTTATGTGACATTCTACTCCCACACACACTTCTCGACTTCACCCAGAGGCGAAAGGCGAAAATACTCGACTACTTTGTGGCGTGAAAGACAAATTACTCTACACTTCGGGAAAGGAGGAGGCCTGAGCCAGGGGTGACAGCAGGATGCAAGAGGCTGGTTCATTATACGAACTGTCCACACACAATCAATTTAGGAAGTCAGCTTTTGATATATTTTATGCTGCATGGTGCTAAATGACGAGAAACGTTATAATTGCGAATTTAGCTCTAGCAGCGACCATTATGTGAAATACAAGGTAGTTTATCTGTAATTATGCCATGAGTGTGACATGAAGATTGTGACACTTAGTTGCAAAATTTACAATTCTCGACAAACATATGATTACGGCGTAAAAGCCAACTGTCAAAGTTCACATTAAATGGAAATTCCGGACAAACAATCACTTGCCAATCACAGATGTTGGTAGTAAACAAAAGAGAAAAGTTTTCTCTTGCATTTGGTGCGGTGAATGGTGTTAGTTTTGTCCAGAATTTACCTTTAAAGTGAATGTTGACAGTTGGCATTTACGCTGTAATCGTATGTTTGTCGAGAATTATTAGTAATTACAAGCTCTATTGAATTTTGGCTGTAACGAATTCGATAAAGTTGTAGGTCATCAGTTTTGAACATGTCTTGCAAAAACGGGGCAAATATTTACTCATTGGAATCGCTAAACCAACAAACAAACAAACATTTTCTGCGCTGCAGATCTGCCTCAAAATTCGTTGGGCGGAGGGAAAGGAAGGATGAAGATTTTGGCTTTGAAGCATAAACAACGGCGAACTGCGCGCTCGGCTTACTTTGCTTGGTTGGATAGGTAGGTACATACTGGCCAATATGGAAGAATGAAGGGAAAAGTCTGTTCAAATCCACCTAGTGCTACTGGAGAGCGTTTCCGAATCTCACAAAAAGTTTGCAAAAAAATTTTTTTAGTGTTGTTCCCTCCGGTAGGTTGATGGGTTTGACGGTATTGTATACATCATCAAGCGTATTTTCTGCATTGGTTTTAATGGACCCCTGACAGACAAGTATCCAAGAGTCCGAGATGGCTTATGAGCCTTTTTATGTTTTGTGTTCTTTAACACTTAACACCAGTCCAAACTATTGATCAACCATTAAGGCTCAAGCTACCTAATTTGAGCATGTGTTAGAATTGAACGCTTGGTAGTGTGCGTAGGAAAAATTGTGTTCAGCTTTGCCACCGGATTATTCATTTAAACCTTTTCAAAACTCTGAAAGCAGAATATCAGTCGATTTATTAAATCATCACGATTCAAATAATGCAAAATAGCTGGTGGAAAAACCATCGGCTTGGTGCTTTTGAAAAAGTGGCTGTGGTTTTTTTCACTACGCAGTTGTGTTGCGTGCCCCGGGACAGTGTGGTGGTGTGACGAAAAATCACCGCCACTTTTTCAAAAGCACTATTCCGCTCGGTCAATTGTTTTTCCGCCAACTATTTTGCATGATTTGAATTGTGATAATCTAATAAATCGACTGATTTTCTTCTTTTAGAGTTTAATGAATGCTTTATATGGATAAACCGGTGACAAAGTTGAACGCATTTTTTCCAACGCATACTATCAAGCGTTCAATTCGTGTACGCTCACCGAAAGTTATTTGAACCTTAAAGAAATGTAAAAGTAGAAGCCTATTAGTGTTATTAGTGTTAGTAATAATTATGTATGGCTTCGTCTAAGATTTTATGACAATTGGGTTAGGTAAAGGATGCAGAATTAGCTTATATGATAGAATAGTGAGTAATTCATTGCCTCGCGAGCAACCTTTTCCTTCCTAGAATTCGTTGGTCACTTTTTCCCGATGTTCAATTCGAGCATTCATTTATCGACGCACGTGAATAATCCATTCCATGTTAGCATAGTATGATAGGATTTCAATAGAACTCTATTGTCACTAACAGTAAATAAATACTGTTTGCTGACATTTAGACAAGTTCAAGTAGTTTGATTGCATGTTACATGTATTCTTTTCTTCTACTTCGCTAGTTTGCTTTTGTTGTACTTCTATTAGTTTGATTGTCCACTACTGCGAATATAATAATTTATACGCTGCTACTTAATCGTTTTGCATCTTTTTTATCGTTATTCTGCATGTTGTTTCTTTTTTATTCTATCTTAAATTAGATTCATGCTTACACTCACTGACACAAATAATTGCATATTCACTCATTTACATTCACAATCTTTCTTATTTCAAACGTAGAAACGGTGGTGGCTTTCGCGATAACACAAACCTGGTCACAAACGCGAACATGCAATTGAAATTATCCACACATACTTACGATCGCGAGATCTCGGCCACATTTAAACACCCCGGTAATTTAATGAACGTTTTAGCACTTATAAATTTACAGACGCGAGCTTAAGCATTAACCCAGTGCTCGTGCGATGATGAATCCGTCTCGTCCGGAAGTCCCTACCCTCGGTCATAGTAGCATATCTACCAGGCAATACGGTCCATGGTAACGTTACCCAAAAGAGTCACTAAAGAGTTATATAGGGAACCTCACACTCTTCTAAATAGCATTCAGAATGTTAACATACAAATGCTTAAAACCTTTGCGATCATCCATGCACACAAACCCCGCGGTCTCGCAAACATGAAAAATCAATGAATGGGTCACATCCGAAAATCATTACCTTTAGTCATTACCTTTAGTCATACTTTTAGTCATTTCTAGTAAACAACACGTTCCATCTAGGTGCTATCAAACTTACTCTCAGTATCTGAATCGGACACCAAAAATTAAGTACCATATTGACGGTACGCACGCGATCATCCAAGAACATGTTTCAAATTTGATTTATTGTTCAGTGGGCTAAAATCTACAGAAAAATCTCAGTCATGAGTCAATTTCAGAAATTTTAAAATAATGAATAATATGTGAGTTGACAAACCTAATTCCGGGAAAGTCAGTGTCAGTCAATGGGTATCACTATGCGATATTTATTCCTAAGGATAGGCTGTAGTAAGTCGAAGTATTTGCGTTCCTACTGCATTTCATTGGTATCATGGCAAACTGACTTGGCCTTTAGATAAGTATAGCGTTATGCTATATTTCACCCTAAGGAGGAAAATTTTGTAAAAACCAAAATTTCTCACTAGGTTGAAAATTTGTTGGTAAAAACCAGTCTTTGTACAGGAGGGCACAAATCCTTATTTCATACTGTGTTGCGTTTCGGCTTCGCCTCATCAGAAACCGACACTAACTTATTGTCGGAATAGATTAGCGCCGGCTTGACGTAAATCCCTTAAAACTAAAACACACTTTGTGTTTCAATCGAACGACTGATCATCACGTTTGATCAGTCGTTAGATTGAAACACAAAGTGTGTTTTAGTTTTAAGGGATTTACGTCAAGCCGGCGCTAATCTATTCCGACAATAAGTTAGTGTCGGTTTCTGATGAGGCGAAGTCGAAACGCAACACAGTATGAAGTATATCGTGCTGTTATCCAGATCGCATTATCTGATAACCACTTTGCACGAAGGACAATTTTACCCGTGATGTCGCCTACAAAGTAACGGAAAACGTAAATTTATGGGGCTATTACGTTTTGCTCAAAACGATTTAGGATATCCTTTATGTGCCCACGCCCATTTGAACCATGAGCTATTCGACTCATACTAATTACACCGATCTGAGGAAGCGATTTATCATTTCCAAAAACCAAAATGACACGTCCTCAATCAATATTCTTTCATGTGCCAGTCCTTCACTTATTCTCTGAACCTGCCATCACACCCTAGGTCAAAAGAGTCGATAGCTAACCAGACCAGTATGTACATCCATATAAGCGAATCGATCATTTCATTTCTAAGTTGGACCACACATCTATTATCCTACTCTAACAGAACAATGCGTATTTCCCGAGCATATTAGACTCTCCAGGTATCAACTGCTATCCTATCAAACTTTGCAAATAAGAAGGATGGAAATAAGCACGAAAATCGGAAAACGACAAAAGCAGTCCCATCCAACACCATTCGCTAAATCTTCGTAAAGATCATTGAACCGTACTGGAATCAGGGATGCCAATATGCCTGATTTATCTTGCACATCCACAGTTTTTTGCAGCTTCCAGACAAAAAACAAACCTCTCATTCTGCCAGATTTTTAAATTATGGAAGTGTTTGCACACATATTTTTGAAATTTGTGGCATACTTTCCCAAATTTATCAAAAATCGATATTTCGATGACTTTGAGGTCGCTGCTATGTGACAGATTTTGCCAGACTTTTATAGTTGATCTGCTAGATATTCTTTGAAAAAAATAGTGGTAACTCTGACTAGAACCATGCTCTGAATATGGTTACTGACTTGCACGAAGTTCCAGCAAACGGTGCACAGTGGGGCGAAACTGAAAAAAGACGGTCAAAAGTCTTTCCTGAGTTTCACAGATGCTTTCATACTTTGATGTCTTCAGGAAAGTTTCCTAGGACTACATCCCCAAGTAACCAATAAGCATTATAACGTAGTCTAATATCTGCTTTAAATCCACATGTAAAGCAATCTTATAGAGCCGTGAAGCCCTAAATACTGATATAATGCTGGTATTATGTCAGAAAAGGCGAAATATAGTGCTATTACTGTGCAGAGATTGACAGCTCGTTTCTGCAGTACTAATGCTATTATATAGCTCCAGCGCACAAATGTCAAATTTGAAAGCCTTATATTGGCACTACAATAGAATTACATCGGCTTTCTATTTGCTCTATAATGGCACTAAATGCACATGTAAAGCTTACATGCTTTAGAGATCTTTGAAGCATGTACGCGTTATATCAGCCTGATATACGCATATAGAGCAAGCGATAATGCTATATTCTGGTTGCGCATTTATGCATTATTGAAGCTAATATAGAGCTTTATTGCATTGTTTATGCTGTTATGGAGTTTCAATGCAACATTAGTGCAAATGTATAGGCAATATAGTGCAATGGCTTAATGCTTATGGTTACTTGGGTCCTATATCTTTTAGGATGAGCACGTTAACTTTTCTTAAGGTGCAACTGTCATCAAACAAATTTTTTTTAGCTTGTCAACCAAAAAATTTTGTTTGCGTGGAATATTGTAGAGCAATTTATTTTGAACAAGTTCGATGAACATATCTGGCATCTATATATTTTTCCATAAGAGATATGTACGTTGCACCTTAAAATCTGTTTTTCAACTTTCTTTTCTACAACTTAATTTTTTCTATATTCGTATATTCTAGAAAGTTTTAGATATCGTCAAAGCACATAACTTTTCTGAAGATCAATATATGCCATGTGTAGCGGGATATAAATCGATTTTTCTTTAAAAAATGCTCTTTTTCATTACAAAATTTCTCAAAATTGTGAAACTTTGTGAACCAAAACTCAGCATGTTTAGATTCGCCATGTTATGTAGTATATGTAAGTGAAGTATAACAATCCGGACTTTTCGGGTTTTTCTGCTTTTTTATACTGTATAATCGTTAGTCATAATACAGAATACTAAACTCAATGCAAAATATATCTTCTATTATCAACAATCAACATGTAAAAACAATGAAAACAGGGATTTTTCAATATATTTTCAATAACAAATGTATTCAAGTGACTTCAACGACCAGTATTCGGAATAGGTTTTTGATATTGAGTAAGAATTCTGCGCAAGAATTCCGAAAAAATTGTAAAAAATATCTTCACAACATTTCAAGTGTCTTCAAAATGAAGACATGTTTTCACATCTGACATCTCTGATCACGATCCTCTGCTCGAGCGTTTCAATGTTCAAAAGATGGCAACAGTCTATATTTGACGGTAGATGCAGTGAGCCTACGGGAGATAACGGAGAGCATACCTTACGATTTTTTCCGGCCTCCAATTTGCATGTTATGAGCGCCATACGACAGCGTTAGCTTCAACACCTAGCTGGCGCTTAGCTCGCACAATGATGTCATCGTAATGAAGGCTGAACGTAAGTTCGCTGTCCAGAGAAACACCTAGGTCCTTGATATGTTATACGTGTGTGAGGGATCATTTACAGATAAAATAGTTTAAGGCGAATGGGTTCAACTTCCGATGGTAGGAGATTGAGTGGAATTTGTCTATGCTTAACGCCAGCAAGTTCGACGAACAACCATACAACGGAAATGTTCAGGATACGCTGGAGCTACAAGCAGTCCAACATGATATTAAGTACCTGAAATAACCGCCAGCATACAATAACGGCAATTAGGTGACAGTAGTAAAGCAACATCATTAACGTAGATTGGAAACAGAAGCGGTCCCAACTTGCTGCCTTGTGGAACAACGAACGGATTTATTCAAAAAAGGTAGACCTGTAAGTATGATCTGAACCATGCAACGATAGTCGAAGCGGAGTCTAACCTCTAAAGTTTTTCAAGCAAATTTCCATGGCCAACTGTATCGAAAGCGGCCTAGAGGTCCAAGGGGGTTGCTACTTTAAAATTGAAACTAGTTTAAAATTTCTTAACAAGTTGAAAATTTTCGGCAGGGTCCGGACCCCCCGGATCCTCTTCCTTGATCCGCCGCTGGTTTCAAGCGATGTTTCAGTGTCGACACATAGCATCTCAAGATCGTGGCTGTCGATCCATTGTATGAGCAAATCGTACTGAATATGTAATATTCATTTCTAACGTTGTATTGAACATAACCAGCCATGGAATCGTAGTTTGAACAAATGAGAAAGGCACAATTGCACCACTAGGTGGATTAAAGCAGGTTTTAGCACTATATTGGCTCTAAAATTGCACTTAACTTAAAACACACGATTTGAAGTGACATGAGGCTTGTATGCGTTATATCAGCTTTGTGTACGTATATAGAGCTGCCATTAACGCTACAGGTTGCCTGTACCGTCAAGCATTTATAATGCTAATATAAAGCTGATTTCAAAGTTTTGAAGACAAACATTGTCTTCTGACACATAAAAACTCTAGCTTCAGTAATTTTTTGAAATCAATTCTGTGAAATTTTAAAAAAATATCGCGTGGCTCAATGTTAAGTTTCGCATGCCATAACCAATGATATTAGTTATTCCAAAAAAAAAAACATTTATGGGGAAAAAGTGCTCATAACTTTTCAACGGTTATAGTTGAATGTATAGTACAATAAAGCAAATTATTTGCCTAAACAATCTTACAGTTGTCGGAAAACTACTTCAGTTTTAAATCAATATCGCAAAAGTTATATGAATAAATGGTGCATAGCATGTTCACAGGTGACTCATATCTATAAGCTAGCTCATAATCATAGCTCTATGCAAATGATGATGATGATGATGATGAAAACCACCACCACTGCATTAAGTACTCTAGAGGTAGACACTCTTAACAGCAAAGATAGATTACGTTATCAGCCGACGTTCACATTATCGTTGTATCAAGGGCCGAAATGGAGCCGATCCATAAACAGACTCATTTATGCGCAATACAAAGTGGAAGAGAGACTATCCAACGATACGATCATGCCGAATGAATAATTCAATTTCCACTACTTGTTAAAGCATTGCTTCATGATTTGTGTGTGAAGGTCGTGTCAATTTTATTTACGCTTGTCCAATAAGAATGTTAACAGCAACAGCATGATCCCGAAGAATTATGCGATTCTTGATAGCATTCCTATATTGTGACTAAAACTTCTACTGAAGCTGGTTTTCGGAAGGGCTCCCTGTCACAATCACTCAGTACAATTTCGATACACGAACAGAATCATTTATGTGGCTCCGAAACTCCTTCCAACGATAAAATTCAGCTAAATGAATAATATAATTTCTTATACATGTTAAGGTACTGATGACACAGCTTAAGGAATGAGCGCTTATTTGTTCCCGCTTGAGACCGCGTTGATCAGGTTATAAGTGCCATAGCGTACCCTTAATTATTGGGGCGTTGGATGATCATGATAGCATTTTTGCCTTTGTGTAACGTATTGTATAGTATATATCGCGAAGGGCTCGAGCGTTGTTATGTTAACGTGTTCGATCGCGTAGGTGTTTGTATGATGCGTGTGCTAGCGTGTATGTAATCTTGCGTTTATAACAGTGTAGCCATTCCCACATTCTCGTCTGTTCTTGAACCGTGAATTTAATACTTAATTTTCAGTGAACGGTTCAGATGCTAGAAGAGAGTGTGTTCTCTCATATCACTAAACTTCCCGGTCATGTCGCCATGGAACGTGTTGTATAGTATATATCAACGTAATTTTTTTTATTGTTCTGGGGCGAATGAAGGCCTGTTCCTAGGCTTCCTAGGACCGATAGTAGAGACTTCCGGCCATGATCGCGCGAACGCGAACTGACGCTTGAGACCTCGATTATAAATTTATAAGCGTTATAACGTTCACTCATGAAGTCTCCTTATTAGTCCGCTTCAAAAAAATCGATTTTTTTCTTTTTCAATCGTTAGAATTATTTTCTGAGAATATACTTTCAATGACGCCTTGAGACTTCAAGTGTATAAAAGTGTATTTTTAGGCCAATGTTGATGGCATGGACTTTAGCTGCTAGGAACAAAGGAGGCTAGGAGGCTTCCGTGACCGTGACGTGACCGATTCATATTCGCGTGAGAAAGGCCGTTACTTTAATCACACTTTGCACACCGTTTATAACATTTCTACGTACGCGAAATCGCATGCGTGAAAAGATTTGCATTATCGCAATGGGCACAACCGTTTCTATGTTAACGTGTTTGATCGCGCGGGCGTTTTTTTTTTATATCGCGGATTGATTTCGTTTATATAACCGTGTTTGCGTTTTCGCGTAGGCTTTAGAATGTGCGCAATTGGACAACCAACTGCAGCGGTGCTAGAAAAAATAAATATTTTATCAATCGTCAGAGCGTCAATCGGTTTCAGCTTAATAACTTTTTTCTCAAACATCGGATCGTATCATGGTTTTCGAGACTTTGTTGCTTTGTTAAATTTCCTATAAACGCCACATAACGGTTTATTTTTAGGAAGCAATGGACGACTCCTGAAGGAATTATTTTGTGAAAGTTAAACTTTAAAAAGTGGGCGCAAAAATATGGTCTCATGGATCGAGCTAAGAATTTTCACAGTTGTTCTAGGACCCAAATGGTACCCATAAAGTTGCTTGGTGCTGGAATCTAATTTTTGTCCCACCCTAGTATATACGTGCTGTATTTTTGAGTGGAATTTGTGGTGGGGTGGTGTTTCATGATCGCTCGAGAGCGAGCGTTTGTATGTTGGCAAATAAGACCGCGTTTATAAATTTGTAAGTGCTAACACGTTGAATTAATCGCCAGGACGTTTCTATGATTGCGAGATCGCGGGCGTAAGAACGCTTGTATGATAGCGTTTGCGACCGCTTTTGCATCGTCGCGAATCGTTTGAGCGTTTGCGTGTTATTTTGTGCGTTCTTTTAATTGCGTAGGTTTTTGTATAGTATGTAGTTTGCATATTCCCGTGTTTTTTTGAGTTTCGCCGAGATACAACGAAAGAAGAAACAACACTCAGAGACTTAAAATCTTGAATCGCGTGTGACATCCGGAACAGTTTTGAATCCAATCCCTATGATTCAAAACTGTTCTGTGCTTCACGCACGATTCAATATTTTAAGAGTCTCTGCATACCCGACCACCAGGAAACTCATTAGCTTCCCGAGAAGAGTCTGACAACAAATTGAAAACTAAAATTGATGTTGTGATGTTCGGCAAATGATTACTCAGGTTGTTGTCGTTTTGGTCGTTTTAACGGCTAAAACATCAAAATTGAGAGCAGCAAAATTGTCCTATGACATCAAACAGAAAACTAATTCTGCTATCAGTGAGAGTAAATTGAAAGCTCATTGAGATGTTGAATTTTTTTGATAACAAAATATGTATTCACTTTGATGTTTTGCCAAAGAAATATAAACATAGAAAATTTTTCAAAGTAACAAATTGAGATCAAAATTTGATGTCATGTTTAAAAATCTAAAACTGATAGCACAATAAGATTTCAATTTGATGCTATTATCAAAATATGAATTCTACATGTTGTAATTTTGATGTTCGACTTTGCTCGGGTTAATTTTAAGAATACTAGGTTTATTCCAGTACCAGGAGAAATTGGAAGTACTCCAGAGCAAACTGGTAGAAAACCGGTGCTGTTTTCTCTTTTCTTATTTTTTTATTCTTATAACAAGCCGGAGTAAAACGGAGCAAGTTTTTTTGCTCCTGTGGTCTATCCCCCATATGCTTGTTCATATGTCAGTAGTGCCATAATCGCAAATGTGGCCACAGTCCCAACTACCAATATATTTAAAATGTCCGTTAAAGTTGGCGAAGCATTGTTTTCGAGTGTTATGTCTGTTAGTCTGTGCTATAAATATCTGGACACATGCTCGATTGGTTTTCGCGACTAGATTTTGAAATAATTTTGAGCGGACCAAAATAAGCATTAATTGTACTGAGAACCTTAGTTGGTATAAGGCCCATATTAGAAATTTCGCGCACGCGTGCTTCATTATTATTCTATCTACTGGAAAGAGAAGCAAGCAGATTTATCACGAATAGAGAAAAAGCATAATATGGATTAATTTATTAATTTTGTACAAACATAATTAGGAACCCAGTGGATCAACTAATGGCTTCTGTCACTGGATGCCGCACGGCCTCTACTCAAAGCTCAAAAGTATATGAAAGTACTCGATACGACTAGGAAAATTATTATAATGAACATGATTGATCTATTGCAAATTGGTTACTGATTTTTTATTCTTTTCGCGACTAGTCAATTCTTAAACCTCATACAGTTCTACATGATTCAACTGTGATTACAGCACTCAGATAAGACCATGCGTATTTCTCACGCACATCACTTGACACATGGTTTATAAATTCGTTGGTGCTAATGTAATGAGTTGTTTCTCGAGGCGTTTTTATGCATGCGAGATCGCATGCGGGACCAGATTTGTATTATCGCGAACAACACGACCTTTTTCTATGTTAAAGCGTTTTATCGCGTGGACGTTTTTATACTGCGGATGCTAGCTGTTTGATTTTGTTGTTTAAACGACTAGACGGTTATAATAGTCGTTTACATATTCGCGTAGGCTTTTGAATGTTCACACTGGCCGTCACTCTGATGTTTAATTTTGAGTGTACGGTTCAGATGAAGGGAGAAAGTGAGTAGCTCATGCTCACTGTGTTCTACAACAATGGTGCCTTGACTTAGGGCCGATTTCTTCACCCTCGCTTACGCTTAAGCCAGGTTTAAACGTAGAGGACGGTGGGGAGTTGTGAACACCGTCAATTCCCGCTAAGCTATAGATGATAAAAATGTGGTAACTACTGTTATATGTTTCTACTGTCATGGCGTCACTTTCTCATTAGCAAATGTTGCATTAACTCATGTTCTTTGTGTTTAGGTAACTATCGACTAAATATACCAAACAAAAAGTTTTTTTTTACTCAGTTGTATTTGTGGTATGTGGAGTCCCGTTATGTAACTGATTTGAAAGTAAATTAGTACAAAACATTCCTTGGGTAATTGGCTTTCATCGACAAAAAAAATGGAAGAACCTTTAGTATGTCGATGGAAATATGTTTTTTTTTCGAAGATATGCAAAGTGGGGAGTTGTGAACCGTACATTTCAGTGGGTTATAGTATTTTTTTAAGTAGAACAGTATCATAATTCAAAAATCAGGGACGAATCATACATATTATGATATAAAAATGTTCAATTTTATGCGAAGAACAGGATTCTGCCACAATTTTAATTTCACCGTGCCACAACCGCGAATTCAAGTGGCTTGGCGCGAATCATGTTGTCACCGACTCATTGCGGATCAGATCACTTTTCCATCTCATCTTTAGTTTAGAAATATCTTAAAATTTATCTTCTATAGCCCTAATAAAAATAAATCACAAAAATATTCCATCTCTTCTACTTTTTGCGATGGGTCACAACTCCCCACCAAACTAAAAAATGCCAATTCCACGCATTTCATGCATTCTGTCATATCTTAAACAAGACAATGATTTTTTTAAATTGCTTCAGCCTGCGGATGTATTAAGGTGTCCTTAACGGATAAGATAGGATTGTTTTATTTGTGGGGACTTTAACTTTGTGGTCATTCGTCTCTTAACAAATACCAGGTCTAACATTGAAAATCGACCAATATTTATGGTAGTTATACTCCGAAAACAAAACTATGTTCACAACTCCCTACCGTCCCCTACTGATGAACCAGGTTTAAAATTTTATGCGAGGGTGAATAAATCGGCCCTTATTGTTTAGTGTATATTTGTACGGTGGGAGCCCCCAGACGAGTATGTTTCATGATCGCGCAATAAAGGACGTTTGAGTGTTGGCACATGAAACGCGCGTTTGCGACTGCGTTTGTATTATCGCGAATCGATTGAGCGTTTGTATGTTTTTTGTGCGTTCTTTTAATCACGTAGGCTTTTGTATTGTATTTCGTTTTCCCGTGTTATTTTTAGTATCGTTGAGAAACAACGAAAGAGGAAACAACATGTTAATTAAGACATTCATTCTGTAAAGGTAAGATGAGCTTACGACATGTAACGCTGTACGAAGATATTAGCACTACCGTCAATCCAATCAGCTTAGGGGAGTTACATCAATTTCAATTTGTAATAAAACAGAAATAGAAATTTTCAAATTGATATAACGGGAAATAATAAAATAAGGTACAAAACTGAAATGTGAATCTAACATACTAATTAGCAACTAATTCAGAATAAGATATTAAGCATTTTGACTTCTATACACATGCCAGCAAAGGGAGTAGCAAATCAGGCCAGATCCGAACATATATCGTAGCAGGAGAGGGAAGGAATGTTAGTCCAATACTTGCTGTTGCTAGAGGCCGTATATACAATTAACAGTACCACAAGTGTGATTGGAGGAGGGAGATTGTTGGTAGGGTTAGTTGGGTGCCCAGAGACTCTTAAAGTTTTGAATCGCGTGTGATATCCATTACAGTTTCGAATCGAATCGCTATGATTCAAAACTGTGCTGGGCTTCACGCACTGTTCAATATTTTAAGAGTCTCTGCATACCAGACCACCAGGAGACTCATTTTAGGAATATTAGGATTGTCCCAGTCCCAGAAATTTGAAATACTCCAGAGCCAACAGGCAGAAAACCGGTGCTGTATTCTCTTTTCCTATTTTTCTTCTTCTTGTAACAAGCCGAAGAAAAACGGAGCAAGTTGTTTGCTCCTGTTTTGCTCGGGAGCAGCTTCCAGGTACTGGAACAAAGCTATTGTAACGGCTTGCTATAAATATTTAGAAACACATTCTCGATTGGTTTTCGCGACGAGAATTTGAAATAATTTTGAGCGGCCCAAAATAAGCATTAACCGTACTGAGAACCTTAGTTGGTATGGTGCCCGCGTGCTTCATTATTATTCTATCTACTGGAAAGAGAAGCAAGTAGATTTATCACGAATAGAGAAAAAGCATAATATGGATTATTTATCAATTTTGTACAAAAATAATTATATAGAAGCAGGAAACCAGTGGATCAATTAGCGGCTTCTGCCACTGGATGCCGCGCGGCCTCTACTCAAAGCTCAAAAGTATATGAAAGTACTCGATACGACTAGTAAAAATTATTATAATGACCATGATTGATCCACCGCAAATTGGTAACTGAGACCATGCGTATTTCCCACGTACATTGAAGGCCATGTCCCCTAGAGGGTTCGATAAACGCTAAACAAACAAAGAACCTCAAAAAACTGCCTTTTATCAAATGCAAAAGACTTAGACGATTTTTGAGCAAGTTTTTTGCACGGCAATTAACACGGTTTCTGTTTTTATTCTTTAATTATAAGTCCATTTCAATGCAAGATTTTTGGAAAAGTGGAAAAGCCGAATCTTGACGCTTCTTTTCGCCTCGCATTTCAACAATATGGTTGTTTTCGAAACAGTATTAGCGAGTAGACTCCAAATGTCTATGTCTGAGACAATTTTAGAAAGCAAGATGGCGACTTCCGGTTAAGTGGAATTTTCTAAAACCCTACCAAAATGGATTTTTTTTGAACGGGCTTGACGAGTAGACGCCAAATATCAATGTTTGAGGCCATTTTTAAAATCAAGATGGTGACTTCCGGTAGGGCTGAATTCTCCAAAACCCTGCCAAAATGGATATTTTTAGAACGGGCTTAACGAGTAGACGCCAAATATCGACAGCCGAGTAAAATTTAAAAAGTAAGGTGGCGACATGTGATTAAGTGGAATTTTTCGAAACTCAATCAATATGGGTGTTTTTGGAACGGGATTGATGAATAGACGCCAAATATCGATGCTTGAGGCCATTTCGAAAACCAAGATGGCGTCTTCCGGTTCAGTAAAAAAAAAGCCGTGTAAGAAAACCGCGCGAAAAAACGTGTAAAAAACCTTAGTGTACTGTTGATTAATCACTTTATAAAAATAGGTGATAACGGATGCGGACGGACTATAACATTTTCGAGTGCTATACTGAACAAAAATTAGAAAGTGTCGTCTCGTTTTAACTCAGCTAACGTTACAAACGAGTCGACTGTACTGTCGCTTGATTTTAAATCAACAAAAACTCTCCGGCATATGAATCAGCTAAACCACTCTTCGCGAAAATTCATATTCAGGCACTATTTTCCATAGTTCATTTCGTTTCACTGTACCGTACGCTGCCTTGAAATCCACAGTCCGCATTCTCGTAATTTATACAGACTTTGTCGCGGGATTAACATCTGACCCGTCGTTGATCGTACTTCTCGAAACCCAGTTTAGTATTTCCCGATAAAGGTTCCATCTTAAAAGCGGCATTGAGGATCGTTCCTCCTCGATAGTTATTACGCTCGAGTTTATAGTTATTTTTGTACAGAAAGGCCCTGTGAGTCCGGGCAACCAATTGAAAGGCATCTCCTCTTCCACTCAGCTCATCCTAATCACGCGTTGGACTGCTTTGTACACCGGGCTATCCCCGATTTTTAGACGTTCTGATCGGGATTTCGTCCTTCCCAACGGCCTTGTTGTTTTCAGTTCCCGAATAGCATTTCGCACTTCGTCTAGCGTGGGCAGATCCACAGACCGTCAATCATCCACAATACATACTCATTAGATTTGTTTGTTCGTTTAATTATAACGCTAAGTGAACCTTGCACCAGCGACGCTTGTACGATCTATCAACAAACTCCCGTTCCGTTAATCATCACCGGCACCGGGAAGGTTTTCCTTCTCATGTTGATGATCGTTTAGAAGGATGTTCCGCGTTATTCCCGACAAAGATTCACTCTGCCTCCGCGATTATTCTTTTCATCGTATCCACGCTTTCATCGTATGAAGTTTTTTTTCCTGGTTGTCCTCAACTCACCATGTTGTTCTCCCGTGCCGAACTGTAGCCGCTTCATGCATTCGGCTTCTAGGATGGTTTTTGTCATTTTTGACCAACCTCTGGGTACAGTGAGATTAATCTACCTAAGGCTTTACTGCGCGGAGTTCTCGTTCTTCTATGTCGCTCATGGAACATTCTTAATGGCGGCAATCTCCATCTTCGTTTTTGGCCGCTCTCGAGCAACCAGGTTAGGTTATAAAAGGTCCACGCATATTTTTGTTTAAATATATTTCTCACTGTGCAATATCTGGAAGCAAAAGTTTCAAATATCGATTCAAATAGATAGAATGAATCCCCGTGTCTCAGATGAATACTTACTGGTCTACTGTATTAGGTTCTTTACTGACACAGTTAACCTTACTTTTCTTGACAGTTCACTTGTGCTGTTTACATGGACTTAGAAAAATTCGTGGACTACTAGATTCACTCGAAGCAAATCGGAAAGAATTTTTCTAAGTCCATGTAAACAGTACAAGCGAACTGTCAAAAATGAACATCGAGTTCATTTATGACGTCAGCGTAAAGTATTCAAATCTTGAGCGTTTTTTCAAAACGTCATATCTGCAACGAGTTACTCTCTGTTTACACTTTCTCTTTCGATTTTTACGGCGTCACTATAACACTTTTCACCTATTTTACAGTACAGATCGAAAGACGGTGTTTTTAACTAGCATATTATGCAAAGAGCTGAGGGATAAATGTTAAAGTGACCGAATTATTAACAGAAGAGAAAGTAAACAAAGAGAGTAACTCATTGCAGATATGACGTTTTGAAAAAACGCTCAAGAAATGTCAAACATGAACTTAATTTATCACGAGTTCATTCGTGTCGTTATCTTGTAGAACTCACTAACGTCACAAATGAATACTTTACGCTGACGTCACAAATGAACCGAGTGTTCATTTTTGATAGTTCGCTTGTACTGTTTACATGGACTTAGAAAAATTCTTTACGATTTTTTTCGAGCGAATCTAGTCGTCCACAAATTTTTCTAAGTTCATGTAAACCGTACAAGCGAACTGTCAAGAAAAGTGAGGTTAACTGTGCCAGTAAAGAACCTAGTTGCTCAGTTTTGATAGTTCACATGTACTGTTTACATGGACTGAGAAAAATTCTTGGCGATTTGCTTCGAGCGAATCTAGTCGTCCATAAAAATTTTCTAAGTTCATACAATCAGTATTAATGAACTGTCAAAAATTGAGGTTAACTGTGTCAGTAAAGAACATAATTTATTTCAAAGCTGCTCACAATTTTTCAAGCCAACTTCAGTGTCACGTTTTCTCCCTCATAGTATTTAGAAGGGTTCCACACTTTCCGTCGATTCTTTAACTTTTCCGAACCATGCAATGCGGAAAACAATGTGAAAAGAAAAGTTGTGTGTGGGAGGAAACATTTTTACTTCGGCCATGGAATAAATGGACGACGGGACGGGAATGAGGAAAGCTGTCAGAATTTTGAGAAAATCTGACAATGCCCACCAACTCGTCGTTGTCTGCCCGCCTACTGTTCTGATCAGTCGAGATTTTCGGCTGGTGGTTGCACAGAATAAGCAGATTTGATATTTAAAAAATGGTGCGCTTGCGTGCTTGATTTTCTGGATAAAAATGCTGTTTTAGATGATAAGACAATGTTCTCATATGGTAAGTTTCAAGTAATTGTTAAAGTAGAAGGTATACTAGCACGATCTACTTTGCAAATTTACGATTCCACGTTATCCTAATAACAGTGTTTTTTTTAAACTTTTGAATTCCACCACGATTGTGTTACTGTCAAACTCAGCTCCAAAAGTGTGCTCCCTGTTCAGGTCAATTTCTATTATCAATTATTATTCGATTTTAAATGGCAACAACAACAGACCAATCTTATTTTCTATTAAATCTTGTGAAATAACGTTTTCTGACATTCCATTATTAGAATGAATTGGCTATTTCCATTTTGGAAACGATCGCTCTAACCTAGAAGAAGTCTTTTAATAGATATACATAAATACATAAAAAAACTCTTGAAAGTAGGAGAATGATTAATAAATTAGTTATAAAGGAACAGTCTAGAAAAATGAACTACTGAGATTTACGTAGTTCCCAATAAGCAGTAACAGTGCTTCGCAAAGTGAAAACCTTTAAAAAATCGAAGTATACAGTAAATGAAATGAAATGCCGATTCACATTCTAAAACACATTTTCAACTTCAGCACAGCTGCTTTCAAATAGATGAAGCTCCCCGGCGAACTCACCAACGACCAACTGTTATCTCCACCCAATCTGTGATGATGAAGCGACTTGTTGTTGCGTTGAATGAAGTTGGGGTCGATGTGTTTTTGTTTATTTTTGTTTATTTTTGTTTTGTTTATTGTTTCTGCTCGCCTGCTGTGTTCTCCCCCTCCGGGGGACAGTCCTCAGCCACTCGACGCAGCCCGGTTGCGTGGTGGTGATGGGCTTCACTACCATGATGGCGACTAGATCGTGGTCGCTGTTTGATGGTGACATCAGAGTAGCCGGAATAATTAATCCGACCAGAATGTCTTATTTTAGACGTCCCCGGTGGGTCAGTCAACGGTATAGGTGCGTGTACACGGTTGTAGACTTACCGAAGTGAATGTGTTCGCAGGAATAGTGGCAGGGCCAACCGAGCGACCTTTTAGTGTGGGGTTGTATGGAAATGTTCCGTGTTTCAAATTTAATTGTCTCATCAACGAAGTGTTGGTGATAGTTTAGGTAAGTTCGGGTGACAGGTTGCGTAGGTTTTGAAACAGATATAGTGATTTGTTGAAACGAATTCGTTTTCTGTCTATGTCTAATAATTTGTTGACGCAAATTGTAGCAGCGCTTCCTATTTTTACCCAACAACGTATTGTTTTAAAAGCATCCCAAAAATATCAACAAACTCCACTTTATATAAAGGCCTCACATTAAAAATGTGAAAAAAATCTGAACGCATTATTTTCGGAAACAACTCAGAGTGATTATTTTAAATTTTAGAGTTAATTTTATGATTGTACTGCTGTATCAAGTTTGTGCTACTAATTTTGTCAGATCAAAGAGACCCACTTCCACCTTTCAAGTTTGACTTGGGTATCCAAAAACAGAAAAACAATAAAAAAGATAAAAGAGAAAAAAAGATAACAGATGAAAAAGAACAGAGAAAATAAATAGAAGTAGAAAAAAAGAAGTGAAAAACGATCTATAATCGAAACAAAAAAGGAAACAAAATTAGAGAGAGAGAGAAAAAGTAAAGAGAACAAAAAATGAGAAAATATGAACAACAAGAGAAGTGAAAAAAGATAAATATAAAGAAGAGAAAAGAGAAAAGAGAAAAGAGAAACGAGAAACGAGAAACGAGAAACGAGAAACGAGAAACGAGAAACGAGAAACGAGAAACGAGAAACGAGAAACGAGAAACGAGAAACGAGAAACGAGAAACGAGAAACGAGAAACGAGAAACGAGAAACGAGAAACGAGAAACGAGAAACGAGAAACGAGAAACGAGAAACGAGAAACGAGAAACGAGAAACGAGAAACGAGAAACGAGAAACGAGAAACGAGAAACGAGAAACGAGAAACGAGAAACGAGAAACGAGAAACGAGAAACGAGAAACGAGAAACGAGAAACGAGAAACGAGAAACGAGAAACGAGAAACGAGAAACGAGAAACGAGAAACGAGAAACGAGAAACGAGAAACGAGAAACGAGAAACGAGAAACGAGAAACGAGAAACGAGAAACGAGAAACGAGAAACGAGAAACGAGAAACGAGAAACGAGAAACGAGAAACGAGAAACGAGAAACGAGAAACGAGAAACGAGAAACGAGAAACGAGAAACGAGAAACGAGAAACGAGAAACGAGAAACGAGAAACGAGAAACGAGAAACGAGAAACGAGAAACGAGAAACGAGAAACGAGAAACGAGAAACGAGAAACGAGAAACGAGAAACGAGAAACGAGAAACGAGAAACGAGAAACGAGAAACGAGAAACGAGAAACGAGAAACGAGAAACGAGAAACGAGAAACGAGAAACGAGAAACGAGAAACGAGAAACGAGAAACGAGAAACGAGAAACGAGAAACGAGAAACGAGAAACGAGAAACGAGAAACGAGAAACGAGAAACGAGAAACGAGAAACGAGAAACGAGAAACGAGAAACGAGAAACGAGAAACGAGAAACGAGAAACGAGAAACGAGAAACGAGAAACGAGAAACGAGAAACGAGAAACGAGAAACGAGAAACGAGAAACGAGAAACGAGAAACGAGAAACGAGAAACGAGAAACGAGAAACGAGAAACGAGAAACGAGAAACGAGAAACGAGAAACGAGAAACGAGAAACGAGAAACGAGAAACGAGAAACGAGAAACGAGAAACGAGAAACGAGAAACGAGAAACGAGAAACGAGAAACGAGAAACGAGAAACGAGAAACGAGAAACGAGAAACGAGAAACGAGAAACGAGAAACGAGAAACGAGAAACGAGAAACGAGAAACGAGAAACGAGAAACGAGAAACGAGAAACGAGAAACGAGAAACGAGAAACGAGAAACGAGAAACGAGAAACGAGAAACGAGAAACGAGAAACGAGAAACGAGAAACGAGAAACGAGAAACGAGAAACGGAAACGAGAAACGAGAAACGAGAAACGAGAAACGAGAAACGAGAAACGAGAAACGTGAAATCTAAAAGCTAAGAGGTAAAAGCTAAAAGCTAAAAGCTAAAAGCTAAGAGGTAAAAGCTAAAAGCTAAAAGCTAAAAGCTAAAAGCTAAAAGCTAAAAGCTAAAAGCTAAAAGCTAAAAGCTAAAAGCTAAAAGCTAAAAGCTAAAAGCTAAAAGCTAAAAGCTAAAAGCTAAAAGCTAAAAGCTAAAAGCTAAAAGCTAAAAGCTAAAAGCTAAAAGCTAAAAGCTAAAAGCTAAAAGCTAAAAGCTAAAAGCTAAAAGCTAAAAGCTAAAAGCTAAAAGCTAAAAGCTAAAAGCTAAAAGCTAAAAGCTAAAAGCTAAAAGCTAAAAGCTAAAAGCTAAAAGCTAAAAGCTAAAAGCTAAAAGCTAAAAGCTAAAAGCTAAAAGCTAAAAGCTAAAAGCTAAAAGCTAAAAGCTAAAAGCTAAAAGCTAAAAGCTAAAAGCTAAAAGCTAAAAGCTAAAAGCTAAAAGCTAAAAGCTAAAAGCTAAAAGCTAAAAGCTAAAAGCTAAAAGCTAAAAGCTAAAAGCTAAAAGCTAAAAGCTAAAAGCTAAAAGCTAAAAGCTAAAAGCTAAAAGCTAAAAGCTAAAAGCTAAAAGCTAAAAGCTAAAAGCTAAAAGCTAAAAGCTAAAAGCTAAAAGCTAAAAGCTAAAAGCTAAAAGCTAAAAGCTAAAAGCTAAAAGCTAAAAGCTAAAAGCTAAAAGCTAAAAGCTAAAAGCTAAAAGCTAAAAGCTAAAAGCTAAAAGCTAAAAGCTAAAAGCTAAAAGCTAAAAGCTAAAAGCTAAAAGCTAAAAGCTAAAAGCTAAAAGCTAAAAGCTAAAAGCTAAAAGCTAAAAGCTAAAAGCTAAAAGCTAAAAGCTAAAAGCTAAAAGCTAAAAGCTAAAAGCTAAAAGCTAAAAGCTAAAAGCTAAAAGCTAAAAGCTAAAAGCTAAAAGCTAAAAGCTAAAAGCTAAAAGCTAAAAGCTAAAAGCTAAAAGCTAAAAGCTAAAAGCTAAAAGCTAAAAGCTAAAAGCTAAAAGCTAAAAGCTAAAAGCTAAAAGCTAAAAGCTAAAAGCTAAAAGCTAAAAGCTAAAAGCTAAAAGCTAAAAGCTAAAAGCTAAAAGCTAAAAGCTAAAAGCTAAAAGCTAAAAGCTAAAAGCTAAAAGCTAAAAGCTAAAAGCTAAAAGCTAAAAGCTAAAAGCTAAAAGCTAAAAGCTAAAAGCTAAAAGCTAAAAGCTAAAAGCTAAAAGCTAAAAGCTAAAAGCTAAAAGCTAAAAGCTAAAAGCTAAAAGCTAAAAGCTAAAAGCTAAAAGCTAAAAGCTAAAAGCTAAAAGCTAAAAGCTAAAAGCTAAAAGCTAAAAGCTAAAAGCTAAAAGCTAAAAGCTAAAAGCTAAAAGCTAAAAGCTAAAAGCTAAAAGCTAAAAGCTAAAAGCTAAAAGCTAAAAGCTAAAAGCTAAAAGCTAAAAGCTAAAAGCTAAAAGCTAAAAGCTAAAAGCTAAAAGCTAAAAGCTAAAAGCTAAAAGCTAAAAGCTAAAAGCTAAAAGCTAAAAGCTAAAAGCTAAAAGCTAAAAGCTAAAAGCTAAAAGCTAAAAGCTAAAAGCTAAAAGCTAAAAGCTAAAAGCTAAAAGCTAAAAGCTAAAAGCTAAAAGCTAAAAGCTAAAAGCTAAAAGCTAAAAGCTAAAAGCTAAAAGCTAAAAGCTAAAAGCTAAAAGCTAAAAGCTAAAAGCTAAAAGCTAAAAGCTAAAAGCTAAAAGCTAAAAGCTAAAAGCTAAAAGCTAAAAGCTAAAAGCTAAAAGCTAAAAGCTAAAAGCTAAAAGCTAAAAGCTAAAAGCTAAAAGCTAAAAGCTAAAAGCTAAAAGCTAAAAGCTAAAAGCTAAAAGCTAAAAGCTAAAAGCTAAAAGCTAAAAGCTAAAAGCTAAAAGCTAAAAGCTAAAAGCTAAAAGCTAAAAGCTAAAAGCTAAAAGCTAAAAGCTAAAAGCTAAAAGCTAAAAGCTAAAAGCTAAAAGCTAAAAGCTAAAAGCTAAAAGCTAAAAGCTAAAAGCTAAAAGCTAAAAGCTAAAAGCTAAAAGCTAAAAGCTAAAAGCTAAAAGCTAAAAGCTAAAAGCTAAAAGCTAAAAGCTAAAAGCTAAAAGCTAAAAGCTAAAAGCTAAAAGCTAAAAGCTAAAAGCTAAAAGCTAAAAGCTAAAAGCTAAAAGCTAAAAGCTAAAAGCTAAAAGCTAAAAGCTAAAAGCTAAAAGCTAAAAGCTAAAAGCTAAAAGCTAAAAGCTAAAAGCTAAAAGCTAAAAGCTAAAAGCTAAAAGCTAAAAGCTAAAAGCTAAAAGCTAAAAGCTAAAAGCTAAAAGCTAAAAGCTAAAAGCTAAAAGCTAAAAGCTAAAAGCTAAAAGCTAAAAGCTAAAAGCTAAAAGCTAAAAGCTAAAAGCTAAAAGCTAAAAGCTAAAAGCTAAAAGCTAAAAGCTAAAAGCTAAAAGCTAAAAGCTAAAAGCTAAAAGCTAAAAGCTAAAAGCTAAAAGCTAAAAGCTAAAAGCTAAAAGCTAAAAGCTAAAAGCTAAAAGCTAAAAGCTAAAAGCTAAAAGCTAAAAGCTAAAAGCTAAAAGCTAAAAGCTAAAAGCTAAAAGCTAAAAGCTAAAAGCTAAAAGCTAAAAGCTAAAAGCTAAAAGCTAAAAGCTAAAAGCTAAAAGCTAAAAGCTAAAAGCTAAAAGCTAAAAGCTAAAAGCTAAAAGCTAAAAGCTAAAAGCTAAAAGCTAAAAGCTAAAAGCTAAAAGCTAAAAGCTAAAAGCTAAAAGCTAAAAGCTAAAAGCTAAAAGCTAAAAGCTAAAAGCTAAAAGCTAAAAGCTAAAAGCTAAAAGCTAAAAGCTAAAAGCTAAAAGCTAAAAGCTAAAAGCTAAAAGCTAAAAGCTAAAAGCTAAAAGCTAAAAGCTAAAAGCTAAAAGCTAAAAGCTAAAAGCTAAAAGCTAAAAGCTAAAAGCTAAAAGCTAAAAGCTAAAAGCTAAAAGCTAAAAGCTAAAAGCTAAAAGCTAAAAGCTAAAAGCTAAAAGCTAAAAGCTAAAAGCTAAAAGCTAAAAGCTAAAAGCTAAAAGCTAAAAGCTAAAAGCTAAAAGCTAAAAGCTAAAAGCTAAAAGCTAAAAGCTAAAAGCTAAAAGCTAAAAGCTAAAAGCTAAAAGCTAAAAGCTAAAAGCTAAAAGCTAAAAGCTAAAAGCTAAAAGCTAAAAGCTAAAAGCTAAAAGCTAAAAGCTAAAAGCTAAAAGCTAAAAGCTAAAAGCTAAAAGCTAAAAGCTAAAAGCTAAAAGCTAAAAGCTAAAAGCTAAAAGCTAAAAGCTAAAAGCTAAAAGCTAAAAGCTAAAAGCTAAAAGCTAAAAGCTAAAAGCTAAAAGCTAAAAGCTAAAAGCTAAAAGCTAAAAGCTAAAAGCTAAAAGCTAAAAGCTAAAAGCTAAAAGCTAAAAGCTAAAAGCTAAAAGCTAAAAGCTAAAAGCTAAAAGCTAAAAGCTAAAAGCTAAAAGCTAAAAGCTAAAAGCTAAAAGCTAAAAGCTAAAAGCTAAAAGCTAAAAGCTAAAAGCTAAAAGCTAAAAGCTAAAAGCTAAAAGCTAAAAGCTAAAAGCTAAAAGCTAAAAGCTAAAAGCTAAAAGCTAAAAGCTAAAAGCTAAAAGCTAAAAGCTAAAAGCTAAAAGCTAAAAGCTAAAAGCTAAAAGCTAAAAGCTAAAAGCTAAAAGCTAAAAGCTAAAAGCTAAAAGCTAAAAGCTAAAAGCTAAAAGCTAAAAGCTAAAAGCTAAAAGCTAAAAGCTAAAAGCTAAAAGCTAAAAGCTAAAAGCTAAAAGCTAAAAGCTAAAAGCTAAAAGCTAAAAGCTAAAAGCTAAAAGCTAAAAGCTAAAAGCTAAAAGCTAAAAGCTAAAAGCTAAAAGCTAAAAGCTAAAAGCTAAAAGCTAAAAGCTAAAAGCTAAAAGCTAAAAGCTAAAAGCTAAAAGCTAAAAGCTAAAAGCTAAAAGCTAAAAGCTAAAAGCTAAAAGCTAAAAGCTAAAAGCTAAAAGCTAAAAGCTAAAAGCTAAAAGCTAAAAGCTAAAAGCTAAAAGCTAAAAGCTAAAAGCTAAAAGCTAAAAGCTAAAAGCTAAAAGCTAAAAGCTAAAAGCTAAAAGCTAAAAGCTAAAAGCTAAAAGCTAAAAGCTAAAAGCTAAAAGCTAAAAGCTAAAAGCTAAAAGCTAAAAGCTAAAAGCTAAAAGCTAAAAGCTAAAAGCTAAAAGCTAAAAGCTAAAAGCTAAAAGCTAAAAGCTAAAAGCTAAAAGCTAAAAGCTAAAAGCTAAAAGCTAAAAGCTAAAAGCTAAAAGCTAAAAGCTAAAAGCTAAAAGCTAAAAGCTAAAAGCTAAAAGCTAAAAGCTAAAAGCTAAAAGCTAAAAGCTAAAAGCTAAAAGCTAAAAGCTAAAAGCTAAAAGCTAAAAGCTAAAAGCTAAAAGCTAAAAGCTAAAAGCTAAAAGCTAAAAGCTAAAAGCTAAAAGCTAAAAGCTAAAAGCTAAAAGCTAAAAGCTAAAAGCTAAAAGCTAAAAGCTAAAAGCTAAAAGCTAAAAGCTAAAAGCTAAAAGCTAAAAGCTAAAAGCTAAAAGCTAAAAGCTAAAAGCTAAAAGCTAAAAGCTAAAAGCTAAAAGCTAAAAGCTAAAAGCTAAAAGCTAAAAGCTAAAAGCTAAAAGCTAAAAGCTAAAAGCTAAAAGCTAAAAGCTAAAAGCTAAAAGCTAAAAGCTAAAAGCTAAAAGCTAAAAGCTAAAAGCTAAAAGCTAAAAGCTAAAAGCTAAAAGCTAAAAGCTAAAAGCTAAAAGCTAAAAGCTAAAAGCTAAAAGCTAAAAGCTAAAAGCTAAAAGCTAAAAGCTAAAAGCTAAAAGCTAAAAGCTAAAAGCTAAAAGCTAAAAGCTAAAAGCTAAAAGCTAAAAGCTAAAAGCTAAAAGCTAAAAGCTAAAAGCTAAAAGCTAAAAGCTAAAAGCTAAAAGCTAAAAGCTAAAAGCTAAAAGCTAAAAGCTAAAAGCTAAAAGCTAAAAGCTAAAAGCTAAAAGCTAAAAGCTAAAAGCTAAAAGCTAAAAGCTAAAAGCTAAAAGCTAAAAGCTAAAAGCTAAAAGCTAAAAGCTAAAAGCTAAAAGCTAAAAGCTAAAAGCTAAAAGCTAAAAGCTAAAAGCTAAAAGCTAAAAGCTAAAAGCTAAAAGCTAAAAGCTAAAAGCTAAAAGCTAAAAGCTAAAAGCTAAAAGCTAAAAGCTAAAAGCTAAAAGCTAAAAGCTAAAAGCTAAAAGCTAAAAGCTAAAAGCTAAAAGCTAAAAGCTAAAAGCTAAAAGCTAAAAGCTAAAAGCTAAAAGCTAAAAGCTAAAAGCTAAAAGCTAAAAGCTAAAAGCTAAAAGCTAAAAGCTAAAAGCTAAAAGCTAAAAGCTAAAAGCTAAAAGCTAAAAGCTAAAAGCTAAAAGCTAAAAGCTAAAAGCTAAAAGCTAAAAGCTAAAAGCTAAAAGCTAAAAGCTAAAAGCTAAAAGCTAAAAGCTAAAAGCTAAAAGCTAAAAGCTAAAAGCTAAAAGCTAAAAGCTAAAAGCTAAAAGCTAAAAGCTAAAAGCTAAAAGCTAAAAGCTAAAAGCTAAAAGCTAAAAGCTAAAAGCTAAAAGCTAAAAGCTAAAAGCTAAAAGCTAAAAGCTAAAAGCTAAAAGCTAAAAGCTAAAAGCTAAAAGCTAAAAGCTAAAAGCTAAAAGCTAAAAGCTAAAAGCTAAAAGCTAAAAGCTAAAAGCTAAAAGCTAAAAGCTAAAAGCTAAAAGCTAAAAGCTAAAAGCTAAAAGCTAAAAGCTAAAAGCTAAAAGCTAAAAGCTAAAAGCTAAAAGCTAAAAGCTAAAAGCTAAAAGCTAAAAGCTAAAAGCTAAAAGCTAAAAGCTAAAAGCTAAAAGCTAAAAGCTAAAAGCTAAAAGCTAAAAGCTAAAAGCTAAAAGCTAAAAGCTAAAAGCTAAAAGCTAAAAGCTAAAAGCTAAAAGCTAAAAGCTAAAAGCTAAAAGCTAAAAGCTAAAAGCTAAAAGCTAAAAGCTAAAAGCTAAAAGCTAAAAGCTAAAAGCTAAAAGCTAAAAGCTAAAAGCTAAAAGCTAAAAGCTAAAAGCTAAAAGCTAAAAGCTAAAAGCTAAAAGCTAAAAGCTAAAAGCTAAAAGCTAAAAGCTAAAAGCTAAAAGCTAAAAGCTAAAAGCTAAAAGCTAAAAGCTAAAAGCTAAAAGCTAAAAGCTAAAAGCTAAAAGCTAAAAGCTAAAAGCTAAAAGCTAAAAGCTAAAAGCTAAAAGCTAAAAGCTAAAAGCTAAAAGCTAAAAGCTAAAAGCTAAAAGCTAAAAGCTAAAAGCTAAAAGCTAAAAGCTAAAAGCTAAAAGCTAAAAGCTAAAAGCTAAAAGCTAAAAGCTAAAAGCTAAAAGCTAAAAGCTAAAAGCTAAAAGCTAAAAGCTAAAAGCTAAAAGCTAAAAGCTAAAAGCTAAAAGCTAAAAGCTAAAAGCTAAAAGCTAAAAGCTAAAAGCTAAAAGCTAAAAGCTAAAAGCTAAAAGCTAAAAGCTAAAAGCTAAAAGCTAAAAGCTAAAAGCTAAAAGCTAAAAGCTAAAAGCTAAAAGCTAAAAGCTAAAAGCTAAAAGCTAAAAGCTAAAAGCTAAAAGCTAAAAGCTAAAAGCTAAAAGCTAAAAGCTAAAAGCTAAAAGCTAAAAGCTAAAAGCTAAAAGCTAAAAGCTAAAAGCTAAAAGCTAAAAGCTAAAAGCTAAAAGCTAAAAGCTAAAAGCTAAAAGCTAAAAGCTAAAAGCTAAAAGCTAAAAGCTAAAAGCTAAAAGCTAAAAGCTAAAAGCTAAAAGCTAAAAGCTAAAAGCTAAAAGCTAAAAGCTAAAAGCTAAAAGCTAAAAGCTAAAAGCTAAAAGCTAAAAGCTAAAAGCTAAAAGCTAAAAGCTAAAAGCTAAAAGCTAAAAGCTAAAAGCTAAAAGCTAAAAGCTAAAAGCTAAAAGCTAAAAGCTAAAAGCTAAAAGCTAAAAGCTAAAAGCTAAAAGCTAAAAGCTAAAAGCTAAAAGCTAAAAGCTAAAAGCTAAAAGCTAAAAGCTAAAAGCTAAAAGCTAAAAGCTAAAAGCTAAAAGCTAAAAGCTAAAAGCTAAAAGCTAAAAGCTAAAAGCTAAAAGCTAAAAGCTAAAAGCTAAAAGCTAAAAGCTAAAAGCTAAAAGCTAAAAGCTAAAAGCTAAAAGCTAAAAGCTAAAAGCTAAAAGCTAAAAGCTAAAAGCTAAAAGCTAAAAGCTAAAAGCTAAAAGCTAAAAGCTAAAAGCTAAAAGCTAAAAGCTAAAAGCTAAAAGCTAAAAGCTAAAAGCTAAAAGCTAAAAGCTAAAAGCTAAAAGCTAAAAGCTAAAAGCTAAAAGCTAAAAGCTAAAAGCTAAAAGCTAAAAGCTAAAAGCTAAAAGCTAAAAGCTAAAAGCTAAAAGCTAAAAGCTAAAAGCTAAAAGCTAAAAGCTAAAAGCTAAAAGCTAAAAGCTAAAAGCTAAAAGCTAAAAGCTAAAAGCTAAAAGCTAAAAGCTAAAAGCTAAAAGCTAAAAGCTAAAAGCTAAAAGCTAAAAGCTAAAAGCTAAAAGCTAAAAGCTAAAAGCTAAAAGCTAAAAGCTAAAAGCTAAAAGCTAAAAGCTAAAAGCTAAAAGCTAAAAGCTAAAAGCTAAAAGCTAAAAGCTAAAAGCTAAAAGCTAAAAGCTAAAAGCTAAAAGCTAAAAGCTAAAAGCTAAAAGCTAAAAGCTAAAAGCTAAAAGCTAAAAGCTAAAAGCTAAAAGCTAAAAGCTAAAAGCTAAAAGCTAAAAGCTAAAAGCTAAAAGCTAAAAGCTAAAAGCTAAAAGCTAAAAGCTAAAAGCTAAAAGCTAAAAGCTAAAAGCTAAAAGCTAAAAGCTAAAAGCTAAAAGCTAAAAGCTAAAAGCTAAAAGCTAAAAGCTAAAAGCTAAAAGCTAAAAGCTAAAAGCTAAAAGCTAAAAGCTAAAAGCTAAAAGCTAAAAGCTAAAAGCTAAAAGCTAAAAGCTAAAAGCTAAAAGCTAAAAGCTAAAAGCTAAAAGCTAAAAGCTAAAAGCTAAAAGCTAAAAGCTAAAAGCTAAAAGCTAAAAGCTAAAAGCTAAAAGCTAAAAGCTAAAAGCTAAAAGCTAAAAGCTAAAAGCTAAAAGCTAAAAGCTAAAAGCTAAAAGCTAAAAGCTAAAAGCTAAAAGCTAAAAGCTAAAAGCTAAAAGCTAAAAGCTAAAAGCTAAAAGCTAAAAGCTAAAAGCTAAAAGCTAAAAGCTAAAAGCTAAAAGCTAAAAGCTAAAAGCTAAAAGCTAAAAGCTAAAAGCTAAAAGCTAAAAGCTAAAAGCTAAAAGCTAAAAGCTAAAAGCTAAAAGCTAAAAGCTAAAAGCTAAAAGCTAAAAGCTAAAAGCTAAAAGCTAAAAGCTAAAAGCTAAAAGCTAAAAGCTAAAAGCTAAAAGCTAAAAGCTAAAAGCTAAAAGCTAAAAGCTAAAAGCTAAAAGCTAAAAGCTAAAAGCTAAAAGCTAAAAGCTAAAAGCTAAAAGCTAAAAGCTAAAAGCTAAAAGCTAAAAGCTAAAAGCTAAAAGCTAAAAGCTAAAAGCTAAAAGCTAAAAGCTAAAAGCTAAAAGCTAAAAGCTAAAAGCTAAAAGCTAAAAGCTAAAAGCTAAAAGCTAAAAGCTAAAAGCTAAAAGCTAAAAGCTAAAAGCTAAAAGCTAAAAGCTAAAAGCTAAAAGCTAAAAGCTAAAAGCTAAAAGCTAAAAGCTAAAAGCTAAAAGCTAAAAGCTAAAAGCTAAAAGCTAAAAGCTAAAAGCTAAAAGCTAAAAGCTAAAAGCTAAAAGCTAAAAGCTAAAAGCTAAAAGCTAAAAGCTAAAAGCTAAAAGCTAAAAGCTAAAAGCTAAAAGCTAAAAGCTAAAAGCTAAAAGCTAAAAGCTAAAAGCTAAAAGCTAAAAGCTAAAAGCTAAAAGCTAAAAGCTAAAAGCTAAAAGCTAAAAGCTAAAAGCTAAAAGCTAAAAGCTAAAAGCTAAAAGCTAAAAGCTAAAAGCTAAAAGCTAAAAGCTAAAAGCTAAAAGCTAAAAGCTAAAAGCTAAAAGCTAAAAGCTAAAAGCTAAAAGCTAAAAGCTAAAAGCTAAAAGCTAAAAGCTAAAAGCTAAAAGCTAAAAGCTAAAAGCTAAAAGCTAAAAGCTAAAAGCTAAAAGCTAAAAGCTAAAAGCTTAAAGCTATTTTTCTCTGGTGTAATAACTTAAAAATATGTGAACTTTGGCTTGTAACTGGAAATTAGAAATATCTACTGAATCCCTTCAGCTTGCTATCAATCTCTGCCAGCCGATAACAATAAATGCACCGTTAACGGAAGTTTCTTGTATCCAGTTGCATCATGTAAGAAATGTGTTCCGTAAAATTAAGAAGCATTGATCTTATTTTGAGCAGAAAAAAAACAGAAATTTTATTTTTTTCCTGTCAAATATCTACATACATTTGATAGACATTCGCCAAATGTTCATATTTTTTTCGTTGTCAAATATTTGATGCAATATAGTGACTTTTGGTGGATTCACTTCACAATATTGGGACGTCTCGAAACAAAATAACCAATCCTCTTGGGAATGATTCAAATGATTTTCATCGGACGGTTTCAACAAAGAAAAATCGTTGAATTTTTTTAGAATCCAGATTTAACCGCGCACACGGCAACCTTCCATACGTGAACCATGACGCTACCAATAATGCAAGAATTGATTCAATTATAACCGATTGTACGCCAACCAAACTCGCGATACCTAACTTCCTCCTCAGTTCAATGTGTTGTGTTGGTACCAGCTGGGAATCACGCAAACTTCTTCGGCTCTTGTTTTTCCTTCAGTCGCTGTGTGTAGGTACAGTTGTTAACGCATTAACGCTTCAACCGCTATAACTGCTGTGTAAGCTGGCTGGTGGCTAAGCGCATGCTAATGATGATATTCGATACAATCGGCTCCAATGTACGGTGTGTGTGTGTGTGTGTGTGTGTGTGTGTGTGTGTGTGTGTGTGTGTGTGTGTGTGTGTGTGTGTGTGTGTGAGTTTGAGTTTAGGTTAGCAATGCGCTCGCGAGTGCTTCGGTAATAATAATTGGGCTGATTCCGTCCGACGATGTCTGTGTGCTGGCTGAACCACGATTGGGTTTATTCTTTTTTTATTTCTCAATTTATTTTATTGCTGCGCAAAGTAAAATCAAAACCGCATGACGGAGTGGGAAGGTCATTGATAGGGGCTATCATATCAGCCCCATCGACGCACGATCGGAAGGACAGAGCGTCATGCGGGTTGTGTGATTCAGCTTGGACGCGGTCGGCGTTAGTTAGATTCATTTGTGTTGTTCGAGAAATATAAAAATAAAATCTTTTGCGACAACCATGCGTCTCCATCGAATTTCATTCAAAGTAGGCGCGTGGTCGGCCGTCCTATAACATTCATTCAACTAAATTTAATAATAACCATCTGAATTATCTCTTCTTTCTTGCAGAACAACTTGTAACAACATTCACTTGACAAACGGAACAGCGCTTATAAACCAGGTATTTAATAGCAGTTCTTTCCCCCCATCAGCCGAACTGACTTTTCGTTTGACGCACAAGCTGACAAATATTATCGCTGTCTAACGAACGACAGCTTCGTCAAATAAAGCATCAGCAACATCGACAGAAAAAAATCGGATTTATATCCCAAGGTTAAATTTTGCGTTTATAAACGCTTTTTTTTCTATTTCTATCGCACCCAACACGGGCGGAATGTATGCTTTGTTTTGTGTGCGAGCTATGCGATATGCGATAATAAAAGAAATCATAGGGTAAATTGTTCGATTTGCGGTCCGGACGGTATTTTATTCTTCGATACTGAGCCAAATTCAGTATTAACAAAATTCTGTTCAGTGAAATGGAAAATAAAGTTAAAAATTGTATGACATACTTCTTTAAATACTAGCCATAAGCCAGGAAATCGAATGAGTTGTGGCTGCATTTTAAACCGCTATTTAATACTATCGCTTATTTAATAGCTAATAACTATCACTGTTTTTAATGTTGGTCTTTTAGTTATCAAGAATTAGAGAATATTGCCTCGATTGGCACGTTTCTCATTTTATTCGGAAATGGTTGCCTTTCCATATCGACTTATGGTTTTGATGGAAGAGGAAGGGAAAGGTTGGGATATTGGAAAGCCTTAATTCTTCACTCTCGAAGGAATAATGAAAATTACTGATACAGCCTGTAGTACTTTATCACACTAGGGTCGGAACAATAAAATATCCCTAATTTTTAGCTTCCTGTACAGTTGAGCGACTGAAAATAAAAGTCGCAAGGACAGAATATGCTTCGTAAAACCCGCTTCAAAATCATTAGAATATAAAAACCGGATATAATCTTCAAGTATAAAAATCGGACAGGGACTCTCCTTTGCAAGATTTGGATAAAAAACAGTATAAAACCGGAAAAAACATTTCCAATTCTTACAAAGTAGTTTTTTTAGCCGACTTTTAATTTCGAACACGGATTCTCCTGCGTACGATTACTTTATTTTTAACCGGATTCTATACTGATAGTTCAATCTTGCCGAGCTTTACGGGAGAGAACTTTTTAAGCGTTTCTTATGCTGAAGGTTCTCTGTCCGAGTTTTAATCTTTGAAGTTTATTTACGATTTTCATATTCTAATATATTTGAAGCGGGTTTACGAAGCATGTTCTGTCCTTGCAACTTTTATTTTCGGTCGCACATTTTTTCGTCTACTTATGAAGAACCAAAAAATCCGGATACGCAGTGTATTACTGCAGGGCAGTTACTTACCAGATTATATGAAGTTCCGTAATCGGATTCACAAAGATCTTAGGAATAATACTCAGCATACTTAATAGATGTCATTTGATAAGTGTAGCTGTATGTAGTGTATAAGCTGTAGTGTGGAAAAATTCAACCAAGCACGTAGCCAGAAAAAATATTCTGGAGGGGCCAAGAGTTTTGAAGTGAAATATCGATTTCCAAAACATCTACTAGACACTATGTTTCAATATATATTGAAATCTTTTGTGCGTTGATTTTTTTATGATTCTATGGAGATTTTCAAAGTTATGCGTTTTTTAATGCAGATCTGTGTATGTCTATACCATCATTTGTAGCTAGCTATTTAAATGAAACAAAGATTTTTCGTCAGAGTTGGTCAGATTAGGTATACCTATTGTGTTGATCCAAAGTGTACTGGTAACGATGAATAACATACCATGTGAAAGGGGTTGAAAAAGTGTAACAGTGAGTCATTAGATGCGCGAGCTACGAATGAACGATGAAGATGGAACTGTTAAGAGCAGCGTAGAATCTTGGGCCACGAATGTTCTTCACACGGCAACGTTTTTATTAAAAGAATTTTTATTAGCTCATACTAGGAATTTTATCTAATGTTTAAATAATTCAGTTAACAAAGCGAATTTGAAAATATTCGAATATTAAATACCCATTAGCTTAAGCTTGTGCGACCACTTCAGGTTGCAACTTCGTTATTAATCGGGACTAGCCGAAATTGAATAGATATAAACATTCAACTCCTGGCAATCCCAATTTGTCTATTGATCAATGCAAACGCCGGATAGGCCTGTACGTAGATCACAGCAGAAAAGGGAAGGGATAATAGTTGGACACTTGTTATTACTAAATGCCCTATATCAGCAATTCAAGGATCTCTTCCAATTTCGTTATATTTCGTAGAATCGTAAACTGTTTTTCGGTATTTAATTATCATGGGACTGGAAGGTATATTTTTCAATATTAAGTGCCATAGTACTCAAGGGAGAGCAAGGAGTTGAAGGGAGAAAGTTTAGAAAAGCGTGGAAAGGGTCATATGAGCACGCTTAGAGTTCACCGGCGACTTAACCCTTTGTCTGCTACCGTAGGAGTCAGGATCTTTTGGCATTAGAAATTGCTGTCGGAACCGAAAAAAAGTTAAGTCACGGTAAACTTCCACACTAAGCATTTGCGACATTGAAACTCATTGAATGAGCTAGTTTTTTGTTTTTTGGTCCCTCACAAATTGCCTGCCTGCCACAAAAAACAAAAAACTAGCTCATTCAATGAGTTTTAACGTCGCAAACTTCGTGACTTAACTTATTGTCGGTTCCGACAGCATGAAGTAACAAGTTACTTCACGCTCGTCCGGACATTCCGTAGACTCAGGTGATTCGCATTTCTAATGCCTACGGTAGCAGACAAAGGGTTAAGTCGCCGGTAAACTTTAAGCTTGCTCATATGATCCTTTCCACGCTTTTCTAAACTTTCTCCCTTCAACTCCTTGCTCTCCCATGTGTAATATGGCGCCTAATATTGAAAAATATACTTCACCTTCCAGTCCCTTGCTAATTAAATGCCGTAACAACAGTTGACAAATTGACTCAATAGGTCGTTAACAAAAAAAAAGGTTAACAAAAAAATGGTAAGAGTAGAATCGTAACTTATCGAAAAATATTAGACACGTTTTTTATTTTGTCATTAGGGTGCCTCTTTACAAGTTAGACTGGCTCAAAAAATTGTGTTGTTCAAAAATTCGATTTTTTAAAAAATCATAACTTCCAAACTGCTAAACCGATGAATGAGCCAATGAAAATGATTCTACGTCAGACACGTAGCCAGAGGAGGGGGGCAGGGAGCTAAGGATTACCCCTCCCGAAATTTTTCAAGAATGAATTTAAGAAAAAAACATGTTTTTCGGGGACTCTTAACAAATTTGTATCTTGTTTGGTTTCAACAATTTAATGAGAGAATATTGAGGAAGAACCAAAGACAACAGTCGCGATACCTGCTCAGTATGCTGACATAACATTCACTGATGGTGATTCGATATACTACTTTCTCTCAAAACCTCGGAAAACGAAGGAGAAAACCCGAAATTTTGTGGGGCAACAACGAACGCCAGTCAGTACAGAACGAATTCGGAAAAATGTGGGTAAACCCCTTTTGGACGCGAACCATTCATTTGCTGAAGGTGAAAATGGAGGTTATGCTGACGGAAGTTGCCTTTATCGAGTACTACTTTGTCAGGCATTCAGTGCTGATAGCGTTCAAAAAATTAGCCCAGGCGAAACCAGTCACTCTGCACAATCACTTAGAGCACGTAGTTTCTGTGGTGCCGCCATAATTAAGATCCTCATATATATAAACGACGGGAAAATCAATGCTCGGCTTCAAGAACTGGTACCACTTATTTGCACCGGGACCATTAAAAGATTACATTTGGAAGAAATGGACATTATAAATCATTCTCTAATTTCAAATGGTGTTTTTGTAGTGAGAATGTAGGTGGACCGACCCATTACTATTACATTATTTGGCCACTGAAGAAGAGAGACTATCTAACCCGCTTTGTACAAGAACGATTTCAACATTACTGGAACTAAAACTATTATTATTGTGTTTTTGATTTCGAATTATTCCATTATTGGGACATGTGTTGGCACTTCCACATCCATCATCACGAACGCGATGGCTTTGGTATGAACCGGAGTCTACCCTTCGTACAGGAAGGTTCCCACTAACACCTCCGAGCAAACTGAAGCGGTAGTTAGCCAATTCGGCATCGTCAAATGTGCTCTTGCTCGCACAGTCGCACGTTAGATTTTCTACTTCCGTATTGGTCGGTCCAACACATCGTCCTGCCGATGGAGTAGCATTTTCACATGCTGCTGACTGCTACTGTATCCATCTAGCAAACAACTATTCCCACTACCGCCGCTGATATTCTTTCCGAGCAACAACTTACGTCTTAATGCCGACGAAGCCCCGTAACTTGGGTCATCTACCAGACCCGAATCGTAACAGTCATCATAGACGTCGTCGTCGATGAAATCCGCACTGCTTAGACTGTTATCGCTCAACAGAGCCTGATTCTTGTTTACTATGTCAACCAGGGTCTAAAATTATCATACCCATTCAATGAACGATGAAATTCACTGAATTCACCTTCCTCTTTTCGCTGCCTCCTTCGTTATTAAATTCACACAAAGCGAAACAATAAAGACAACGCCCCTTCTTCTCTCGATTCTATGGATGCGAGTAGCAGAAGTAATGACTTTCGTTTTCCTATGACAATACGAAAATTCAATCTCGTTTTAATTTCAAATCTGTAATTTTGATTTTTATTTTAATTTTCATTAAATGAAATTATAGCAATGTGCATCATAAAATGCAACTAGAACGCCGCAAACACAGGAAATACGCACACCACTGCCCCTTCAGTCGTCCAATATCATCGCTAGCTTGTTGTTCTCCCAAATCGAACAACTACAAATAAATATCGTTACTAGTTTCTTTTCGTTTGGCCAGCGCTATGTGCAAAATCGAAGAGACTAATGTCGTTCTCAATTTCGAAGCGAAAACGAATGTGTGGAGGAAATAATGAAATTGAATTTACCCGCATGCTTTGTCGTAGGCCGTTGTCTCATTTTCGGTTTCGTATTGTTCTAGTGGTTTAGAAAGTAGCATCGCTCGCTCGTCATTTTCGTCGGATTTTGGTAAACGAAAAAAACATTTTTCGACTCTGATGTCAACGGCCGACTCGAAGCTTATTTCGACCGTGGACGCTAGTTGTTTTTTACTGACACTGACCACCCTGAGCTGGATAATCTGTGCGTCCGAACGACTGTGCGTCGAACGCAGGCGTTCGGATGCAGGGAGGCTCTTCGTTGACAGTACTTTGGCATGTTACAGTTTCTGAGAAGAGAGAATTTTAGTTGTTGAAGAATGGACTATCAAATGTAATTGCAAAATGTATACGAAACATAAACCCCATATTACATATTGCTGGATGTTTTTCTAGATCAGAAACCCAAACTTAAATAAACTATCCTTAACAGACCTAACTTCTTACCTCCGTCAAATTAAACCGTGCCCGTGCCTGATTACCTTGGATACGCGCCTGTACACCACTCTTCAACTTATTGTACCACCTTCGCATCGTATTGACTTATCCAACTGCGTTGGTCTTTTTCCGTTTTGACGTTTGATTTGGGAGGAAAACAAATCGTTTACACGGAGAGTTGGGAGGAAAACAAACCGCTTCTGGGCTTAAGGGGAGGGCGGTAGTATAAAAATGCGAGATCTCAGTGTGCGTATTTTAAACGTCAGATATCTCAATAGTCGCCCCGCCAAGAGCTATGATGATGGTAGCGACTTCCGTTCGCAGCTTCGTCAGGAACTTTGCCTTCAGGCACACTCGCCAGTACGATTGAGACGTGCAGGCCGTACTGCGGTACAGACAGTATTCTGTCCGCTGCAGGATCGACCGGAACCAGACCTGAATTGTGATGATACTGTCGATGATTCGCGTGTGCAGACAAATGTTCCGCGATATCTTCTGCGATTCACGCCTGATCTTGGTCTTCCCGATCGAGCTGGTCTGGTAGTGCTGCTTATTGAGGTCCATCGTACTCATGAAGTCCTGCACGTCTTTCTGCGAACTGACCAGCCCCTTAGGCAGTAGGATCCGATAGTTGGATAAATTCTTCGTACGTGAGGTGCATCTCGCCCGGCGAATTCGTACCGTTTCCAGCATTCCTGGAAATTGTGAAAAAAGGAAATCGTTTATAAATTCTCACCTTGAGCGTTTTGCCAATGAATCGCTAAAAAGTTTGCTCAACTATGTATTTCTTTGAATAATTATTCAGCAAACTATTTCCAATATTTTTCTTTCCCACTCCACGCAGATACTTTGAAATGAAAGGAAAGTATAAATACCTGAAATATTAACAATCATCATTCACCCGCTAGATGTTTGTCTTTTGTGTATTGGAATTTGCTTGTATTTTACATCTAAAATAAAATAATTTTGTTTTAATAAACTCACCCATAACGAAGGCTTGCAAAACACGATGATAGCCATTTTATTTTTTTAATAGATTACTATTACTTGTTCATATTTGTGATAGCTATGAAAATCATAGGGCGCTGCAATGGAAATTATATTTATTCATTAATAAATCATATTGTTCTATTATGAAAACCATATAAATCGTATGAAAACTATAAGCGACTTATGAAATCGAGTTTTTGTATTTTTTTATTGTTTCAGAAGGCAAATTTGATGGATTTCGCTATACAATTTGCCTGAGTGATATGTATGTGCAAATCGTACTGAACATGTAATATACCTTTCCACCATTATTGTATTGAACATAACCAGCAATGGAATTTTAGTTTGGACAAATGAGAATGGCACAATTGCACCACTAGGTGGATTAAAATAGGTTTTTCTTTGGATACTATTAATCTATAGAAAAATGAGTGCCCGTATTTATGATGTTGGTTTGACATTTCGTAGAGATGGTCGGGTTTCAATTTTTTCTAACCCGAACCCAACCCGAGCCCGAGAGCTTGAAAATTTAAAAACCCGAATACGGCCCAAGCCCGAAACACTAAAACTTAAAAAATCCGAACCCAACCCGAACATTTTAAAATTGCAAAACCTGAATCCGACCCGAACCCGAAAATGAAAATATTGTAAAACCCGAGCCCGACCCGAACCCGATAATTTCAAAATTCAAAAACCCGAACCAGAAAATTTATAAGTGGAGGAACCCGATCTGAACCGGATCTGTTAATATGGAGAATCAACCAAAGATCCCGAAGGTTTTTAAATTTAGGCACCCGAGCTGGATCCAAGGCTCATCCAAAAGAATCATCCAAGGCTCATCCAAAATGATTATAGAATCACTCGAACCTGAAGTAGCACCATACGCGTCCAGTTATATCTACCTATAGCAAAACGGATTACTGGCGAGAGAGACTGGTATTTATATTTACTATTATAAGTAGAATAAATCAGTGGCTAACGTATGGGGAAACAAGAGGCATAATGTTGAGAGTTTCAAACAACCTTGGTCGTCGTACTTAACCAAAATTTATATTTTTTTTTATCAAAAACCATTCCTGCAAGAGTAGTTTTGTATAATTTATTACATTCATTAAATTAAGCACTGTCAATTGGCAAGTCGTATTCCACAGTATACACGACGTCACCCGCGTTACTGGTTCGTACGGTCAAACTAAAACTTGTGTCGGGGTGGGTGTCAATCAAGATGCTCTGACGCGTTCTCGATGTCACCTAGTACGATATGCGCGCCAGTAGAGATGCTTCGACATCTCCAATGGAGTTCACGGAACGACTCAAAACTTGTACAAATCCGCTTATGGCTTGAACAGAACACACAATATTTTTACGATCAATTGCTTAAAATCGTGGAAATTCATGTATTGTAATGAAAAAATCCGGATATGGTGCCATCGTTGATAGATAGTCTCTACTTTCCGTGATTTCTACACGCTTAAACCAATATTTTTCGACTAATTTTCTTTGACTTGGTTTATTGATGATTATCATAAAACTAAATCGCATAGAGATTTTAGAAGCGAAACACTTATTGTTGAATGCTCTCTCATGAGTATTCGTTTAAAAAATAAAACAATTCGGGCAGTTAGCAAATCTGAAGAGAAGAAATATTATACATGAATAAAAAAATACAATAGTTGAGCATCAGAAAATATAACGAATTCTATCGATTTAAAGGTGGTAAAATTCAGTACGGTTATATGTGTCATCTATTCGTATCACGAAGTAAAGTAAAAAAGTTAATACTACAAAAAGAGACTGGGTGGTTGGGTGTGATGTGTTCAAAACCCGAACCCGACCCTAATCCGAAAATTCCAAATTCTAAAAACCCGAGGCCGACCTGAACTCGAAAGTTTAAAATTTCAAAAACCCGGACCCGACCCGAACCCGAGACACTTGTGAAATGCGCAGTAATATAAAACAAAACAAGTGTCGGACTAATAGTTCTTCCCTTTTCTGCTGCGATCTACATTTACGCCTGACCAGCGCCGGCATTGATTAATAAACAAGTTGGGGTTATCAGGAGTTACATTGAAGAATAATCTGTTACTCCCAAACATTGATTCTCTGTGAAACTTCAGTTTGTCTAGATCGGTAACGGAGTTGCAACCAGGGGTGGTAGCACCATCTCAAAGAGAGTCTGATTTGCAGTTGCGCTCTTTCTAAAAAGTGTGCTGGCAATATGTTTGTTGAACAGGCTTTTTATTGACACTATAAATATAGTAAACTTACTGAAAAGGCTCTATGTGCAGTCGCGGATACAGGGGGAGGGCCCCGGGGGTCCGGACCCCTCCCGAATTTTTTTAACTTGTTGGGAAATTTTAAAATAGTTTCTATTTTAATTCGTTTTAAACTCAAAGTCATCCCAAACCAAATTCGACCACCGAAAATGATTTTAGTTAGATAAGGTTATTACATATTACGTATTGTACAATGAACATTTCAAAATAGAAATTTCTGACCCCCTCTGAAATTTTTTTCTGGATCCGTCTCTGCCTATGTGCAAAGGAGAGCCTCTGTTTGTTTACTTCCTATTCCGCTAATTACTCGGTCGGTTGCTGCTTAACACTTTACATAATATGCTAGTGAACCATGTTCTAATATGTACTGGAAAATTCTTGGAATGATCAATGGTGAAGCCGTAATAATCGAAAGTGAAAATAAACAAAGAGAGGCTCTCATTTGCACATAGGACCTTTTCAGTAAGTTTGCTAGAAATATTCTTGTATGAAAAGGTTTGTCTCCCGGTCAAAAAAAAAATGCGGACGAACATGGTCAGGCGATTTAAACAGTTTGACGTTTGACTCAACTCGCCTGTGCTAATTGCCCCTAGGAACAAATTCAATTTGCGAATGCGATTTAAAGGCAATTTCAACACTTAGACAAATTTTCTGGCAGCTGCAATGGACTTGGTTGTTTTTTGCGTTTTTCAAACATGGCGGTTCATATTTGGCTTAAGTTTAAAATTGTTTTTTTTTAAACAATTGGCGCGTTCCCGCTTGTATTTTGTTTGTTTAGTGCACTTAATTTAACCAACGAATGTGGAAAATTTTGGAATCGTGTGTAAGCAGAGTGGAACAAGATCTGTGACCTAAAATTTTAATGAAAGTCAGATTGTGGTATGTTTTGGTGTGCAATACCAATTTTACCATTGATTCTTCCTATAGTTTGATGGTGATTACTTAGTATACTGATAAGTTTATGTGAGTAGATAATGAATCCGAAAATAAGTATTATTTGTAATTTTCATATTAGACAATTAAGGGCGATTAAATGGCGCGTTCCCTGGGCGATTCGGGGGCGATTTAAGGGCGGGTAGGGCGGCAAAAAAATGTCGGCGGCGAATCGGCCAAGTGTTGAATTTGAAATAGCCCCCTAATTGCCAGCAAATTGCTGGCAAATTGAAGGGCAATTAGCGCATCCGAGTTGGCAAATAGCCCCTCGTTAGCCAGCACCTTGCCCTTTTTGACTGGGCTATTTCGATCACGTCTTGTGATTTTCATCGGTGCAATTCCCTGAGTTCTGAAAATTATGTCATAAAACACGCGTATCTGTGGATACAAATGAAGTAAATGAATTAAAAAATTCGTTATCGCTGAAATCATTCCACTAAAAAGCGACAGGAATAAAATAAACAATTGGCCCTTAATTTTCCGGCGGAATGAACACCACTCATTTTAATTATCCCTAGCACAGTGCGAATGCGATGTGAAAAGAAGAGTTTTCGTGTGCTACCTGGTGTGAGTGATGCGATTTTGTATTTTCGATATGTTGGATAAAATGTCTTCGCTCACTTGAGTGAGCATTGGAATGACTAACTCCGTTCCGTCTATTTGGTGTATTAGGTTATTCGTCATCCCGATTGCCCAATCTTTACCGTTTGCACGGGAAAATCGATGAAGCAGGTCTCACTAAGCCAACTGCTTGATGTTACTGTGAAAAACATGCTACTTTCGCAAAAGGCGACAAATAGCTTTGCACGTTTTTATTCTCGGCTCAAGTGCTCTTCACACTTGCACTCTAGCTTTTCCTGTTCCGTTTTCAGTACTCGTTTGTTGTACGCGGACTTTCGTTCGTTTGCTTGCGCGTACGTACGGTATGTACTTACGTATTTGTGTAGCGTCGTCTATGAAGCTGCTGAAGGCCATACCCGTTCTTACATCAAGGAAGGAGAAAGTCTTCCCGTAGTCTCGCACGACTACGGCTGCCGGCAGCGAGCAGGTCTTAAAAGTTCAACGGAAATTAACAGGGTAAAGGACATGAAGTCCACGATCCCGACCATAATCCATAGCAATTCAGCCATGTTTCGTAACCATAGCAAACAAAACATGGTTTGTTTACACTTGCGGAACGGCGCTGTCATTGGTGGTGGTGGTAGTAGGCGAAAAAAAAGCTTTCATCGGGAAAATTTTCGAGGTCAAATTAAGCCGTCACCTGCCAGCCAGCCAGCCAGCCAGCAGAACGGAAGGATGTGCTCCATGCGGGGGCGCCGTCACCGTCCCACCGACCGACCGACCGGTGCACAGGTGGCTGATAGAGCTTGATTTCACACCAGCTTGAAATTGCATACGTGTAAGGGGATCATTTTTGTTTACTTCCTCGCGCGCGGTCGGTCGCTGGCGCTACCAATACAGCCGTAAACTGATCCCGTCCACGGGAGTGGGAGGTTGTAAACAAGCCGGTAGCCATAGCAACAGCTGATTGGGAGCTTGCATTTGCGGCCTACTAAAACTATCAGCTGTGCCGGGTGGGTGGCACTCACTCAACACCGAGAAGCGAGTGGTAGTGGTGAGTGGTGACTCGACCTCGTTCTGTTGGTGTGTTGTGTGTGGCCCCGCTGAGTGCCAACCGCCCCGTAGTGGTGATAGTGTGTTTTGGTTTTGTTGTTGTTGCTAATTGCATATGTGAGAATTTTGTTGGGCCGCAGCTTTTTCGCAGCGAGCTAGTCGGGGGGTAAACATACATTTTTCGATTCATTTCAGTTTCGACCGTACTCGAGTGCGAGTGCATCCGTGCGATATACCCGCGCGCTCCACCCAATTTGTTATGAGCAGCAGCAGCGCACCCCGGTAGTAGGCGAAGACGCGTTGTTGAGGGGGCAGTGTGTGCAGGGGAATCAATATGTGAGAAGAAGAAAACTTCTGCTTTTCTGATACGGAAAGAAGCACACGCTCGGAATAAAGAGAAGGTTTAATGAGTTTCCGTTAGTGTTGTTAGAAGTTTTAAGTGTTACGCATCGTTACAGTTAGTGTTGTTTCCGCGTGGTTTTTTGAACTTTCGGCGATCGAAGAAGGCATGGTTTTTTTTCTGGTTTGGTTCGTTCAAAAGTGTTGAGTAATCGGGAACTTGGCAGGGGGTGTTGGTGATACAGTTCAGCCTGTTGTGTGGTTTCTTTTTTGCTGTGTTATACTTATCAACGAGAAAGTATGGTTTTTGACACGTACACTTGTCACTTGTGTGAAGTGGGAAGATAAGCCCGTGTGGTAAAAATTAGGAGCTGTGCCAGTCTGAACGGGGCAACATTTCGACAATCGGCTAGCAGTGACACGAGGTGTCAAAACAAGTACGCTGCTTGTATCATAATACGTGTTAAATCTGCGATACACTTTTCCTTCTACGGTGTCTAACAGAATCGCCATATTAAGCTACACCAGTTGGCAAAAATGTAAGAGAGGAAAAAAAAACTAAGTATCTGTTTCAGTGTCTGTGAGTCGCCAGCTTTGATTTGGAGTGCGATACGGTACCTTGTTTCTAATTGATTGAAATTGACAGTAATTTTGCTGTTGTTGTCTGTTGTTGTGTGTCTCTGTGTCGATGTTGGATGATTAAGCGTGCCACAATCGGAAAGTTTGCCGTGTACTTGTCTACACCTTTGATTTGAAACCTGTCCGGAGAGGAGAAGACGGAACCACTAGCCCATACACACACACGAACACATTCACGAACACCGGAGCGTGAAAAAAAACATCCAGACTCACTTACGGATCGCATTTTATGGGAATCATGGAAACGGTAATTATGTGTTTCAATTTTTATGCTTCTGGTTTTTACCCAGGTTTTTACAAGTCCGAAAAACGTGTTCTCCCAAGAGCAGCAGTGAACAGGCATCGGTAAATAACAAACATGGCCATTATACAGGGCACAGATAGGACGAAAAAAGTTGAGACGTGGCACGTGTTTGCACTCGGCTCATGCTCATATGAAGCAGTTGCAACCGGCCATAGTTACTAATTAGCAACTTTATCGGCAACGGGGGGATGACCTAGTTGAAGATACGCCTCGTCGTAGCAGCTTGTGACATTTATGCAAATTCAGGCATGCTCATACTGTGCCGTTTGAAGATTTTCACGAAACAAGAGTACTGCTTCATATCACAGGAACGGAATACCCAGACTGTTATTAATCTTTTGAATAATTTTACAGACTTGAACAGCTCCGGCCTGGATAAAACCCCGTATCATTTGTGGATGTCTGACGTGTGGCTTAATGCAGCACTGAACTAAAGCAACAAAAAACTTCCAACACGTCATTCCGATGCGAATTTTTGCATAGAAAAAAACCCTATCAACCCGTACCTGTCTGAGTGTGTGTATGCGTTTGTTTGCGGTAACTGCGAAGGTGACATATGATGTAATAAATTCGCAGTTTCGGGATGTCTCAGATCGAAGGTGGCGGTGGGGTACGCGGGAGCCGATTGATTATATGGCAGTGCTCCCAGCACGCGAACGACGGCATGTAAAAGGGGTCACGCCAGTTTATGCAATCTATGTACATACTGCGTACCGAATGAATATAGCATGTGACAAAATGGAAGCGAAGCAGAATGCACACTGGGGGGAAAGAACAAGCAAGATAGAGCTGCCATCAGTACCTAGCCAAACGACGCAAATCATGCTAATTTGTATTTAGAAATTATCAACCGCAACGTGTTTCCCGACCAACGGGGGTTGGTGGATAGTTGATAAAATTTCATTGAACCACACCAAAAGCGGAAACCTCAGTCCCATAGACAATACCGCACATGCCTTGCTTGTTATCACCGTCATACCAACCAGCAGCCAGTCCGTTCCGAGTATGTAAACATCGGGGAACGGCAAACCCGTCGCAGGCCTTCTCTTTCGAGCCCACATGCTAAGCCGTAGCGCGTCTCCGCATGTCTGTAAACAGATACATACATCACTACAGGCTTGGAAACTCCGCAGTGGCAACTGCTCAAGGAAACTCCAACAAACTGTCTACGGACCTAGATAACGAACGAGACCGAGCCGAGCGGCGAGAGAAGCGGAAAGCATGCTAATAGAAAAGACATAACTATATCAGTTTACAAGTAAAGATTGTTGTTTACTCCTGTTCTGCAGCGCGACGACGCTCAATAACAGCATCAAGCTATTTTCGGCTTTCCTCACCATACCCGTCACCCGTTCACCCGGATTCAACCATGCACCGGTAGTGGTGAGCGCCACTGCGATTGCTTTCACGTACACCTAGATACCGAACTGCGCCGGTATGCGTGTCATCGGTGCGGCGCCATTGGCTGTGTTGAGTTTTGTTTATTGGATATCGTTTTCACTATGGTGATAATATGATGATAATCGACATTTCACTTTCCGGTTTCTGCGTTTGTGTCCTTCCGTCCCGGACGTCTCCACTTTGGAGGAATTCCTTTTGTTGAGCAGTGAGGGGAGTAAAAACGACCTAATTGAATTGAACTTAAGCAAACAAGTTAGAAACGTGGTTAGCCACACACTACATACTAATTCGAACGTTCCAATCACATTCCGATGGAATGCAAGACACGGATTAATGTCCCTGGAATTCAACCATCGATCCGGGTGAGGATTAAGATCAAGATACTTCGTATCTAATCGAAAACCGACCAGCTAGCACAAAATGGAAGGCAAAGCCAAACTGCACAAAAGAAGCAAAAGGCTTATCACACGCTTCGTCGTCGTAGTCTGAGTGCAAGCGATCACAGGCCCCGGTCGTGTAATCAACAAAATCCAACACGAAACGACACAATGAATTGCGACGTTCTATCGCACCCTCCTGAAGACGATTCAAGAACACGTGGTCCATCAAGCACAGCCGTCAACTCATGCCGGCAAAGGTTACTAAGTCAAAAAATTATACCATTCCGCTGCTCGGCTTACTTGCACAACGACGAAGCCCAGAAAAGTCACGGCGTTTTCCGTAACAAGACAAAAATATGTAAGAAAAAAAAAATGAATCTCGAAAGTATGCAAACAGCTTTCCATAAAAAGAGTATATAAAGAACACCAAGGAACCAACAGTTTGTAAAAACAGCCCGTGGCTATACTTTGACATGTAGCTCGTTTTCAAGTGCCTGCTGCTGCTGCTACCCCCGTGCACCAGTAGTCAGTTTTGCGGCTACATTTTCCTTCGGCAGCCGAGACTGGGGCCTCCCGTTGGGGTTCTGCAGCTAACGTGTGAGCGTGACATCATTGATTTTTGTACATGTCGCCCTTTTGCGGCGCTCGAGGGATAAGTTCTCGTCAATAGCAAAACCGCAGTGACACGATATGTGTTACCACATCATAATTTCCAATTTGGCAACATTGTTTCCTAGCGGTGCCGGTTTATTATACGCCCATGCAAGCGCCCCCTTCCTCACCATTGGAGCAGCAGGCGGACGGCGCTGTTGTTTATGGCAAACAGGTGCGGATTCCTCGCGTTGCCCGCAAATCAACACACACACACATTCCGCCGCATGTATTGGTGAGGATTACTCTCCTCCACTGAGCATACGCCATAAGATAAACAATAAGTTCAAATGAGCCAATCTCTCTTCTGTATCGAACCCGAAGACGACGTGGCGCAATGCGATTCCGTTCTGTACCGTTTTAGCCCCCCCCCGCTACACGCCAGAGTCGGACGGGGTGGATGCGCAAGGGGCTTCGGGAAAGAACAGAAATCACGCTTTCAAGTTATGAATCAACTCGCCGCGGCAGCCGCCGTCGCCACCGCCGCCCTAATGCCACCGTTGATGGGTGAAGGCTAAAAATAATCAACCGAATGGTTTCTTCGGAGGACTGGATGGACGACGACGCCACCGCATCAGTCTACTGTGAGCTGCAGTGTAGTTGTTGGTGCCTACTCCCACCTTGCAAATAGACGCAGATGATGATGATGATGATGATGATGGTGGTGATGCTGTTGATGCGAAAGGCGGTGTCGTTGGTTTACGACACGGACGCCGTCATTTCGTTCCGTCGTCACTCGGCAGTCTGAGGCAGGGGTTGATTGGTTGAGCCTCATAAGCGGTGCGAGTGATTTTTTATTGGTTTTGGGTTCATTAGTTTTGTATTGGAAAACTGGCAACACTGTTTATAGCAATATTAGGTTGGTAAATTCTTTTGATCAGTTTAATTTTGATACACCCAAAATGCAACGGATATTCTTCCTAGACTTTCTAATTTACAATATTCCTAGAAGGAATAAGCAGTGGAATGGCATCACACAAGAAAACTGTTGTGCAGTGTGGGTTAAGTTCGCCTCTGCTCGTATGTGGGGCAGCTCTGTGGAATCCTGTGTTTGTATTATGGGGTATGCAAAAAAAGTAAACTAAGTACTCTGGATATATGCATAAAATGCAAGATAAAATAGTTCGAACGGAAGTCGGCCATGATAGAGAGTTAACGTTGGACCAATGAGAGACGAAATGCAGGAAAAACACTATTTCAAAATATCTGATGCTAAGGGCGTTCCTTTTAAATTTCAGTGCTTTGTGGTTATATCAAACAGGAGTGCTATAAAAGACTCATCTTGATTTATTTCATCGAAACAAAAATTAAAACGGAAAGCCATTCTAACTCTAGTTTGATCATTTGTTTCAGTGACGAAATCATCAACGTTGTAAGGAATTGTTTTTGTTTGAGAATCTAGGAACGAAACCAGGATAGTTACTTCAAACAAGCATTTTTTGATGAAATTGAGTTGGGTTCACGCAAAACAGAGGTGATGTTGGCGAACCAGAAATATACTTCTGGTTAGAACCCAACGAGATTTTCACACCTGAGGGGGACTCTGGCGTGGCGGACATTTCTTCTCGCGCAACTCGTGGATATCTACATGGAAGTGAATAAAAACAAAAACAACAAACAAACGGAGGTACCGAACCCCTTTGCTAGAGGTGGTTTGGCGAGGTCTCCCCCCGTGGGGAGAGCAGTGACCCCCCAGCAGTGGTTGAAAATAGCCCTACCAACGCGCTGGACGGGCCACTATCCGCGATGCGCAAAGTGGTGGAGCAGCTCGATTCAATAATCGAGTTCACTAGCGCAAAGCAAAATATAAGCAAGGAGCTGAAGCAGAGCCTCCTGGTGCTCCGGAAAGCTGTTCGTGTCGCAAGACAAGAACAGAAGGCTTACGCCAAGAGGGTGGAATGTCGGGAGAAGTCCGACAGAGGAACCCAGACAGTGGCCTCCAAGAGGGAGGGAAGAGAGAAGGTCGACATAAGTACCCAGACAGTGCTCTTCACCTTCTATGGAGCAGCCATGTCGCTTGAAGCGGCGGCTGAGTTCCCTCCGAAGGGTAAAGACAAGGGCAATCGCAATACGGCGTCGAACGTGAAGCACCCTAGGAAGTCACCAGGCGAGGGTGCAAAAACCGACACCACACTCCGTGCAACCGTCAAGGCTAAACGCCGCTTGGTCGAGGTAAGCGGGGGCGAGAGTGACCCCGCTGGGCAGAGTGATAGGGCGTAAACCCCTGGGCGCTGGTCACCAAGAAGAAGCCGGCACCGACACCGGAGGTACCGCGGCCCGCGAAGAAGGCCAAGGACAGAGGCGAGGCCTTGTGGTTAAAAACCGACAAGGACAAATACGCCGACGTCCTAAAGTCGATGAAGGCGGCCGAAAACCTCTTGGCCCTTGGGCAAGACGTGCGTAGCGTGAGACGCACCAACACAGGAGAAATGCTTCTGGTGCTAAAGCGAGGCGCACAATCTAGTGCAGTGTACAAGGCCTTGGCCCAAGAGGTCCTTGGTGAAGGCGCCCAGGTCAGGTCGCTAGGGGCGGAAATGACTCTCCAGTGCAAGCATCTGGACGAATTCACGACCGCAGATGATGTCGTCGCAGCCGTCAAGGAGCAATGTCCGGCTCTGCTCGTAATTAGGGTAGATCTGTTCAGTATCAACATGCGAAAAATCGTTTGTAAAAACAAATCTAAGCACTCTGGTAATGTGCATAAAATGCATTATATAACATTTGGAACAGAAGTCGGCTAAGATGGAGAGTCAGTGTTGGACCAATATTTGACGGAATGACGAGACAAAGGGTGGCTTTTTAAAACAGTCCAATTGTTTTGATCTGTCAAAATTTAATTGCAAACCGCTGGAAACAAAGTGTCCAATTAATCAATAATTATTCAGTGACATTGTGAAATTTGAACTATTAAGGAAACAGAAGTCTGTTGGAAACATAACAAAGTTGCTTGGTGTGAATCGAAAATTTGTCTGGCGATTGGAAGCGGATCATCTATCCGTTAAGGATCGCAAAGGCATTAATTAAAGCTGCGACCAATAAATTACATCGCAACCCGGCTAGATCAATAAACCAAACGGCTAAGGACTACAATGTGTTACGTAATACGATCCATACTTTGACGAGAAAAGACCTTGGTTTGTATCCATACAAACTCCAACAACGCCAGCTTCTTTCTGAGCTAGCAAAATAAAGAGAGATTGGAAAGATGCAAAACGCTAAAAAATTGGTTCGCATATCATACTGACGGTCGCGGTCGTTGTTATCTATTCGGAGTATCAGTCTCATTCTAAACGAACAAACAACCTATATTTTTCATTTGGAAAGACACTGACAGGCCGTCTTCCCAAATGAACATCGCACACAATGTTCACTCTGGTTTTGTGCTCATATAAGACCCACATTTTGTGTACGAACTTGAACGTGCTATTTCGTACCAAAACACATGCACATGTTCGCCTGCACAACCGAACACCATGTACGTGCACGGTGTGCGTACATCTCTCGTTGACTTGTTTGCCTTGTGTGAACGGTTCTCGTGTACACACCCGGTGTATGCAAACGGATGTTTGAACTAGAATTTGAACATCGTTTGTTTGGGTTCGACGTGCGAGGCGAATATGAACATCTAGACAAAGCGTGATTGAGGTTGAACGCGTGTACTGAATTTTGCACACAGCCACAAACTTGTCGATGTTGATGGGAAGTCTGCTGACAGGTTGTTCCATTTTTGACAGTTGTCACTCTTTACATACACTCTGATCATCAGTTGCGATTTCAGTTCAGGGTTCTCTAAAGACAGGATTCGCAATTTTTGTGATTTCTCATCACGTTACCGTGCTATTTTATTCATGAGTTTACTATCGGATTTTTCTGTCAGACTGTCGGGAATTACGTTCATGATTTCAGGATCATAGTCGTGCATTTCGTAATTGTTATCCACGCTACCGTCATATTTTAGTCATGAGTAGAGTAATTCAGGTTCATGATATCAGGATCTTAGTGACGATTTTTGATATTTTTATCACGAGTTGTGATTTATGTTCATGATTTCAGGAACTTTTGTCATGATTTTCGTGATTTCCATTTACGTTGACGTGATATTTTAGTCACGAGTAGAAATTTATGTTTATTTATCTTCTTGATTTCAGGATCTTAGTGACGATTTTTGACACTTTTGTCACGAATAGTGTGGCTTATGTTGATGATTTTAAGATCATAGTCACGATTTTCGTAATTTCTGTTCACGTTAGCCTGATATTTGATTATAGAGCTTACTTTTCAATTTGACAAGTGGGACTCATGTTCAGCAGTTTTATTCTGTGAATCACCAACTCGATTTGTTGTGCTCAATGCAGTTTTTGTTTTCTGTCAAGACAACCAAATGAATAACGATGTTCGAGGCCCTAATAGTTTTCTTATATCTACTGCTCGTACCTATTACTGTCCGATAGCAGCTGAACATTTCATGAAAAAGTGCATGGAACAAAAATGGTTCCACGAATATTACCCAAAATTTCTTTACCATTCATTTCATTACCATGTTGAAATTGAAAATGATAAGGAATGTATTTTAAATATTACAAGCACACAAAATATATCGTAAATCATGTACTATGAATCATGAACTAGTTCACGAATCCATGAATAATATTTCATTATTTTGTAAACTATTTGACGAGCACGAATTGTCAAACGTATACTAGAAACCATGAACCAATTCACGAATACATGAGCAATATTTGATGATTTTGTGAACTAGTTCACGAGCATGAATGGTAAATCGTGACTATTATACTAGGATTCATGAACCAGTTCACGCATATATGAAAAATATTTTACAATTTTGTGAATAATTTCACGGGTACGCATGGTCCGTCGTGATTATTATACTAGGATTCATGAGCCAGTTCACAAATACATGAAAAATATTCATAATTTTGTGAACTATTTCACGAGCACGGATATTGGATCGTGACTAATATATTAGGAATCATGAATTCCGTATCAACTTTTGAATAGGGCTAATAACATTTGTAAACAAACTTTTGCTTTGATGATTTCTTTTATTTTGTTATAATTTCTACGCAGAAAATATTTGAAATTGATTCTACCAAGGGTAAAGATGTTGATTCATGTGTATCTTTCATGAAATTCAATTCGGCAGCGGAATAAAGAGCGAAACAAGTTTGTTTACAAAAATCTCATTAGCCCTTTTGAAGAATTAATATTGAATTAGTTCACGAGGATTGAAGGAAATCATGAATACAATTCCGAGTTTCCTGAACTAGTTCACGAGAAAATATCCAGAATGTTTTGATTTTGTGAACTAGTATTCCTCAATCTATGAACAACATCGTGAATAATATTCATAAAGTTGCGAACCAGTTGACGTAAAGAAAATCGATTTGGTAGTGACATGGCGGAAACCGTGACTGAAGATCACAAAACAAAAACAAATGATTCCGCTAATGAAAGCGATATGCGGGCGTTACTGAAGGGAAATTGAACATAATTATAAAACATATGATTTTTGTTCATGGTCCTGTTTTCGTAGCGTAAAAACGTGATTGTTTCAGAATTCATGGCACTTTATTCACGATTCTGGGAACATTTTTTTCCGTGTAGAGAGACTTTGAGCAGTAAATATCTGGAAAGCTCTTAGATATTCTCATTACGAACCGCAAATAACGTGATGTTTTCGCGATACTGTAACTGATATGCTACTTAAACACAAATTGGTCATCGAGATAAACTCCGAGATCTTTGGCACAGTTCGCTCTGTTAATTGTGGATTCTGTTAGCCAGCACTTTACACGATTCGGCATTTATTTTCCTCAAGAACGCAATAATCATGCATTTTTTAGGATTTAGTGGTATTCGGTTGATTTCGCACTATTCCGCAAAGGTTACCAGTTGACGTTGAAGGAAAGCTGCTTTGGCAGTATTCCGGATTCTGTGGTATAACTTGAGGATGTAATCAGCGAATGACAGATCTTCTAAGCAAAAGTTGACGTCGTTGAGATACAGGAGAAAAATCGAAGGACCGAGATGGCTGTCTTGAGGAATACCAAATGAAACAAAGAACTCTTCGGATACACAATACGGCTACGATTACATCCAACGCTAGGGCTTCCACAGTGCTAGCTAGTGCTCAGTGTGCTATGAGTACTACCAGTAAGCACTCTATATAGTCAGTCTGTAGTTGCTGTACTGTCGAATGCACTGTGATGAGACGTGCTCGCCGATGCCACTGAAATGTGACCTGTAGGTTCTCCGAGTTGACTTTCGGGTGAAAGTTAGTGTTATGTTTCCCGTCTTTAAGAAAGGAGATAAGCAAGACATAGTAAATTATCGAGGCATAACTTCCTTTTGTGATGGCTCCAAACTGTTCGAAATTCTTGTTAGCGATATATTTTTTTGTAACTGGTGTGCATTTGTAACTGGTGTGCTCGAAATCGATTGACTCTCAGTGTATCCAAACGCTCAGTAATATCTTTCACACGCAGAAAAAAACCCAATTTGTGGTGCTATACTATCTCGGGGAAATCATTTGAAAGAGTGTCAGTTGTCAGGGACCTTGGTGTACAACTGGATTCCAAATTGTCGTTTAGAGATCATTATTCCCACATCATTGCAAAAGCTAACAGGGACCTCGGTTTTATAATCAGAATAGCCAAAGAGTTTACTGACCTATATTGCCTGAAATCACTGAAAGGGATGCATGTTAAGTTGGACGGCTTCTCTGAAGGATCGGTTAACGTTTCGACAACAACTAGGTCAACAAAATTCTTTATTACGAGCATTTCTAAAACTTTGTCGAAGACACCAACTTTCTACGACCAACTTCTACCTCGTCAGCATAAAAAGTTATTTTTTTAATTTGATCGTAGTAAGCCATGCCTAATTTTAATTTTTATCAGGTTGTGGGGAATATTCTTACGACCAATTCGTCCAAAGATACCTTGTGAATATATTCGATGGTTTGGCCTCTAGTGAATCAAGTTCACGTTTTTTGGAGTTTCCGACCACTATGCAGCGGTGTCTTTTGATGACTCCTTTTCGATAACAAACATTTATCCAATTTGTTGAGCAGAGTTGTCTGGTTCACAAAACTAGGTCAAGACCTCTGAAAAAATCTTCAAAGTTTGAGGGGTTCTTCTACGTTTCTTTTAAAATAAACGATAACAAATCAAACCCCTCCCCTAGAGAATTTTCTGCGCACGAGCCTGAATGTACCCCCTAGAAGTTTAAGATCGTGGGATTTTTTAAGACTTGACTATCAAAGTACTGAATATGGACGGAACGAACCCATTAGGGCGATGTGTAGTGTTTTTAATAGTGTGCCCGATTTTTTTGACTTCTCTGTACCCTGTGATGTTTTTAGAAATAGGTTTAAACAATTACTTAGTGCATAAGATGTGATGTAGATAATTTTTTTAATTTGTTAGATGTATAATTAAGTTCAACCCAATGTAATGTAATCGAATGCAATGTGAATAATTGTATAATATGTATATGCGAAAAGATGATGGGGTTTTTACGTGCATTTGGAGGGCGTTTTTAACACAGACTTCAAATGGGCTTTTCCTCATTCTATTTCATGTAAACCATGTCGGTCAGATGAAAATAATAATAAATAAATAAATAAATAATTAAATAAATAAATAAATAAATAAATAAATAAATAAATAAATAAATAAATAAATAAATAAATAAATAAGAACAATAGAAAAATCATGACATCAACGATCAAAATCAACCCATCTCTTTCTCCTGGACGACTGACTCGATTTTGATAAACTTAGTCTTTGTTGAAAGACTTGTTGAATTTCATTTCGATCGGAATGCTGGCTCCGGAGTTATGGATCACAAATGAAATTCCCTGGACCATTTTGGCTTCCTCATATAGAAAAAATATCCAATTGCTTAAAAAACCGGATGTCTAACCAAGGCCCGCAGAGTTGAATGTCATATACCATTCGACTCTGTTTGTCGGGATCGTAAAATGTCTGTGTGTGCTATGTTAACATGTTAACAAATCACCCCATTGGTTTCTTAGATATGGCTGAACCGACTGTTCAAACTAAGTATAAAATGAAAGGTGCAATATCCTCATCGGCTGCTATTGAGTTTCATATTGATCCGATGTCCGGTTCCGGACTTACGAGTTGAAGAGAACGAACACCTAAAAAATTTAGCTACAATTGTCGACATCGAATTCTCAGAGTGTTTTGGATCGACTTTTTAAAGCATAGACCCACATGAAAGGCACGGCATCCCAATTGACTGATTTTGAGTTTCAATTTGGTCCGGTTTCATGTTCCGGAGATATGGCTTTATAGTTGCGATCACATAGAAAATGATGATAAAAACAACTTCTTCTTCTTCTCCTCTGTTTTGGTTGGATAGGTGACAATAACCATAAATCCATCTGCTTCTTTAACGTCAATTTGACAGTCCACCCCTACGATTGCATTTGCAGCAGGTCAATCTCAGCAGGCGGGATAGCCGGTTAGTTCATCAGCCCGTGCCTTGTGGTGTTTTTTGTTTTGATCGGAAGATTAACGTTTGAGATTATTTGTTTTTATGCATTATATTTTTAGGTGACTTTTTTTTAGAAAATCCACAATTTCTCGAAGGATCGCAATATCCTTGGCTTCGTATAACTGTTTAATTGTTTGAAATCTACCATTGAAGTCGTAATTCATTCGATTTTTCGAGTATCGTTTGCAATGTAGCACAACGTGTTCAGCCGTTTCAGTTTCGTTGCAAAAATCGCAATGTGCACTGTCTATCAGCTTCATTTTGTTGAGCCAATATTTGCTATAATCGTGTCCTGTTAGCAGTCTGTTTAGAGTTCTTGTTTCGACGTTGTTCAATGGTAAGTTGTAGTACCATGGCCTTACTTTGAATTCCGATTGAATTTTGTAAAAGAATTTTCCTTTTTCGTTTGCATAATCCTTATACCATGTGTTTGCCTTTTCTTGTTTTATTTTCAGCAATTGTAAATATGCATCTTTCAACAATATTGGATGTTCTAGCAGTTCTCCGTGCTGTGCTCCATGCTTGGCCAACGAGTCGGCCAGATCGTTGCCTCTGATATTGATATGGCTCGGAATCCACTGGATGTCGATTTTCCGCTCCCGGCAAACCCGAATGATTTCGTCCGCTATTTCGTTTCTTTCCAGATGTTTCAGACTGTGATCCAAAAGAGTACAAGATGATAATGAATCTGTGAGAATCACTGCATTCCTAAGTTGGCTTCTTCTGATCTCGTCTATTGCAACTTTTATTGCTATCAGTTCAGCTGTCATAATCGACGTTTGATGCTCCAGCCTAAGCGTAATCTTTTTGTTCCGCGATTCCACGAAAACTCCTATCCCGCAAGTTCCATCGAACATCGAAGCATCCGTGTAGATTTTAGTTTGGTTTGTGTACTTTCCATTGAGTAATCCTAATACCATTTGTTTCATCATTTTAGGATTCGCATTCTGTTTCTTGAATACGACCCCAATATTCATGTTGATCTCAAACTCTTCCAGACTTGAATGTTCTTTTATCGTAAGGATGGGACTGATGTTTTTGAAAATGTTTTGATGTTTCAAGTACTGTTTCTCCAGGTATGTTAATTTTTCTTCGTCTCCCTCATAATTTTCGATATCGCGGAGTTGTTCATAAATCGGGTTTCTATATGCTACGCTTTTGGCTATCTCTTTGCATGTAATGTATTCACATCGAATGTCCCAAGGTTCTTGTCCCGCCATTGCTAACAGCGAGTTCAGTGGTGTCGTTTTGCTGCATCCGGTAACTTTCCGTAAACATCCGTTTAGTGCTGTTTGTATGACCTTCGTGTTCGTTGCAGATGCATTGTTGGCTACAGACGATCCATAATCAACACAGCTTCTCACCAGGGCGTTGTAAATCAAGTTCATCGTTTGTGGGTGACCCCCGCTGCGGATGTTACTGATAACTTTCAACATTTTAAGACGTTCATGTATTTTATCCTTTACACTCCGTATGTGTCCTCCAAATCTCAGAAATCTGTCTATGTGTAGTCCAAGATACCTATGATTGTTCACCATCTCTATCGCTGTGTTATTAACATTGATATTTAGTGTTGTGTTTCCTCCGTGAAATAAAATTGCTTTAGTCTTGCTTGGATTAATGGTTAGGTTTAGGTTTTTTGCCTTGCGTGTGAAGTTCGCAAGTTGGTGTTGCATCTTCTGATTTATCGTTTCTGTAGATCTCGATCTTACCATTAGTGCGAAATCATCCGCGAACTGAACCAAAATTACATCTGTATCATCGATTTGATGCAATTTAGTCGTGTAGACATTAAAGAGAGTTGGGGACATCACATCACCTTGTGGGAGCCCATTACTGATTATCCTCGACAATTTGTTTTCTCCAACCTTCATTTCTACTTTCCTGTTTTTTAAAAATGACGTGATCCAGATGATCACTTCAGATGGGAATAACATTTCTTGTAGAATCTCTTCCAAAACATCTGTTTTTACAGCATTGTATGCATTTGCTAGATCCAGAAATGTCACTGCTGTGATATAACCTTCTCTTTTGTTTTGCTTGATAGCATTCACCACGTAATTCAAACAGGTCGACGTAGAGACGTTTCGTCTGAAACCGAATGAAAGCTTCGGTAAGATTTTCCGTTCGCTTAAGTGCGACTGAATCAGCTCTAGCACGGCTGTGTTGATGATCTTGGTAATAGTTGGGATCAGGGCTATTGGCCTTTTCCCATGCACTGAGCATTGATCGCGCCCTGGCTTAGGGATCGCGACAATCTTAATTTCTTTTAGGTGATGTGTCAGTACACCTGATATGAACATCTGGTTGATTTGTTCTAATATAACATCTCTTACCTCTGGTTTTATCTGTTTGAGCATGCCGTATGTGATCATGTCTCCGGAAGGCGCAGACTTTGAGTTTTTAGTTGACAGAATCTTGTTCCACTTCTCTGCATCCATCAGGTTGTATTGACAAACTGGTCCATAGGTTAATGGTGCTTCTATGTCTACATCATTTTTCCCAACGTGTATATCCAAAAATTCTTCGCCCAGTTGTATGTCTTCCTGTATTGGGTTGTTAGCTCTTCTTTTGCTGGTTTTTCCTGATATCCTTGCGATTTTACTCCAGAGTATCTTTGAGCTTGTTTGTGGGTCGACCGTTTCCGCAAGCATTTCTATTTGTTTTTTGATACCTTCGGTTTTTAGTCTGGTGAATATCGCCGAATATTTTTTTACATTTATTGCATTTTCTATCGTGCTACGTTCGTGAAACTTTTTTACCGCTCCCATTTTATCTCTCCAGGCTTTTTCCACCTTATCACTCCACCATGCTTTTGGTGTATGTCTGCTAATTTTGCTGTTCTTGTCTACGCATTGTTTAATTTTGTTTCTAAGACCGTCTAGGCTTTGAACGTCCTCTTTATTCCAACTTGCAACCTCTTCGCCTATTTTTCGATGATTTACGAAAATGGGTTTGAAGTTTCTGTCCGGTGTAATCCAATTTACTTTTATCAGTAAATGTTCGCTTCTTCCGATAGTTTTTGGAAGGACTGCCCATTCTATTTGTGAATAGAGTCTTGCCGAACATATTGTTAAATCAATTGCAGTAGCTCGTTTTGTTGTGTCAGTAGGAACGAATGTTTTTGATCCATCGTTCATCAAAATGAGGTTCGAGGTATTGATGGCGTCCATAAGTATTGATCCTTTCCGATCGCAGTAGCTATTTCCCCAGGAGTAGTGATGGCAGTTGAAGTCACCAGCAATGATGACTCTGTTGTATTGCTCTAGTGTTGACAAAAGAGAGTTAATTTCTGTTTCGAAGGCATTGACTGTTATTGAGGGTGCCACGTAGATTCCAGCAATAACGACGTCTAGTCTTAGTATTTTGGCAGCGATTATTTGAATCTGGTCTGATGTCACCGCGATGTCTATCTGTTGGTAGTTGTATTTTTGTTGGACATATACTCCAACTCCGCCGTAATTGTCTGCTCTTGTTGCCAGTAACTGGTTGTATCCGCTAATTCTGTACGCTCGGCTTGTCTCTTCTCCTGCTTTCGTCCAAGTTTCTGAGAACACTCCAATATCGTAATTTTCCTCGTTTAACACTCGTAAAATTTCGTCTTTATTTTTTTTTTAGACTCTGAACATTTGCTTGTATTATTCGCATTTTAATATTTTTGCTTGAATCTTTTGTTTTTATTTATCTTTCACATCACTTTACTACCTTAGCTCTAAACTAAGGGGATGTACCTTGCCTTCACCGATCATGTTAGAAACAAACTTTCCAAAATCTTCCTGGTTCGATGTGCTTGCCATACCTGCTGGTGGGATGGGTTGTTGGCCATCCGGTCCTTCATCATTTTCTTGTTGTTTCGTTGCATTTCGTAGATGACTTTTCTATTTTTCCGTCTCCGATACCTTAAACTTATTGAATAGGGCCACTCCATTTTTTTGGCTATGTCCGTCTGTTTTCTTCTTCTTTTCCTGCATTAACACCACTTGTTCTGCGATGATATTCGATTTTTCGTCATCCCCTGTGCGTTTTCGTGGCCTGTTTGGCGGCGGTGGGCGCATCTTGTATTTCCCTGCAGCCATGGTTGCGAAGGATTCGGCGGGTGTCGGTTCCTGTACGCACTCTACTATTGCTTCGTAGTAATTTCGTGTTTGGATGGGGAATTGTTCTACGGCTTCAATTTCCGTGAGGTTCGTACGTGCCATAATCGCTTGTACGTTGTTTTGTCTAGTGCGTTCAGGGCAGCTGACGTCCGTAGTCTTGTGTGCCACTCGACAGTACAAGCATCTCTTGGGTTGTTTACACTCGTTGTAATCTTCTTCTTCGTCGTGTGTCTTCGAGCAATTGTTACACCTCCGCTTGCTTTTACAGTTTGCTGTCAGATGGTTGTATCGAAGACAATTCTGACACAGCACTGTTTTCCTATAGAACGCTCTTACACCAACCGAGCAGCAGAAAATTCTGACTTTCTCAGGGAGTTTGGGTGCTCTAAAGGTTACGCTCACTCGCATGGTTGGTTCCTTTTTATCGTTTACGTGTCGATTCATACGGTAGACTGTCATTATTGGGTATTCGCACTCCATCTCTTCCAAAATTTCCTCCTCGGTAATATCGAGTGGTACCCCTGCGATTACACCAGTGACGGACACTAAGTGTCGTGGGATATACGCTCGATAATTTTTCGCCTTCAGTTCTGTGTCTGTCGTAAGTCTATTCGCTATTTGATAATTATTGAAATATACCATGAGTTTATTTCGCCCAATCTGCTTCATTTCCGTAACGTGAGTCTTGTATAATGCCATCCTCCGCAATGCACAAGCTAAGGATAATTTATTGATCTTCAGGTTTCCGTTCTGCGTTTCGATCAGCTCAACCATGACTCGAAACGGTCCGTGGTCGCCATGCTCATACTGATAATTGACCTTTTGCTTGTCTTGGCCGGTATTTCCATTTGTTTGCATTATCTTATCGATTTTATTTTCTCCGTTGGTATCCATAGATGTGCTAGATTTTATAAAAGTTCCCTTTTGTACCATATTCGCCATTTTTATTTTTATTTCTTCACTATTTTATCCGCCATTTTGTTTTACGGAGGGAAGCCTCCTTTGATTTAGCACTAAGGTTAGCGTCTTTTCGCACTTTACTAATATTTTTACGAGTTTATTTTTTTCACAGGTTATTTTTTTTTTAAAAAAAAAACTTTCACGAAGGGATATCCTCAAACGTTATATTTCACTTTCTCGTGGTATTGATCACAATCCGAAATTTAGCCAGAAATTCTCCTAATTAGCTCTTCACTAAAGCGTGTGTTGCGTCTAGGTATCAATCTCCGAATGTAAAAACAACTACCAGCAAGGTTCTTAAAAGATTAAAAAATTATTGGTAGTATCTATGGGAAAACATGTCAATATATTGAGTTAAGCGGAAGCAATTATGTTAAAGACGAATTTCGCGCCAAATCGTATTCAGAGTTGGCAGCACCCTCTCAGATTCTAATGAAACTTTCTGTTCATGAAGACTTTGTCACAAAAAGCCACTTTGCAAATTTTGTTTTTTCCTAAAATGATCTAGACTGTCTTTTGAAAAGGGCCAAACTTTTTTTTACCATTTTTTTTTTTTCAAATGGCTATAGTCTAAAAATGATAAATCCTACAAAAAAATTGTTGTAGGAGTAGTTTTCACAAAATTAGTCAAATTTTCGAATAAAAATATTGAAAAAATTCTTCATTGACTTCTACACTAAAAAAAATCGATTTAAAAAATTTAAAGTCGATTTACAAAAAAAAAAAAACATTTTTGATTTGGATGAAATTTTGTTCCAAGATAGATAATTATGTTCCCTACCTACCGTCAAAAATCAAGTTGGGCACTTTTAAGAAAAAAAAAGTTATCCGAAAAAAAACTTCCTTGTCTAAACTGAATTTTTTTTCAGCGTATTTTTATCGAAAACTAAACCAATGAATGTCATAATCATCTCAGAATCCAATAAAACTCAGTTTGTGAGAAGATATTTAGCAACTGAGCATATTTTTGCTCAGGGGTTAACTACTTTGTCGTACTTTAACAATTCAATTATTTATTCAACTAATCATTAAGGTACGAGGAATACTCATATACTAATGGAATTTTTTGAGTTTTTTGGGATTTTGGATGATCTATTGGTCTCCAATCGTGATCACCGCAAACCTCTTAAATAAAAGAGGGTTTCGGGGAAAAAGCCATAGCTCCGCCAATTATCAATTTATTTTTATAAACTTATGCTTGTTTATTTTACTGAAAAATGTTCTACCAAAATATTATAAAACCACCACAACATTATGTATTGATAATTACATAATTATTTATTTATTTTTATATATTACATTTGTCTTAAAACTATCTTCATGCATGCTATTTTGTAGTATTTCTGCAAGGAAAATATTTTTGGTTCATCTTCTGAATTAGAATACCTTTTCGTCTCTACTTTGCCCCCAGGAATAGGCACAAAACCGTGGAATTTTTGAGTTCCAGATATTGTTTTGGCGTTATTATACAGCTCTTAGAGTTCTTCTGATATTTTGTTGTACTGTTCAGCGAATATGCAGTAGAAACTGAATTTTGTGATATTTTTATCAGTTTGTTCAACTGCCCAGTTACATAACTCTCGGGGACTTGTTATGGTATTTTCATAGTCGCGAGCAAGACTGGCTCTTTGTTGCCATTCGCTTAAGAGTGCCACCAATAGCATCACAGGGTCCTTTTCCATGGGATGCTGTAACAAAACGCCATTTTGCGCTTAACTCCTACTTTGACTGGAATCTACACAAGTTTGCAAGGTTTTTCTTATTTTTGTATTATGCTGCTGCTCCATCAGACATAAAATAAATTTTAGAAAAGTTTGTCAATTGCTTCATAAAATTTATCAGTTTTGAGAGGAACAAATGAACTGCAGTCCTCAAGTTTTCCAGTCTTTCTAGTATTCCAGTCTTCCAGTCCTACAGTTTTACAGTCTATTAGTCTTCTAGTCTTCCGATCTTCCAATCTTCCAGTCTTCATTCAAGTTTGTTATGAATATACAGGGTGTTTGGTTCATGGTTAAGAACCTCTCGAGGGATGATTGACTGTCTTATTTGGAGAAAAAAATCGTTCTACACATACAATCAAATCTCAACCGTTACTAAGTTATTGAACTTTTTGCATTAAAAATTTAGTTGTCTTAAAATAGCTGTAACTCAAAAAGTATGTTTTGTATTTCAAATATTTTCGATTCATTGAATAGGTGAGAAAATTTCCCATTGAATGATGTCCTCACATGTTTCAGTTAATTAGGTTAAGTAATTTTTTCATAGTAATTTATTTAAAATTTAACAATTTTGATCGATTTTTCGTTCATTTCGCGACAATCTTAATAGTTAACATCACTATTTTAATAATTCAGATTGTTAGTCTTGAAGAGCTGCATAATTTGTTCTTTGACATGATACACTTATCTTTTCTTGTTTTCATGTGTTTGCGTTATTGAGCTTTGATATTTTTATCTTATTTTCACCAATACTAGCTCTTATTGAAAACGTATGGCACTTATTGTACCTTTTCTTATTTTTATTCGAAAACCAGAAGAATTTTGCAGAGGAAGATGTATTAATACCTTCCAGTTAAGTGCATTTAGTATTCTTTTAGAAGTAAATTAGTTTAAAGTTTCTGTTATTTTTAGCATTTTCGTTAATTTACTTAAAAAGGTAAACAATAAACATCATCATTATTATAATCGAAATAATGCATCTCAGCATGTTATACAATTCATTCTTTGACTCCATTCAATTATCTCTTTTAATTTCGAAGCAAAATCAGTTTTATCACCTCGCTTCATATGCAAAAACAACGATTTCGAACCCAATACATTGGTGGTGAGGTCATGCTGTGTTAGCTATTAAATTGCAGCGAAATGAAAAGTGATATGGATAAAGTGTGAAACAACCAGTTTGTAGAGAATGTTAAGGGACACCAAATGAACAATAGTAACGATAAATTTATTTAAATAATAATTAGAATAATTACAAAACTCTCCAAAAACGCTAATTTTGAGATATTTTACTAGTAAAAAGTCATTCAGTACACTTAGCTAAAAGATATTTGTACATACATCGAAAGGAAATTTTCTCAGCTTTCCAATGAAGTCTTGGAAATAACGATATAAAGAATATTTTTTAGATTACAGTCTTTTAAACACTTGCAAGTCGATTACAGGAAAAGTTTAGTAATGAAATTACAAATAAACCAGAAGAGATAGGAATAAGATGTTGAAGAACAAATTATGAATCGTCCTAAAACCCAACTTTTGGATAATAGATATTGCTATAGTCATAATTCATTATTTTGAGAAAATTAACAAAAACATCATCAAAAACGCCAACTTTTAAACACTTTACAACTTAATGGTAATTAAAACTAATTAACTGAAAGATATGAGAACACTGTTCAATAGAAAATTTTCTCACCTTTCTAATGGAACTAAAAGATTTAAAAAAAATACGAAGTATACTTTTCGAGTTAGAGGTATTTTAAGATAAATAAGTTTTTTGCACTAAAAGTTCAATAACTCTGTAATAGTTGAGATTTGATAGTATGTGTAGAACGATTTTTTTGTCCAAATATTACATTCAATCATCGAGAGGTTCTTAATCATGAACCAAACACCCTGTATACCAAGTTCGTTACTGATACTTTTTGCATGTATCAGGCAATTAGCAGTTGGGGAAATGGTTGCTGAGATGATTATGACTTTCATTGGTTTAGTTTTCGATAAAAATACACTGAGAAAAATTCAGTTGGGACAAGGAAAAGTTTTTATCAAATAACTTTTTTCCTTAAAAGTGTCCAACGCGAATTTTTGACGGTAGGTAGGGAAACTAATTACCGTAACTTTTCGAAGTAATCATTACATATTTTTAGACGCAACACATTTTTTTCAAGGTTAATATTTTTAAACCATGTAACGATGTATGGAGAACAAGGTTGGATGGTTTTACCTAAAATTGTCCGCTTACAGCTATTTTTTCAAAAATGATTTCAAGTTGAAGTCCGTTTTCGTGTACCGGGGAGACTTTGATAACCATGTTCACCTACATTAAGTTATTGATGTCAGTGTTTTTCATTCAAATGTTTGTTTAAACTAATTCTGGAAAGATACTCATTGTTAAATAGATGTTAATTAGTATTATACAAAGTAATTCAAAGTACTGTAAAATTCGAGTAACCAAAATTCGTATAATTTGTGTCCAACTAAAATAAAAGATTCTGAAAACCTTTAAAACTGCTAAAATTGTTTTATTTCAGTGCTTTATCAATGTACAAAATGTTTCGTCCATTTTAACACGTTGGAATATCGAACAATGAAAAAAGTTGCGACTTTTAGCTTAAAAAAATTGAAATAATTACCAACTAGTTTCAAAAAAAAATGTATTTAGAATAAACAAACTCTTAAAAGTAATTTGGTACACCCCACTCTAAAGGAAAATAAACTCTCGCTTGTAATTTATTACTCTTGCTCAAATCTGAGATTTATTTGTTTCATAAAAAAATAGACACTTTATGAAGCTTCGTAAAAATAAGGTAAAGTCAAATTTCGGTTTTTGTAGTTTTTGTACCCAAAAACCGAACAAAATACTCAAAAAGTATAACAAACCAGTATTTCATAAGTTTAGAGTAAAAATCATTTCAAACTAAAATGATTCGGTAGACTATTCTGGTTTAATAAGCGATCTACGAAAAAAGTTTCGAGTGATCAAAGTCACCCCGATGATCGAAATCACCCCGGTTTACCGTACCTATCTTGCAACAAAATTTCATCCAAATCAAAAATGGTTTTTTTGTAAATCGACTCTAAATTTTTAAAATTGTTTTTTTTTTTTCCAATGTAGAAGTCAATGAAGAATTTTTTCAATATTTTTATTAAAAAATTTGACTAATTTTGTAAAAATCACTCCTACAACATTTTTTTGTAGGACTTGTCATTTTTAGACTATAGCCATTTGAAAAAAATTGGTAAAAAAAGTTTGGCCCTTTTCAAAAGACAGTCTAGATCATTTTTGGAAAAACAAAGTATGCAAAGTGGCTTTTTGTGACAAAGTTCTCATGTACAGAAAGTTTCATTAAAATCTGAGAGGGTGCTGCCAATATTTGTTCAAGTTGGCGCGAAATTCATAAAAAAACATCCCATTCAGTGTCTCTCAAATTAATATTTCAGCTGCCACCAGGGGCGGCGAAAAACTTTACGCCCGAGTGGGTAGAAAGCATAGGGTGAGGGGTCCATTAGTAACGATTTTTCCCTTTTCGCAATGCACACGCTTACATTAGATTCACATTAAATCACGTTCGTTTATGCAAATGGAATTGTGGTACATCGATGTTTTCAAACGTGTGTAGTGCGAGATACATGAGTTGCGCATCTAAATTTTTTGAAATGGTTCAAAATTTCGAGTGGGTAATTACCCACTCGGTTATTTTCGGTATGGGTAGTACTACCCATACTACCCACGCTTTCCGCCGGCCCTGGCTGCCACAAATTATATGTTGGACGTTTGCATCAGTGCCAATTAAGAGTAGAAGCTAATTTCTTCCACAATATGAGACAACCTTTTTGAAATCATCGAAACATTTGCAAATTTTCCAAATAAAAGACATATTTCCGCTACACTCTACACGTTCTATATCACACATCGAATCGATTCGAAGGCAGAATTATTGAAGGTTCCGTTGAGGAATTAAATACTTATGTGCGGGTCTAATCTCTTCCATTCCTTTAAGAAGGAAAGACATAAGGCTGACTACTATTAGGCTAATCAACGACACGTATACCTGTCTTTCGTGTAAACACTAGTCTGACTCTCCTTAAATATAATATAGATACCGAAAAAAGACGTGATTCCTGTCCATCAACATTCACACGGTTTTGTGGTAAGACTCAACTGACTGAGTAGGGATTTGCTGTATGTTTGAAACCCAAACGTGAAAGATTTTTAGTGTGGCAATTATTCTATGTCCAACATTCAGCAAAGAAAGCCATTCGGCAATAGTCGACTGGTTCATAGCCATAACTACGATTGCCTAAGGAAATGAACGATCTCATGCATTACTTATAATTTTTTTTTCAACCTGTTTCACTCACTGTGAAAAAATGTCCGCCGTACTCCACAGGCTCGTTAACTACTTCCAATCACGCGAAGTGGCGGCTAATTTTCCCGATATTAGACGTTTGAAAAAAAAAAAACCACAACCACCATAACACCAAGGCTCATCAAAACCGTCAAACTTGGAAGTCACAAGCCGAAACAACCCCCACCGCCTGGATTGGGGAATCGGGGAGCTTTATGTATAATAACCAATTCGCCCGACCCCAATAAAATCGGTTGCAACCACATACCACAGTGTACCTACATATTTGTTTAACCTGTTTCGTTTCTCCGGCAACTCGACTAACATATTCTGGTGAGTTTTGTGCCGTGCACACTATATTGAAAATTTTTCTGCATCCTTGTGAGTCAATATCCTTGATTCAGAAATAAATAGATTTTACTTATTTCTGCCAAAAACCGAACCCTTGAACAAAATGAGTAAAAGTAGGAATGATGTAGTACCGATGTCGGATGAAGATAGCCCACTTTGATCAGATATCATATCAAACCAACGTTGATAACAAATGTGTCAAATTTTTCTCACTTTTCTCTGAATATTTCTCAAATGTCCAGATAATGTTTGTGAAGATAGGCCGACGTTTGACACACATAGCTTCATTAAAGGGCGAACACGAAATTATTGCGACACATTCAACAGGGCATAACTTTTTTACCATTGGGTAAAAATCAACCAAATTTTGCACACTTTCTCATTGATGTGTATTGTTTACATGCTGTGAAACTCGAAGTCGTGTTTTTCGATTCAACGAAAATGGAGGTGAACCAACGCGAGTCGAGAGAACAAATTCTTTCCAAACACCTGGAATTTCCTGACCTGTCGCACCGGTAGTTTAGAAAAATGTTGAACATTCACCATTCAACCGTCTCCAGAGTGTTGAGGCGGTTCCAGGAGCGGTTGACGTTGGACCACGGCAAAGGTGTTGGAAGAAAACCGGGACCGAAGAACAAAAAGACGGAGAGAGAGGTGAAGCGGATGATTAAAGCAAATCCCAACGTCTCAAGCCGTGATTTGGCTAAAAAGATCGGCATGTCGCAGAGCTACGTCCAGAATGCAAAGAAGAGAGCTAGACCACATACATACAAGATACAGAACTTCCCAAACCGTGATGAGCGGCAACAATCGACGGCTAAAACTCGGGCACGGAAGCTCTACGAGAAGATGCTGACAAAATATGGCTGCTGTGTGATGGACGACGAAACGTATATTAAAGCCGATTTTAAGCAAATTCCGGGGTTGGAGTTTTTCACCGGCAAGAGCAAGTTTCTATGTGGACGACAAATTTAAGAAGAAGAAAATGTCGAAGTTCTCCAAATATCTCATTTGGCAGGCCATCTGCTCTTGCGGACTGAGGAGTGAGCCTTTCGTGACAAAGGGCACAGTAAATGGCAAGATCTACAAATCTGAGCGCCTCGAGAAGCGCCTTTTGCCGTTCTTGCAGCAGCACGACGAAGCTCCGCTATTTTGGCCAGATTTGGCATCATGCCACTATTCTAAAAGTGTCCTGGAGTGGTATGAGGCCAATTCTGTCCATTTTGTTCCAAAGGACATGAATCCGCCAAACTGTCCGGAGCTGCGCCCGGTGGAGCAGTACTGGGCAATGATAAAGCGGGAACTTCGGAAGAGCAAGGAGACAGTCAAAGACGAGATGGACATGTTAAGAAAATGGAAAAAAACTGAGAAACTGGTACCGGATGACACTGTAAAGACTTTGATGGAGGGCATCAAGGGAAAATGCGTTCAATTTTACACTCAAGGCTCCATCGATTAACTTTTCTTTTGATTTTTGAAGTAAATATATGTATAAAACTACCCTAAAATTTTGGTTTGATTTTAAACATTATAAGAAAATTTGCATGACATTTTCGGTGTCGCAATAATTTCGTGTTCGCCCTTTACGAGGCAAACAAACCTGCATTACCGATAAAGGATCGTCGATATAACCCTGTCGAAAAAAAATGCGGACGAACATGGTCAGGCGATTTAAACAGTTTGACGTTTGACTCAATTCGCCTGTGCTAATTGCCTCTAGGAACAAATGCAATTAACGAATGCGATTTAAGGCAATTTCAACACTTAGACAAATTTTCTGGCGGCTGAAATGGACTTGGTTGTTTTTGCGCTTTTCAAACATGGCTGTTCATGTTTGGCTTAAGCTTAAAATAGTTTTTTTTAAACAATTCGCGTGTTCTCGCTTGTATTGTGTTTATCTGCATTTCATTTAGCCAACGAATGTGGGAAATTGTGGAATCGTGTGTAAGTATAGTGGAACAAGATCTTTGACCTAAAGTCATGAAAGTCAGATTGTAGTAAGTTTTGGTATGCAATACCAATTTCACTATTGATTCTTTCTATAGTTTGGTGGTGATTACCTAGTATACTTAAGGGTTTATGTGAGTTGATAATGAATCCGAAAATAAGTATTATTTGTAATTTTCATATTAGGCAATTAAGGGCGATTAAATGGCGCGTTGCCTGGGCGATTTGGGGGCGATTTAAGGGCGGGTAGAGCGGCAAAAAAATGACGGCGGCAAATTGGCCAAATGTTGCAATTGAAATAGCCCCCTAATTGCCAGCAACTTGCCCTTTTTGACTGGGCACCATTAATCAGTCAAAAAGGGCAAGTTGCTGGCTAACGGGGGGCTATTTGCCAACTCGGATGCGCTAATTGCGCTTCAATTTGCCAGCAAATTGCTGGCAATTAGGGGGCTATTTCAAATGCAACATTTGGGCGATTTGCCGCCGACATTTTTGGCCGGCCAAAATAATATTTATTTTCGGATTCATTATCTACTCACATATACTTACCAGTATACTAGGTAATCACCACCAAACTATAGGAAGAATCAAAGGTGAAATTGGTGTTGCACACCAAAACTTATCACAATCTGACGTTTATTAAGACTTTAGGTCAGAGATCTTGTTCCACTATACTTACACACGATTCCACAATTTTCTACATTCGTTGGCTAAATGAAGTGCACTAGACAAACAAAATACAAGTGAGAGCACACCAATTATTCAAAAAACAATTTTAAGCTTAAGCCAAACATGAACAGCCATGTTTTAAAAACGCAAAAAACAACCAAGTTCATTTCAGCCGCCAGAAAAATTTGTCTAAGTATTGAAATTGTCTTTAAATCGCATTCGCAAATTGCATTTGTTCCGAGGGGCAATTAGCACAGGCGAGTTGAGTCAAACGTCAAACTTTTTAAATCGCCTGACCATGTTCGTTCGCATTTTTTTGACAGGGTAGATTGTGCACGGTGAAACTTTGCTTCACAGCTTAATGGCAGTGTTGGTAAACACGGCTCAAAGTATTAGTCATTTCCATATCAACATTTGAATAGGGCTAATAAGATTTGTAAACAAACTTTTGTTTTGCTGATTTCTCCTAATTTGTTATCATTTCAACACAGAAAACATTTGAAAATGATTCTACCAAGGGTAAAGATGTTGATTCATGTGTATTTTTCATGAAATTCAACTCGGTGGCGGAATAATGAGCGAAATAAGTTTGTTTACAAAAGTCTCATTCGCCCTTTTGAAGAATTACTATTGATTTTATGTCGACGTTTCAGTCGACTTGGTCAACGTGCACAGGCTAATACGACTCCCGAAATCGGTGATTCACTGTGACTGTGACACATTATTGTGCTCACGTCCCAAATCGATCCCAAGGATACATAGTCGTCATGCCAACCGAAAGCGGTCGCGATCGGTTCGAGTGACCTAGAAAATACAAAACAAAAACCCCAGCGCCTACTTCCGTCAGTTTTCGCTCGAAGGTCACGCGTCGGTCGACGTTGCTCGCTACCACGACTACGATGATTAGTTGGTGGTAGCAGCAAACAGAAACCAACGCCTACCGCGATGGAGTAAAAAAAACAAGAGCCACCCCGACAAAAGGCCGATTACTGATGGAAAATGGAAAAACGAACAAAAAATGGACATGAAGTGCGAATTTTACGGTGTGAAAATTACAGTTCGCCATTGCGATTGAATTAAAAGTATAAACAATAGAGAAAATGAATAATTCGCAGCATTTGTTTTCAGGTCGCGGAAAGTAAGCCTCTCTCAAAAATATTCATCAATGTTTTTTAAACGTTCAATAGTTTTTGAAACGAAAGTCACCAACTCATTCAGTTTCGCGGCAGTATGCGAGCTCGCTATTTGCTAGTGTTCTTTTATTTATTTCACTTTTATTGAACCTAAATGATCGTTCAAGCGTGATTCATGTAACTACTACCAAACGGGAAGAATCCGCGGAGAAGGGGATCGGCCAAACCCAAAAACCATCACTCCATTGCCTATATTATTCAGGTTCAAAAGTGCGAGTGTTTGTTTTCGTACATGAGTAGACGCTCTCTTCTGTTGAATAATGAAAACTTCGGCACTCACAAACATGCCTAAACTGATGGCAGGAGCAGCAAAAAAAGGAATAAAAATACCAGTTTTTTGTTTATAGTTTTCCATCGCATGGAAACGTATACTATAGGTACCGCCCGCCTGCTGCTCTCCTTTATTTCTCTACCATATGAAAAAAAAAACGCAAGTTGAACCAGGCATCAATATTCAGCAAGACCTTTCGTCGCCTTGTTCAGCACTGCCTACTTTGATGTGACACACACGGATTCATACGGCAACGACATTATATCGCTGGCGAGTACTGGTGCAACGAGCGCAGCATAGCTTGCAGGCGCACAACCGGGCTCCAGCAAGTGGGCGATACGGCGAACGAGCGAACGAACGAACGAACAAGTTCAACTTATTACATGCATAGTGGAGGAGAGGTCGGGTTGAAATAAAAAAAAAAATAGGAACGGTATGATGCTACTAACCTCTAACGGCCTCCCTTTTATGGGGAAAAGTGTAGCACTTGAACGGGTTCCTTTGATATTTTAATAAGGTAGTATGTGCATCTTTTCCTCACCTGTCGCCGCGCTGCAACATAAGACGGGCGTTCGCTGCTGGTGCCCCATCCTTAAATTTCATGGCTGTTCATAGCTACTAACCGCCATGTGTACTTACTAATGCAGTGAGTATTTAGGTTATGGTATGGTTTACTCGGAGAAGCGAAGGTTGTCAATCACTCATATAGCAAGTCGGTAGGATTGCTTCGATCGGGCGCTGGAATGAGGAACAAGGTTTTGCGGGGCTAGGAATTGTAACGATAGTTTTGTATTGGTTTGTGTTTGTAGACAGTCAAATGCCGAGATAATCAAAAATGGCGGAACGGAGTTGTTGTTTTTTGTCACGCTTCGTCAATAAAAATATATTCTACATGTATTCCGAATCAATGATTTCCGGATTCTAACCGAATATCCTTCATAGTATATATAATAAAAATATAATGAATACAGTATATGAATTATTGAAAGCTCGATCGGCTTACGCCTGAATAAATTTCTGGTCATGTCAGGAGTATCTACTCCAAATTTTAACCATATCGGACAAGCCTAGCCACTGCACCAACTTATTCGAAGCACTGAAAACTAACATACAAGTAAAGTTTTCAATGTCTGTAAGAAATAAAACTGTCGTTTTGAAATGCTACCAGCAAGTCGCCACTGGCCACTAGGCGGCGCTACGATCGGTCTGCAAACGCTATACGGGGGTTGCGTGCAAACTTGGACACAGTGCGATCCTGTATGCGATGGTGATTTTCAACGTATTTTCCTTTAAATGTTTACACAAGTTTTTCAGGAAATTTTGCTCTAGCTTATATGTCTGTTCTCTGTGTGTGAAGTTTGTATGGATTTTTTTTTTGACAATTTACATGAAGAAAACCCACTAACTTGAATTTTCACCGCTAGGTGGTACTGTATGCATCAGTTTATCACTGCAAATCAAAGTAAGAAAGATAATTCGATTGTCTACAACTTTTTTGAAGACTGCAAATTAATTCAACTTTCTTGGGAGATGTTTTTTTTTTAATTCGTTTATTTGACACGGTTCATAACGGTAGCTTAACGGAGCCGTGGATCTTTTATACGTTTACAATACATGTAAAAATAAAAATACAAACAATAATTAATTAATTGGATCTCGTGCGCGCAACTTTTTATTGCGAGCGGAGACCTTTTTTCGGGAGGTCTGTTGGCAAACAGCGTCAGGGGGCTCATTTAATTCTCTCTTGTTTTTCACGTCCCGGTCGAAGCTGGCTTGGTGTCCGGGATCAGATGTTCTCCCTTGCTTCTTGCACTTATTGTTGATCAGTGTAAATCCGTCGTCATTGTTACTGTATTCGTTGCCGATGTTACTTACAGTTGCTTTTGGGGTGCTGGATGATTCTTTTGCGGTTGTCATTATGGTCTGAACAGCTGCCACAAATTTGGCCACCGTTTGTGGTTCAGGCATTGGTATTGAAAGCTCTGTTTTAGGTTGGTTTGCCGTAGATGAGTTGGCCATCGGCTGAGATGCATTTTCCTCTGCATCTTCCGCGCAAGGTTGTCCATGATGAGCTGTCTGATTACAATACTTGCACGTAGGAGTTTGCCCCTCATGGGTGCATAGCGTAGTTTGCATAATTGTAGTTCCGTGAGTATTTAGTTTTATTGCCAAGTAGGAGGGTATAGGCCTTTCAACCCGCATCCTTACTACAAAAACGCCGTTAGGAGTACCCGGGAAGAAGTTTCTCCAAGGGTCAGGTGTAACAGATTCTACTTCTCCGTATTGCGACATGCATTTTGCAATTTGGTTCATGAGGGGTACGAGGTGATAGGTCATATAACCTTACATCTACATAATCATTCTCAATATATACGGGAATCTTAATTACAACGTTGTCACTTTCAACCACGTGTTTTAAGTTGTTCTTCAAAACGAAACGCTAACGTGCTGAAGGATATTAACACTGCATTGCGAAGATGATGATACTGAAGGTACAGCACTTCCGCAAGCCTAAGTTGCATTTTTACCTACAGTAGGTATTCCACTTCACTAAAACTCGGTCGTTTTGAACAAAATTTAAAATCAACGACCGCAGCGTTGGGTCGGAGTAGAGCTTTTTCGTGAACAGTACTCATGATGACAAGAATAATCCGATGTGTTCTTTGTTCTCGAGACAATGCGCACTAGATCAAGAGGCCTGTTGTTCACTTGGCTCGATTGTACGTCTGGCTGCAGCAGAAGTAGAAAGTAGACTGATATTCACGATCTATCTTGCGTAATGGTGATATTTGTAAGACATTCCAAAACTTCAGCATTAAATACAAAATTGCTTTGAAGATGTCTCATTATCCGTAAGTTTTCTTTTGAGTTGTTGGTAGGGTTTTTCCCACTACTTGGGTTATTATTTACCTGGCAGACCCTATTTGTCAGGGCGGCAAGAATTTCGGATCTTCGCTCATAAACAAACGAAAGGGAAATGTTTATTTGGGAAGCATTTTTTGAATGATTTTTAACGCCCCCCTTCCGCCATCGCAGCAGTTAATGGATGTAATGTGCCCTTTCTTTTGATGTTGTGTTTCCTCAGATTAATCCTCCTATAAGTGAGATACTTTCATTGCTTTTCTTTTAAATAATTGTATTGAGATGGTGCTTGGAGCAAATTTGTAGCTCTTACTTTTGCGAAAAATTTTACTGAAGGCACCAAATATTTGAATACTTTTAAAGTTATGGCATGTTGTTTGTGGATCATCCTTTGTCGCCTATTTATTGTTTAAAATAGTAATGATCGGTTTAAATAAGCTGAATTTTTTTTTTCAAAAAAAGATTATATCAGGACATTTTTGAATTTCATTTTTTGATACACCGCGGGTCGAAATATCCACCGAGCAATTCCAAATTAAACTAATAATTCAATTTTTTTTGGTCTTTTGGCTTAAGTGCCAATACCTTATTTAGGACTGGTGGTATTACATAAATAGATCAAATGTGTGTTGGGGTGATCAGCTGCCGTTGTGTGTGATTCCTCGCTTTGCAGGCAGGGTACGATCACCGTCGCCAGTGGGATAATCATATGTTCTTTCTGGGATGTCACCATACCCAGGGATAGCATAAGGGTTAGTGCATTGGGCCGGAGTCTCAAAGGTTGCGAGTTCGAGTCTCGCCTCTGGGTGGGGGATTTTTTTCACATGATTGCTTAGCTTCACTCACCATTTCCGATCGTTTTTCCCCGTTGGATACCACCAGTCCTAAATTCCAAATTGTCCGGATGGACCTTGATCAGTTACCAGTAGGCTCGTAGCGTGCGATTGGCCGGGTTGGCAACCACCAAGAGCGCTAACCGTAAGGAAGTGCAGAAATCTTGATTTTCTGTATCAAATACGTTCACACTACGAGTTAAAACATGTTTTAACGCTATCTTGATGACATTTTTCTTGTTGCTAATTATTATAACATGTTTTTACTCTGTAGTGTGAACATAGTATAAGTCGTAAAACAAATCAGGATGAGTGTGCCATTTCGAGGCACTTACAACTAGGTACTGTTCAAAAACCGAACTGAAAAAGAAAGCCAATATAAACACAAAAGTGGAGAAAAAATGAGAATCCACAAAAGGCATCAAAAGAGCTCGCTACAGCCCTGTCAGAGCTATTCAAATTTATTCCTAATGAGTGGCGTTAATCTCAAATCTAAAGTAGATAGACTACACAAAATTTCAACTGCAAAATTTTAAAATTTCCAAAATAGCAAAAATTATCGCTAACTTTATCGCTCGTTTTCACTGTTTCATAGCTACACTAATGAAGCAGAAATGTGGTCATGGTTGAACTAATTTTTTTTAAACAAGGAGCTGGTTTCTTCGACTTTATAGCAGCGCATCCTCGAGCTGTTATATTTGGCGTCCCATCGAGAACAATTTTACCCTTTACAAGGAATTTCATCTGCCTATAGTTTTTGTCCATGTGTTAATTTTGCTCAATTTTCCATCTGTATTGGTCGGCTTCATAATGTGAAGAAATAATACACTTGAGGGACGTCCGCAAAAATCGCTAAAATCTTAAGTTGATTCAAAAACAAAACAAAGTTATGCCATATTGAAAGTCGGGATTAGTGTAAATACTATTTCCAGGTACGCACTTAACTGTTGTTCGAAAGTCGAACAAAAAATGAAAATCAATCTAAACATCGAAGTGGCTCAAAATTTAGACACCGCCAAGGGTGCCAAAAGTCCGTAGTGCTCTGCTTATCGGTGCCATTTTCATTTACTTTCACTTACAACAATATGTTACAACCCTTTTGAAATTATCAGAAGGTCATGCGGCAAATATGCCGAACAACAAACGTATTTTCAGTTTATGTTGTTTAATTTGTGCTAACCTATCGAATTACATTACAGCATTCATCCAGTTCATATTTACAGATCAAGAGGAAATGATTGGCATTGGAGAACGCCAGAAATAACATAGGAAAGCTATTTGAAACCGTTGATGTTTCTGCTTTACTTCAATGTATATTTAATGCTCGTCTGTCTTACGCAGACGATCTATCTAAATATTTTATCTTCGGAGCTCTGGCTGCAGATCCCCAGAAATTCTTTATTACTGCCGAAAACGACAGGTAACAGAGATGCCAGGTACTTTTTTCAAATGTCTGCAATAATAATTTTAAAAGTCTGGGAAGAACAAAAATGTCAGGAAAGCTAGTAAAATCAAAAGCCTTTTCATTCAAAAATCTGTAAATATCTGCAACCAAACTAAAAAATCTGCAAATATCTGCAACCAAACTAAAAAATCTGCAAATATCTGCGTCATCGAAGAAATCTGCAGCTTAAATTAAAAGTCTGCGAATTTGCAGACTTGTCTGCAAATCTGGCATCTCTGACAGGTAACATGGGAGGATTATAGTTACTATATTCATAGTTAGGCGGAGACACTGAGTGGAGCCAATTGAACATGTCAAATACTGGAGCCAATCGAGCATGACGTCACATAACATCTTTTCTTTGGATGTATATGGAAAAGGTATTGTGATTATGGTCATAACTATTTTACTCTTATCTTGTGCTATCGAGTGTAAAGAAACGAAAAGAACCAAATTGTTTTTCTGTAACAAGAAGATACATTCGCACAAGTATGAAATCATATCATAAGATCTTCGATTTGGTTTTTCTATTCGTGCATGTAAAGTTCTTACTTACGACGACAATGAAATTATTAAGCTAAAGCTTGAACATTTACATGGGATGCCAGTGTTTTTTTTTCCTGAAATAAGAGCTGCCAGTTTTCCGGCTTTTTGTCCGCCTAACTCTTAATATAGTAATTCTAGGGAGGATAAGAGTTCCCTTTCGATTGGCCTGGGTTTTTACTTGGTCACCCTATCTAACCAGCTGTCAACATGTATGAACTGACAGCAACCCAGGAACAACTTGACAGATATCGCTTGTTTCATATATGTACCACCGATTTGATGGTGGCGCTAGTATGCCTTCTCTGTACGAGTAGCACGAACAACGAAACGAACATGCGACACATTTAACAGGGCATAACTTTTTTACCATTGTGTAAAAATCAACCAAATTTTGCACACTTTCTCATTGATGTGTATTGTTTACATGCTGTCAAACTCGAAGTCGTGTTTTTCGATTCAACGAAAATGGAGGTGAACCGACGCGAGTCGAGAGAACAAATTCTTTCCAAACACCTGGAATTTCCTAACCTGTCGCACCGGCAGTTGGGAAAAACGTTGAACATTCACCATTCAACCGTCTCCAGAATGTTGAAGCGGTTCTAGGAGCGGTTGACGTTGGACCACGGCAAAGGAGCTGGAAGAAAACCGGGACCGGAGAATAAAAAGACGGACAGCTGGACTACATACTTACAAGGTACAGAACTTCCCAAACCGCGATGAGCGGCAACAATCGACGGTTAAAACTCGTGCACGGAAGCTCTACGAGAAGATGCTGATAAAATATAGCTGCTGTGTGATGGACGACGAAACGTATATAAAAGCCGATTTTAAGCAAATTCCGGGGTTGGAGTTTTTCACCGGCAAGAGCAAGTTCTATGTGGACGACAAATTTAAGAAGAAGAAAATGTCGAAGTTGGCCTCCAAATATCTCATTTGGCAGGCCATCTGCTCTTGCGGACTGAGGAGTGAGCCTTTCGTGACAATGGGCACAGTAAATGGCGAGATCTACAAATCTGAGTGCCTCGAGAAGCGCCTTTTGCCGTTCTTGCAGCAGCACGACGAAGCTCCGCTATTTTGGCCAGATTTGGCGTCATGCCACTATTCTTAAAGTGTCATGGAGTGGTATGAGGCCAATTCTGTCCATTTTGTTCCAAAGGACATGAATCCGCCAAACTGTCGGGAGCTGCACCCGGTGGAGCAGTACTGGGCAATGATGAAGCGGGAACTTCGGAAGAGCAAGAAGACAGTCAAAGATGAGAAGGACATGTTAAGAAAATGGAACAAAACTGAGAAACTGGTACCGGATGACACTGTAAAGATTTGATGGAGGGCATCAAGCGAAAATGCGTTCAATTTTACGCTCAAGGCTTCCTCGATTAACTTTTCTTTTGATTTTTGAAGTAAATATATGTATAAAACTACCCTAAAATTTTGGTTTTATTTTAAACATTATAAGAAAATTGGCATGACATTTTCGGTGTCGCAATAATTTCGTCGCCCTTTATGTAGGATTTTCTACCTATTTAGCAAAATTGGTTTTAAATAGAATTTGTGTGCTTTTATCAGAAATCTGACAGCAAGCAGTTCTCGGTTTCAGCAATAATGCTGCCAGGAATGTACAATTTTGTTCGACTCCTGCCAGAGTTTTGTTCGACTTTTGCAATTATTCTGTCCGGCAAATATTGCGATGGTTTTGGTACGAATCCCTTCAGAATTATTCTGGCAATTTACTCCAGTCCAATAGAAGCCTAACGGAACGGCATCTACCGGAGGATTTCATGCCTGAGGAAATATTGATTTCATCCGGAAGATTTTCGGGAGTTCCAATATAAGTGGAAGTGGCTTGATTTTGCAAGTAAACTTCTTGTATTTCCGAGAATCGAATTTATTTTATTTTGGATTTTTTAAATTCAAAATGGAATTTACGTTTCTGTTTGAGTATAGCGGAATGGGAACAGTGTCTAATTTGAACGACGAAATAAATTTGATGATAGAAATGCTTAAATTGTTTATTTTTTACAGATTTGAAAAATAATATATGGGATGCGCCTTTTTCAAATTTTGCTCTATTCGAGCCGCCATGACATCACCAAATCACCACAAAATTTGCTTATGAGTTCAATATATGGGAGCTGTCAAGTTGTTCCCGGGCTGACTGACAGCAACCCAACCTAGAACACTCTAGTTAGACGAGTTTGACGTATCCAAACGAGCAGAAATCTAACGTATTTCTATTGTGAATACGTCAAACTTCATGTTCGACCTCATGGCCACACTCTAACTAAAGTTCTCTAACCCAACCGGGTTAGAATCTGACTCAGTTTCGGGGACAAGCGGCATTGGTAATAAACTTGTCTAATACGCAGCCATACTGGATTCGTTCCCCAATTCGCAATAAAACCTTGAATGAAACCAAATACAAATATGTAATCTAACGAGAAGAGATTATTTAAAGAGCCACCCAACTTACCACTACTGGCCACTAAACGATATCAAACCACAAATCTGCACAGACACAAACAAATGTAAACAAAAAAAAAATTTAATAAACTTAAGAACGGCATGCTCTGATCGGATTTATCAAAATGTGTTGCCATTTCTTATTACTTTTCAGTGTTTGTTAGTTGTCAAGCAAAATCCATGCATAGGGTTCATTAAATCTAGTTTTCGGAGAGCCAAAAAATGATTACCCTTTTGTATGGGACCTTGGCGTATTTAATTTGTATTTGATGAAACTTTGAATACATGGATTTGATTTTTTTTGATTTCATCCAGTACAAAAAACTGTGGTGGAATCGCTTTTAAGTTCTAACACGATGTAAATAAAACTCGCTGGCCTACTATTTTAATTTTTTCATCATGTTGTGTTCTATAGGATTAGTTTATTCTAATCGGAACAAGAAGGCGAATAAAATGCCTCTCTATAGACAAATAAATGTAGTAACATAAAAAATCTGTACAGTCGTCACTTTTGGTCACTTTTTAACTGGGCCACTTTTTAGTTGGACCATTGTCCAACTAAAAAGCATCAGAACGCCAAAATCTCACGTCAAATCTGATTTGACAATCAATATCAATAGACAATAATTAGTGATGTGAACAGATGCGTTTACGCTATTAACATCTCTTTTGGAGAATTTGACAATTCTAGCCAAACATGTCAAATGGTCCTAAGTGAAAATGACAGTTTCTGTTTGTTTACTTTCGCATTCGCTAATAACTCGTCCGTTTATACGTTTGATCAGTAACTCTTAGCATAATATGCTAGTCAAAATCAGCGTTTTTCGATATATCCTCAAACAATATTGAAAAATTTTATGCTCACGCCGTAATAATCGAAAGAGAAAGTAAACAAAGAGAGGCTCTTATTTGCACTTAGGACCATTTGACATGTTTGTCGAGAATTGTCACCCGAACAGAAAACAATATCGAAATTGATCGTAGAAAAGTTGAATTTACAACAGTATCATTTGTTAACGACTTTTCTTGTATCATCGATGTACTTATGATTTAGTCCTTTACGCCTCCAAAATCTACATCGGAACAACAATGTAAATCGATGTTTTTGATTTCAGAATGTATGGGAAAAGATCTATTTTTTCATTGTTACATCCTTTAACAACCCCCCTTTTTTCATGTAAAAATCGGGTTTACAATGAAATTGGATGTAGAAACAACAAATGTGATTATTTTTCCATAATAACATTGTTTTTCGTTGTAATGTAACAATAAAAAATGCTGTAATACTGTTGTGCATTTCTATTCGGGCAGTCGGTCCAACTAGCGAATCAATTTCATTAGTCCGACAGTGGCTGTGGCCCAACCAGCGAATCATGGCAGTGTCCACGAAAATCGTCAAATCAATGTTGTTTCTGCCAATGACATATTCTGGAAAGTCAATGATATAGCAAGAAGTCAATTAACAAGCCCACTTTTGGCGGCGAAGAGGTCGAGCACCTTTTTTTTGCTCTGCATTAAGAGCTCTACATTACTTCATAAATAATTAAAAGAACAAAAAAAATATGCAACAACCAACCTCTGCCAACCAGTTTGGTCGAAACCTGAACAAGCCTTTCTCTCTTTCGCACATGCTCTTCATACGTGGTAGTACGATCACAGACAACCAGACAAAAATATCGTTCCGCTCATTTTATCGGAATACTAACTCTGGTGGAGGTTCCAAAACAGTAATTTACAAGTGGATTGTCCCTCTGTACAAGTTTTCATTAGTGGTCTGTCCCCCGTACTTGCATATATGCGACTCCTGCTCCAACCAAAATGTATAATATTATCGGAAGAGAAAGCTAACGAAGAGAAGCTCTCATTTGCTGATGGAACCTAATGAAAAAAGTTTGAGTATTTAGTTTGACTATTGAAGCTGGCGAAAAATTGTGTGCTATGTCTGTTTATCTGTGGTTTGATCTCGTGGAGGTCACACGGGGTACAAGTTGTTATTGGTTGTGTACTTACCCGTTTATTTATTTTCTCCGTGAATCCATCGGATACAGAAAATGATTTACTTCGGAAGCAATATAAAACGAATGGCGGCGGTAAAATTTGCTGTTTTGTTTGTGTTGGGGAAGGGCTCTGACTGGATCTTTCATTCACGCGGGAGCCCGTCACTGCCCAGTTAAGTTTAGCCGGAAAAGAACCGGAATTCTGGCTGGTTGCAAATCGCATGCCGGCTCCATTGACACAACCGATTCTAGTTAGAATCGGTTGTGTCACTGGAGCCGAAATGCGAACTGGAACCAGCCAGAATTCCAGTTCATTTCCGGCTGAATTTTACTGGGTTGACGGGTGGTTGCCATATGCGTCACAAACCTCAAATCAAGCAAAATTTTCCACCGGGGATTAGTATGGTTGCTCAATGTGTCCGAGAAAATACAAAGAACTTGGGGACTTCGAAGATAACTTTGACAACTTTCTGAACAAGTTATTCCTAAATACGCGAGAAAGTGCGGTATTTTCATTACTCGCTCATACACGTAAATGTAGTAGTAATTTTGGATCAAAAACATATCCGCACGTTCAACAAAGTAGAAGTAAGCAAAAGGTGAGCGTGAACCGGTTTAGCAAACACCCGATCATGTCTCAAAAAATGGAATTTGTTTGAGTACTTTCACATGATTGTCCTCCAGTTAGAGTCTGGACCCGATAAATTAGATGTAATCCTACCCGTCAAATTAATTTTGGCCAGTCTTTTGCCACAGGGTCTGTATTCCACACTGGTTTCCAATGTATAAACACGTGCGCACTAAATAACCTCGTGTATAGGTAAAGAGTGGCATACATCGCGTCGCGAAGCACCCTCATCGAATAAACGTCAGCCTACTTAGACGGGGGTCCTAGGCAACAGGAAACCTTCACAACGACAACAACAAAACAAACTGCAGTGGCAGTTCCCGTCACTCTATACGAGCAATAAGAAGGTCAAGGTCAACTGGAGTGATGAGTGAAACGAGCGTCCTTTCCCTCCCACCCCAGGACCGAAGCTTTCCACCTTGTCTAGTCGAACGACGGACGGGCAGGGCGTGGAATTGTTCGGTTTTTGTTTACCGTTGCGACCGTCGCCAGGACAACCCATTATGTCAACGGTAGGGCAGGCACACGGTCTTAATTGTTTATGACCTACAGCACTGTGGCCCACAACATCCTTCTTCCCGTATCCGCTGATCGGGGCGATACCTTTTGAGGAGATTCTCGACCGAGTCCAAATTGTTGTGTATGGTTGTGGGCGTGGGAGTATGAGCAGCGTATAAAAATGTTTGAGAATAATAAACAAATCTAACTAAGCAAAGAATAGCAAATCACAACTACAGACGCGGGCGGAACATTCGCATATGTGTCAAAAAATATAACTGCAGAGGCGGAGGTAGCGAGAGCATACACTGACTGGAAGAGGATTCTTGTTATTATTAAATCGATTCGATTTTCCGCAGTTTCACTGGTCATCCGAGAAGCGCTACGCTACCCGGCTGGTAGGCAGACTGTCGGGTAACTGGGACTGAAAGCAGTGCGTTTAATTACTTGAAAGCGTTATTTTTTGTCGATGTTTGTCTTGTCACAAATCGCTTTTACACTGTGTTCCATTTTTACTCAATGTTTTCTCTTTCTCAATCGTTTCAGAATGTCCCCAGAGCGGCAGCCTACCCAAGACGATGGTGATGGTGGTGGTGGTGGTACAAGTGGAGGAGGAACAATAATCGGTGGGCACGTTACAGTGGAAACATCCTCACCAGTCCCCAGTCCGGGTTCGGGACAGTTAGACGCGACGTCGTCTGTCGGCTCCAGTATGGTGCTTTCATCGATTCCGCTGGAAGCCAATCAGCTTATCCTACAGCAACATTTGGGGCACCAACAGCCACATCACATTATTGCTACTGGCAACCACGCCAATCAGAGCAACAGTACCAGCAACGGTAGCGCAATCAGTGCTGCCAGCAGTGTCGGCGGCAATCATAGCATCATTATCAATAACAACACTAGCTTTAAGAACCACAACAATATCGTAATAAGTGGAAGCAGTAGCAGCAGCAGTAGTACCATCAACAATCATACCTACACAATTAACCTAAGTGGCAGCCACAATGGCCACGCGGTAATCGCAAACGGCGGCAGTAACGCTATCCCTATCCATAGCTATGCACCCGTTGCTACCACCGCCGCATCCGTGAACAACAGTACGAACCTTTGCGCCAGTAATTATAGTAATAGTCATCACCTAGGGCAACAGCAATTCCATCATCATCATCATCAGCAGCAGCAGCAGCAGCCGCAGCTACATCCTACGTCAAACTCGGGCAGTACACTCATCAGCTCCGTCGGCATAGCAACGGCTCATAGCAACGGTTCGATAGCCACGTCGGCAGCGACGGTGGTGGCGCCAACCCCGCCACCGCCGGAAACATCCAAGCTAGTGGTGCTGCAGCAAGGACACTTGGGAGAGAATTATATAAGTAAGTTTGAAAGATTTTCTGTCGGATTTCTATTAGTTTGTGGTTATGATAAGGCAAGGTGCATATTATGGTAATCTAAGTTGACTCTATTTTGCACCTCTTGGTTTCGAACCAAGCAGAGTACATTTATTTTTCTTTATGCTAAAAATTGAGACATTTCTGCTAAATAAGTATTATATCTATACTGCCCATAATCGCAAGTCAGTCCATGCAGATAGGGAATCCCATAGAACATGGGACTGACTTGCGATTATGGGCATTATAGATGTTTAAGAAACAGTTCACTGATACCTTATTCTGAGAAAGGCTATAGATAATATAGCTTAGCTTAGTAGTTGTTCAAAAAATAGTGCGACCCTCTCACTAATAGGGCCAAAATAGGTTACTACACCCTACTTATTATTCGAAGAATAAGGATTCCACTGAATGAATCACCTAATGCATCCATACTCGACTCGACAGTTCATTTTTGACAGTTTGCTTGTACTGTTTACATAAACAGAAAAATTCTTTGCGATTTGCTTCTGACGAAATAAATCGGCTAAACATTGTAAACAGTCCATGTAAACAGTACAAGCGAACTGTCAAAAATGAACACTCAGTTCATTTGTGACGTCAGCGTAAAGTATTCAATTCTGCTGAGGTGGGTTCATTTCTGAAGTAGTTTTAACCACTCAGTACTAGTTTACGTTCGCTCATTATTCTGATTGTACAAACAGGATGGTGAAAAAAGGGTTCATCGTAATGTCTCTCGATTGTTCGTTCCATGCTCACTGCTGATTGTGTGAGGTTGGACGAAGGAATGTATGAATATCAAATGCAATCACACGGCTGAATGAGTTTTCCTGCCTGCTTCGATTCTTCTAGACCTGTTCTTGGACTTTGAACCGGTCTTTGACTCTTATTAGAATGTTATTGCAGTCTTATTGGATTTTCCTTGGACTCTTCCAATTCTTATTACTGTTCTTGGCTCCACTAGGATAAACATTTTGTTTTGTAGTGTCGTCAGTAACTAACACCAACTTAATGCTAGTTAGATAAGCGCCAAATTAGCGTCAGGTGGACACTAAAATCCAAAAAGTCACATATCTTAAACAACTGATTGGTCCTCTAGGATGATTAATGCACTCTTCCTTGCTCTTACTCCTTAACTTTTCTTGGACTTTTTTCGGGCTCTTTTTGCACTCTCCTTGAACTGTTGTTATGCCGTTTTCGTCTCTTATTTATATTTTATCGATATTTTCTAGAGTTCTTCTTGTAATCTTATTGCATTTTCATGTGTCTCCTTGGACTCTTCTTGGACTTTTCTTGAATTCATTTTGGTTATTTATGGAACTTTCGGGAAGTTTTTCGTTTGTCACTAGTACGTCAGGACCGGCTATTATAAGTGGGATCGAAAAATAAGTAAAATTTGAAAAAATAAGTGAGTGGTTATTTAGAGTGTACATTTGAGAACTGAATTGGACGGCGTAATTTGATTTTATATACAAAGTCGCATCCTCAAATTATGCGCTTTTAACATCAAGAATACGAAAATATATGTATTTTTGTTGGGTACATTAACTACAGTTACCAGTGTTTTGATCTATTGTGGTAAAGAAGTTAAAAAAACAGATTTTTATGGTCAAGATCTAACAATTTCGAAACCACCAACTCCGGACGTTTCGTGTCTTCGAAGAAGTTTTATAACATAAAGTAGCAAAACATAATTTTGATGATACTTCAGATATAGATTACCAGAAATTATATATTTAGAGACTTTTTTTCAGTTGTATAGAATGATATTTGAAACAACTTTGTTGAAGACGTGACAGTTCTATGTATTGAGTGTATCGATATATAAAGTTATATGGGAAAAACAACTCTTTTAAACAAGCTGCTCTAATATTACTCTAAATCTTAACTCCTACACTTGTATGACCTTCTGCAAAGTTATTTAAAACAATAAAATACTCATTTTCATCTTCCATATTTTGATTATTTATGAGCGTCCATATCTTCAACAATGTTGTTTCAAGTATCATTTTGGACAACTTTACTGAAGACACCTCGCAAAAATAAGGCTTAATTCTCAATAATAACTTCTAGGGCGATTTATCAGAAAAATTATTTTTTCAAAGCGGTAGAGACTTAGAGAGGTGGTTAACATGAAGTGTCAGGATAGCCGATGAGACGTTGGACTTATTTGTGACGTTAGGTAGATTACAATAGGGCGATGCACTCTATTTTTTGTTCAACGCTGTACTCGAAGGTGTTTGACGAATATTTGATGTGTAAAGGAAATAGGAATGGAGTACTGTGCTATATTCCTCTCTAAGAAGGAAAAATTGAGTAAACACTAATCTTCCTACCAAAGGTTGATGAAACCGCTCTTTGTACCTGGAGGGCACAAATCCTATCTCAATAAAGTCACGGGTGATCTTCGATCCCGTCTCATCTGATAGCAATACTAGCTTATTTCCGGAATAGATTAGCGCCGGTTTGACGCTAAAGTTAGTGTCGGTTTCTGATGAGACGACGTCGAAACGCACCCGTGACTTTTTTAGGAATGGAGTAATTATTTCGAAAACTCACGTGCTCATTGACTTCGCGGATGACACTAAAATCACTGGAGTCGTTCGCAGAGTAGTGAAAGTAGCATTTTTGCATTGCGAAAGGGAGTCCATGGGAGTCGGACTGAGTTTAAACTCTGTCAAGGGAAATTTCATTATGTCTGACAAAAAACATGTTATTTCCGAAGTGGAAATGAATGCGATTCGAGGTTATTGACACGTGAATATATCTTGTGAATATTGGTAACGTATGATAATGGTGATGGTAGTGCATTTCTAGTAACGCTCAATTAATTAGCTGATGTAGAAAGCTTCATTAGAAATAGGAACATAAAACTTTTCATTTTGATCGGTTTCAAATGATACTAGGAGAAACTTGCTTCCAGGTATTCTCTACGAAGTTCGTGTAACGATAATGCAGCAGGTTAACAACACTGTGTGCCTTCGTCGGTCAGCCAATTCTTTGAGATGTTGAAATATTTCGTTGATATTAAAATAAGTAGCAAAATGAGATCAAAACAAGACTTCAGTTTGTTGCTGCCATCAAAATGCGTTTTCTACTCTCTATACTTTGGATGTTTGATTTTCTCCCGAGAAGTTTGTCGAAATAAAACGTCTAACTCCGGAACGAAATATAGTGCGAATGCTTTGCTTTACTACCCATTCAACCATGACTGCACCCAGTACCTCAAAACCAACAACCAGTGAAAAATAGTGCCGAAACCGGATACATAATCGTGACCTGCAAGAACAAGACGCATACAGACGCATCCGACATCAAGACCACGTGATAGAGAATAGTTCCACAAACCACCAAGCTACAGCAGATGATGCAGCAAAGTTATCCCACCCGCGAAAAAAGACCTGATAGTGCGCACTAGATTCAAATAGTTGGAAATTAACCTTCGGGATGGCACCAGGTTTCGGCGTTTTATGGATGTTTGGCCCAATTGACGTGGTTTGGTTCATTTGACGAGTGGGGATTTTGTGATTTATCTAGTCATCTCCGAATGGGCTCGAGCTTCGCGTGGGGGCTCGGGGTGCGGTGTATCCGTTTTGAAAACACAGGATGATTATTTTTATTGTGGCACCTACGAATTAATATACGGGATCTTAAATGTTTCCATACAAACGCAAATTCCCACTCATACGATCAAACACGTTGACATACAAACGCTTGCGCCTTTCGCGATAAAACAAACCTGATTATTCTTTAACATAATTATGATGATTCTAAAAAGAATCCTTGATCATGGCGTTGGTTTTGATGCGCGATTCGCTGGATATTGTTTCCGAATGCGACTTTGACATGATTGGTGTAGATTGTCAACTGGTTGTAATTTTGTCATGATATAACACATTGCTGATTACAAATTAAACACTGGATCAATCAAACAAACTGTTAGTCGATGATATGAAACGTACAAAAGATATCTTCGACTTTCTAAATTAACGGTTTTGACAAACACAAGATCAATGCATGTACTTCCAAGTGTAATAGCTTGTGGAGAATCAGAGAAAATACGAAGCTTTAGGAATTCATTCATGAAATGAACAAATTTCAAATTTTCCACAGGGTTGAACAATAACCTTCGCTGACATCACATTTTACTCAGCACAAAATTTGCGGCTCGACGCGTGAAATTAGCGAGAGCCAGTCACGAAGGAGCTTCAGTCAGATGTTTTAAAATCGATTTTTTCGCTGTATATGTTACTTTCCATCCATCGAAAATAAAAATGATATTTGAATGGAATAATTTTCAAATTTTTATTCTTCGGGCTGGTTTATTAGCGCTGATAACGGCTATTTTGAATGGTTTAAAAAGTTCCGAGTCGTAAATAGTCTTTTACAATTGGCCCCAGTTACTAGAGTGGAGCTAAGCAGACTAAATACTGAAGTCAGCCCATGGAGGTGGCCGCATCCTAATAAACGTCTTCTCACCCTGTGCTAAAATGCCTGATTTTATCCAATTGGCGCCGCTACTAGCTAACCCATCAAACTCTCGTATTAACCTCCAATGAGCACCATATCAGTAGGCGAAGTAGGTAGGTCAAGCCTGCCCATAATATCTATGACCACAAAACCCAAAATATCAATCGTGTGAGCAAATAAAATATAAGCAACTGCAGGTATATACTTACCAAACCGCCAAATATATTTTATAACATGAAAATTCCATTCGCGTCCATTTTTTTTCTGCAGTTTCCAGACAAAAAAACAAAGCTGCCATATTGGTAAGTTATAAACCAATTATAATCCTACTAAAAGAAGAAAAACCGATTGATGCACTTTCTGTGTAGATCGTTATACCAAATTTCGATGGTCTTGCGGTTTCGGTTAAGGGACAGATTTTGCCGCACATTTTAAGTTGAATTGGTAGATTTCTTCCTGCACTATTTTGTCGAAATTAAATTTTAACGATCTTGTACTAAATTTCAAAATATTCACATCTAGCATAAGAGGCGTAAAATTTTGCTATGATTTTTTTTTAGCGACATTCTAATTGGTTTTCATTATTCACTGTGTGACACGTCTAAATCATGGCTGTATTTGGTTTGCTCATAAACCTTTATCTATAAAAGAACGAACAGCGATTTAGTAGCTAACAATTTTAGACTTAGTGAATTGCTTTAAATGGGGTGATTTGTAATTATTGGTGATCGGAAAGCAAGGAACGTTAGTATGCATTAGAGAATAGTAGGTAAACGACATAAAGGTCGAAGTCAATTTACAGAAAAGCAAGAGGGGAAACACAAGTAACGCGCTCGGATTGACTGCCATTCTCGCATTGATTTACTGTTGTTAATAGGGTTTCTTACATTTACCTTCTGTTGAATTCGACGAAAGTCGCACCGCTTAGCAGTTATTGATTTCAAAGTGGCCTAGATTTCGAAAAGAAAGAAGGTGCCGCATTCAAAAAATATCTTCTGCTGAAATGAGTCATGCCATTCCGAAGCAATTAAAAACAATAAACATGTTTTTTGATCAGCACAATCCAATCATCCGATTTTTTCGAATTTAAAAAAAACCGGTACTTTACCGGTACTGAAGGCTCGTCAAAAAGGGTCGGTACTGCAAACCCTACTGCCGTGTTATCCGAAAAATGTGAACTCTGTTGTTGTTGCTCATTCAAAACTCAAGCAACGAATGATAGAAAACGATCACGCGCACAGTGGGGTCGGGCCGGACAATACCCTCAAGCTTAGTTTTCGATTTTCATTCCTTTTATATTTTTTCCTAAATGTACAATACCTAAAGCTGTATTCGCTAATTTTTTGAGTCAATCGATTGAAAAATATAAGTGCTACATATTTTTTGGAAATCTGCAAGATTTTGAGTGACAAGCAGATTTTGGTTATTCTAATTCAGCTGGCTTTAATAGGTATTACACTGATAATTTAACAACACATATAGGTGTTTCTATTTTAGGAATAATGAGTATTTAAAAAGTTACCGATGAAATCAATATAACTATGTTGTTAACGCGAACTTATTTACATTCACAGTGTCATCTATTTATCGGCAAAAGCGTGTTAAAGTATTTCATCTAGTACAACTGGCGTAGAATCATCGAGTTTTCAAAAATCATAGTATCATCTTGCGCCGTTTTGCGCGGAACGTCGATATTTGGTCGCATGTAAAATTAGTTTTTTCATAGAGACGCATAGGATTGGTTTTGCATTGTTATTCACCGGTGGACAGGCATTGTAATTCTCTCTCACTCACGCAAGAAGAATGTCCAACGTTTCCGAGATAAGATGAGTCGCAAAATTCTCCGTCTCCACAAATAGCGTGAGAATAATTTTTCGGATAAAATTTTTTTAGATTTGTTCCTTTCTTACCGGAGAAGGAAAAAATTATTATTTTATTTTATTAATTTCGTGGAAATCAATAAAAGCGTTAAAATATACACTTAATTTCAAAGTAAAGCGACAAAGAAGTACGATAAACTTGGTTTTTCGTGTTTTGGAATAGCGACCGCAAAGGCAGCGAGTGCAAAAAGGATACCGTGATAAACTCATTCGCTCATTCTTCGGCGGTTTTATTTATCCGGAGAAATAACACGTTGTATTTATCCGGAGAAGTTGTGTGAGTGCCAACATCTTTTCGGGTGAAAATGTGAGTTTTTATTGTCGCAGTAGCAAATGACGCATTTACTGATATGAGCGATAAATGGTTTCTTAACCTGAACGCTGCTTGTAAATTCAGGGCTTGGGGTGATCCGTCAGATTGGACTGAAGATCCACAAACAAATATCAATTGGAACCACCCTGGCTAGATCGTTACTAAGTGCTACTGTAGGAAATCAAAATGTTTCTGTTTACTTACAAAATATCTGTTTGAAAAGTTAATAAAATGAACTTTGGAGAAATTAAAAAAAAACTTAGAGTCACCCTAGGCTGTCTAATTTTCATTTTAGAGGCCTAATTTCATCAAAATCGAGTTCAGCGTACCAAAATTACCTTTAGATGATATTTTCAGTCATTTTAACTACTTTTGAGGTTTTGTCCAGCTTTTGTATGGAGTGGATCCACTGTGACGCATTACATGTACATATAACCCCCCCCCCCCCTTTATTCGATTGGGTCTGTTAGATGCCCCATACCAACGGCTCTGACTGAAATAGGCAGCAAAATTTTGTTCTTTACGTTGTTGTCAAAAAAATTTCTGTGCATAAGTTTTTACTTTGTTTTTTATAGAAACATATTTTACCGACTGATTTTCCGAAACTTAGGGGTTCCAATATTGAAGGGTAGCTCGTGGTGACGCCAGAATGAAGCGAACTCATATACATTAATTAACATGTGGCCACGCAATCTGTTCCAGCATTGGACCCGTGCCCACGCGTGTAACGCCCACGCGATCGAAAGCGTTAACATATAAACGATCGGGCTCATCGCGATACTACAAAACTTGTAACAAATGCGAGCGTGCAATCGCGATCATCTACGCACACTTTCGTCCAGGATCTCGCATATCCCAGGGATAGCGTAAGGGTTTATGCATTGGGTTCGAATCCTATCTATGGTTTTTTCACATAATTGCTTTCGCTTAACTCACCTATGCTATCTGTTTTCCACGTTGGGTACCACCAAAAATCTGTTACGTAACATATTTTTACTGAAGGAAAAAATTCTTTTCAAAGAATGTGTTACGTAATAGGGAAGGGGAGAGGAATAGAGAAATTTGTGAAAGGGGGAGTCACTTTTGAGCAATTTTAGCGTTTCGTAATTTATGGACGGTCTCCAAGCGGGAACATAGAGGCGCTCGTTCTTGCGCGATCATAAAGTCTCCACGCTTCCACATCTAAACCATGCACTCAATATTACAATCAGAACCACGGCCTGCAGAAATTGATCTCAAGCAGTGTTTTAGTGGGTGACATCGAAGCCTTTTTTTCGTGACGGGAAATATTTGTTTCGTCTGCTAATCAATGTTGAATGTTTTTTACTTCTGTCCCGTTGTCACACCCTTGGAAATTTTTTCAACTTTCTTAAAATGTAAAAATATATAGGTAACGTTCAAAAATAGTGGAATTACTGTGGAAAGACACTTCAAAATATTTTGTAGGGTCACTTGCTTTGTAATTATTTTGATGTATGTATAATTATTTCTTAATCATTTTCGGAACAGAAAAATTAATATTCTTTTCATGATATCTGTCACGATATCTCTCTTTTACATTCAATAACGAACACCAAAAAGAACGAGACGCTAAGTGTTCCATCATCGGAACATATTGTGGCCCGCTAAGACTTCTTTTGCATAAATAACTTGAAGATGGAACTAGTCTCAACATTTTAGCCGCTTTCGATGATTACGTATTCATACAACTCTCTGTTGTCCGACCTGTTCAACTGAAGGTTTTGCCATACATTTTTGGTTGACTTTAAGAGGCGCAGACTTCGACCTTCCTTGGTACTGGAAGGCGACAGACAGAGGATCGTTCCGCAAGACACACATCCATAGGTAGATTAGTTTATTGAGCCGACGATTTGCTAGGGAATTCAACCAGCTTCTATCACACAACAATTCGAAGATTTTTTTTTGAATATTTGTTCCTTCACTTACCGTTCGGTATATCTACTTTCGACGCATGGAAACGTAAAAATACAGAAAAACCCAATTTCCACAAATTTCGACCCACGTTCGTTTATATTTGACTATCGCTCATTTCGTGTTAATTCCAGCCACAAATCTGTATATTTTTGAAATCAGTTGACGCTAGGTATTTGGAGGCAATGAAGGAAGTATCTATTCAACAGACTGTATATTAGGATTCCAACAGTTTGTATGGAAGGAAAATAACCAACGTATTTTACAACAAGACACACTTTGAAATCAAAATAGAAGTTTATAAGGTACTAGCTAATACCCATCGCGCGTTGCTGGAGGAAAACGCAATTTGTTCCGAAGCGCCATCTGGCGGGCAAATAATCTCCAACTAATAGCACACAAACACGCCTCATACCAAATACCTACTGTGTGCAAATTTTTACGGAAATCGGTTAAGCCGTTTGGGAGTCTATAAATCATATACATACAAACATTGACTTTTATATATATATATATATATATATATGTATATATATATATATATATATATATATATATATATATATATATATATATATATATATATATATATATATATATATATATATATATATATATATATATATATATATATATATATATATATATATATATATATATATATATATATATATATATATATATATATATATATATATATATATATATATATATATATATATATATATATATATATATATATATATATATATATATATATATATATATATATATATATATATATATATATATACAGGGTGTTTGGTTCATGGTTAAGAATCTCTCGGGGGGTGATAGACTGCTATATTTGGAGAAAAAAATTGTTCTACGCATACCATCAAATCTCAACCGTTACAGAGTTATTGAACTTTTTGTGTAAAAAACTTATTTGTCTTAAAATACCTCTAACTTTAAAAGTATACTTTGTATTTTAAATGTTTTAGTTCCATTCGAAAGGTGAGAAAATTTCGCATTGAGTAATGCCCTCACATGTTCCAGCTAATGAGTTTAAGTAGCATTTACAAAGTAATTTATTGAAAATTAAACAATTTTAAACGATTTTTCGTTCATTTCTTGAAAATCCTAATAGTTAACCTCATCATTTTAATAATTCAGATTGTTAGTCTTGATGAGCTGCTTAATTCGTTCTTTGACATGATACACTTACCTTTTCTTATTTTCATGATTTTGGGTTATTCAACTTGGATATTTTTATCTCATTTTCACTAGTACTAGCTCTAATTGAAAAATTATGGCACTTATTGTACTTTTTTTCTTTTTATTCGAAAGCCAGGAAAATTTTACAGTGAAAAAGGTATTAATACCTTTCAGTTAAGTTAATTTAGTATTGTTTTAAAAGTAAATTAGTTTAAAGTTAGTGCTATTATTAGCATTTTCGTTAATTTTCTTAAAATAGTAAATAATAAACATCACCATTATTATCATGGAAATAATGCATCTCAGCAAGTTCTACAGTTCTTTCTTTGACTCCATTCAATTATCTCTTTTGGTTTCGACGCAAAATCGTTTTTATCACATCGTTTCATATGCAAAAATATCGATTTCGAACCCACTACATTTGTGGCGAGGTCATGCTGTGTTAACTATTAAAGAGCAGCAAAATGAAAAGAGATATAGACAAAGTGTCAAATAAAAAGTTACAGAGAACATTAAGGGGCATCAAATGAACAATAGTAACGATAATTTTGTTGATTAATAATTAGAATAATTACAAAACTCTCCAAAAAACACAAATTTTGAGTTATTTTGTTAGTAAAAAATCATTTAGTACACTTAACTAAAAGATATTTGTACATACACTGATAGGACATTTTCTCAGCTTTCCAATGAAATCTTGTAAATAACGATATAAAGTATATTTTTTAGATTAGAGTCTTTTAAGCACTTGCAAGTCGGTTACAGGAAAAGTATAGTAATGAAATTACAAAGAAATGAGAAGAGATAGAAATATGACGTCCAAGAACAAATTATGAATCGTCCTAAAACCCAAATTTTGGAAAATGGATATTGCTATAATCATACTTCATTATTTCGAGAAAATTAGCAAAAACCTCCTCAAAACACTAACTTTTAACTACTTTACAGCTAAAAGGTAATTAAAACTAATTACTTAAAAGATATGAGAACACTATTCAATAGGAAATTTTCTCACCTTTCGAATTGAACTGAAATATTTAAAATACAAAGTATACTTTTAAAGTTAGAGGTATTTTAAGATAAATAAGTTTTTTACACAAAAAGTTCAATAACTCTGTAATGGTTGAGATTTGATGGTATGTGTAGAACAATTTTTTTCTCCAAATATAGCAGTCTATCACCCCCCGAGAGATTCTTAACCATGAACCAAACACCCTGTATATATATATATATATATATATATATATATATATATATATATATATATATATATATATATATATATATATATATATATATATATATATATATATATATATATATATATATATATATATATATATATATATATATATATATATATATATATATATATATATATATATATATATATATATATATATATATATATATATATATATATATATATATATATTTATATATATTATATATAGATTTAGCGTTACGGGTCAATGATCTGCAAGAAACTAGCCCTACATCCATCAAAACATCGATCGAAGTGGATCGGCGTAAGGCGTTTGTTCAACAGACTTGTCTGCGAGGGAGTCTAAGGTTGATGAAAAAGGGGATCCAATGCATTTTTTTCAAATTCGTTGCAAAATTGATGAATCTGCCCCTAGTATCAGACACTGAGTTCCGTTTAAATTATACACTTTGAACTCTCATCTTCTTTGGATGATAGACAATTCTCTAAATATTCTAAAGATTTCGAAAGAACTGTCGCAGGAATACTCTTTATGACAGTTTTCTCGAATGTTCGCCCAGATAAGCTCAGAATTGTGTTATTCTGACTAAAGTAAGCAAATTACGTTACTGGCGATAAGCTTTTTATGAAGGACTACCGTGTCTACATGCCCGCTAACAACGTTGAGATCGACGGTGTAGTCACCGTCATTCGAGTTTGTTATGCGTGAAGCTACTGAAGCACGAAGTTGACCCCTTGCTCTAACAAGCATAGATTTTAAATGATAATTGCACTGAAGGGGATAAAATGGTGCATCCTTTCAAACTCGTGTCAAGTAACCTTTGGCAGGAGATTCCACATAACCATGCCACGTGTACGAACAGCGTCCGAGAAATATGAAGCATTCTCTTAAAAAGCGATCAGAGTACTCTTTTGTAGAAATATTAAAAAGACACTCACCACGACAAATCATTATGCTCTCTTGGCTGAGGAGTGTTATTCTGATGATCCCCGTTTGGGGATACATTTACTGCTCCCTAGAATTATAGGCAGATGAGATTCCTTACAAAAGCTTAAATTTTTCTCTTGAGAGGTCATCAAATATACCAGCTCGAGCGAGCTCTGACACAAAGCCGAAATAAACAGTTCTTGATCTTAGAAATTTGAGATAAGTTTTCGGCGCTTCCAGGAATATCAATAATCTCATGTGACATTTCAACCAGAGATTCAATTTAGTGCAGAACTTGTTGATGATCGACATGTTTTTGATATTGCGGAACTATTCCCGGCATCGAGTAAGCTTCATTTCTCACGGTACGCCGTAGGTTTTTCTTCTCGATTACAATTGATCTAGCTTACTCCACAATCTTTGCTACAGCTTTAAGGATTGGGGTTGCTTCATTACCCATGACCACAAATCTATCTCATTGTATTTTTATGAAATTGAGTAAACAAGCGATGAATTTTGCAATAATCTCGCTATTTTTTAATTTGAAGTCTTTGCAGTTGAAATTTTCGTGTTGTGCAACTCAGGCACCTTCATTGTTTATTCTTTTATCTACTTTTCTTTTAAGAACAACATTATATATTATGAATAATTCTGGATGCGACTGACAGGGTAATCTTTTGGAACCTTTGGTGGAGACTCAGTTGTGCGCTTCTTTGATGTTTACATTTGCTTTCTGTTTCAGATTTTAGAATAAAAAGTTAGCTTGAGTTATATCAACATTTATCCTCAGTTATTATATAAAGCAGATCAGGATTTCAGCGCCGCCCGAAGGTTGGCGCCCTTGGCGGGGGCCAACCCTGCCAACCGCACGCTACGGCTCTGCTTACACTTTCTATTCTATTCTATTCTATTCTAACCCTTACACAGCCAGTATTGAAAAGCATCCTGGAAAACACTACAGTTATTCTATAGTGTTTTTCTAGTCAATATTAATATATGAAGCATATTTTCATATATCGCAAATTAAAACGGCCAGGCCTACTGTGCAGAGTTGGGTTTAAAGATGATTCAAAGTTAAACGGCAATTAAATTATTCAAATAATGAATAATTCAATTAACGAATCATTTCGAATCTTAAAGGAGGAAGAAACGAGGACAACCGTACCAACCGTTTCTGTTTGAAGGGGATATGATAAATCGTTGGGAGTGACTTTGCTGAGAAGGTTATTGTCACTCCTTTGGTCCTTTGGGATAGGACAGAGGTATTTACACCTTGCCCTGGCTAATAAGCCTAGGATAAAGCGCCTTTACTCGCTCGGAAAACACTGAAGTTATGCTTTAGTGTTTTTCTTGTCAAGATTAATATTTGTAGTATAATAAAATATAATACACATATTAAAACTATGCAGAGTTGAGTTTGAAGATGACTCAAAATTAAACGGTAATTAAATGATCCACTTAATGAATCATTTAACCAACGAGCGAATTTTAGTCATGAATGATGAAGAAACGAGGACAACCGTACCAGCCGTTTCAGTTTAAAGGAATTTAGGAATAGGTTGGGAGTGACGTTGCTAAGAGGGTTAATGTCACTCCTTTGGTCCAGGCTTCTTGAGATGGGACAGAGGTATTTGCACCTTGTCCTGGCTAATCAACCTTGAGCCTGTGCTCACTCTCTAGAATAAAGAAAAAGTATAAAGTGGAAAATTTAACAAATGATATTCAGGAAGATCAAGCTTATTATTTCCACCCAACATATCAGCTCAATACATAATATGAATAATGTGGATGATGTATGTAATATAATATACGCAAATAAAATTCTAAATATAATTTTGTTGGTAATAAATATAATAAGATGTAGTGATAATAATCCGACTGTATCAATCATTTGCGTCACGTTCTCAAGAATTATATGCGAAAAATGACACATGTACCCAGCGCAAAACATACGTTTTAAGTCCAAAATGTGGAATAACCTGTGTTTGAGTGAAACAATAAGATACCCTAGTAACAATTAAGGTTTTATGATAGCCACTCATAAAACTTGGATTGCACTTGTAGCGTGCTATAAAACTAAAATTGTTACTTGGGTAATAACTGGAAGTCTCTCACCCGATAATCGTCATGGCCGATTTTTACAGTAAAGAGAACTCTTGCGCTCTGAGTGAAAGATGTTTCCTCTTCGTGGCACAGTCACAAGCTTCAAAATTTTGCAATTCCTTGTTTCCCGATTTCAAGCTCCATACTGCGATTTCAATAATTAAATCCAAGATCACGTAGCAACACTATCAATACCAATTTATTTTGATATTTTTGCATCACCTCATTTTACAACAGAACCAATATACTTAAAGTGGTGTAATCAACACATGTTTATCAACAGATTTTGCTGTTTTGTAACATTTCACTTAGTAAAAACTAACAAATAAAAAAAAATTAGGAACTTAAATTTTTTAACGGAAGAAAATTATGTGTCAACATTTTTCACGACTTGCTTCGGCCACGGCCTACTCGCTTTTTCACACGCTACGGCTCTGCTTACACTTTCTTAAAAAAATATTACTCATTTAAATTCTTCAACATGATTGGAAATCAGAGTGTTCTGAGTGCTTTCTTTGTGAGTTAATCGGCAGCTTGTAATTAGTTTGGTAAAAATTTCGGGATCCCGGCTAGGAAGTAAATCTCTTGATCAATATTCTCGCAGTGTTACCAATTTCTCATGATGCTTAATCAGCAAAAAAAGGATCCGAGGAGTCTTTGTGCCCTACGGGGTTGGCGACAAAAAAACCATATATCGAGTGAACTGGTGACGGCTTTTTGATACAGCAAAGAATAGCATAAAATGGCGAAAAAACGAAACACCAATAACTATCTTGGAATACTTTAACTGAATTCTGTCTCGCGCTGGTGATAATGGAACTACCTCAGGCTCAAAGCAAGCAGTTTCCAATCGATGAGCAACATGGCTTCGCGTTTAGACATTGAACAGCGACTAAGCAGCCGTGTCCATAATCCCGCATAACAGGGGTTATGGAACGTCGTATTCAAACTGATATTATTTACACCGACCTGTCTACCGCTTTTAATAGAGCAAATAACGATATAACAATTGCTAAAATGGTTGTCATTGCAGATTGTCAGGCACCCACATTTACTTCTACGCCAGGAAAAGCCCAGGGAAGCTACTTGGGGCCGTTGATGTTTCTGCTTTACTTCAACGACTCGTATTTTATGCTGAAGATTCCTGGCAGCGCACTGCCTGGCAGATTTTTTATAAGTGACGAAAACCTAGGGAAAATCTCACCAGACACGAGTTTTTATTTGCTTGATATGTCACCCTTTAGCCACAGTTGCAGTGCATATCACAAGATTGGGGTTTCCACTAATATATTATGTAAAGAAATAATCAGCAAAAGTAAATGTGACTGAGTTATTAGCGGACGAATCGATATACAAAGAGAAGTTCTCATTTGCACATAGAACCATTTCAATAAGTTTGCTAAATTAACGAGTCGGCTGGGTCACTCCAACTTTTTCGTTCCGAAGCATTTCTCTGGTATTTTAATTATCTTAATCCAACAAAGTTCCCAAAGTTCTGCTGAGAACGTTTCTAACCGCAGCTCTTCTACTTCTTTCTTCTCTTCGCAACAGCAGCTACCGATGGGATGAACGGCGTCGGAAATATTGTCCTGCTTGCGACCGAGCAGATGGACGAGCACGACATTCTAAACAACAACGTGATCATTACCAGCAGCAACAACGGGGGGAACAGCGGTAGCGGTAGCAGCAGCAACAGCAACAGTAGCAGCATCAGTAGCAATAGCAACGGCCATGGCAACTACGCCAGCAACAGTCACATAATCAGTCATCATAGCCACAGTAGTAGCAGCAGTAGTCATCATAATCATCACCATCATCCGCTGCGGAACGGGACCACAACCGTCCTGGCGTCCAATGGAACCGTGGTCAACCCGGACGAGGAACTGACCTCGCTCACGTGGTTGCATGATAAGAATCTGCTCAAAGGTGTGTATCCTCTGCTTAATCTGTTTTGTGTTTTTTTGGGAGGACCTTTGCCACTGCGACCACCGTTTTCTGATTTTATGTTTTGTGACTTTGTTGTGAAGGAATTCGAAGCTGAGCGACTGAGCAGCCTTTTTTTAGTTGGCTGTTCAGTACGTATTAGCACCATTTGAAAGACGAGTAAACATCTCGCTTTAAAACGCGGCCCATCAGAATGCTAACCGCAAGAGGAATGTGTTCCTATTTTGATTTATTTTTACTGTAAGATGGCGACCACTGTGTTGCATCGACTCTCGCAAATATGCCGCGGCAGCGGGTCACGGGAGGAGATGCGGTCGGTTTTAAAACGGAGGTTGTCGTCGGAGAGCGTCTTCGCCGGTTTGTTGTACACACATATGCAGATACATAGATGCATGAAGTGACGCGCGGAAAAAGGGCCACTTTTTTGGCACATGCCTCGCGTCGGTCGTGATGCGTGCCATCGTGCGATGCAAAAATAGTTTTTCTAGCAAATTGTTTTCTCGCTGCTCGACGATGATGCCGATGCCGCAGCGCAGCACCGCGTACCGTGCGTCGTGTCTGGTTTAGGATGCCGAAATAGACAAAGGTTGTTGGCCTGAGGGTCCTGGTGTAGCGTTTCTTCTTGGCCTATGGTGACTGCGTTTTAGTTAGACGATGTTTGTGCGGTTTTGTTTCTTTTTTTTTGTTCGTTTGTTGGACCCATTGGGAAGCACCCAACAATCCAACAGTCAATGACTCGGCGCAGTGAGTCCGCTGTTGTCAAGGATTCTCCTCCGTTGAATAGCGATAGGTAGCTACAGAGAGGGATGGAACAAAAAAAGACAAACATATAGGAAAACTATTGATCTATTCGCGAAGTAGCTTCTTCTGTCACGGTTTATTTATGATCTTTTATTATTGTTCAGCGAAATCAGTGAGGCAGCCATTTACGTTGATAACTACTGCACACATGCGCTCGAGTCGTGATTGATTTTGCTTGTCAGGAGGCATCGTTAAAAGTGCGAATGGGAGGACATGTGCTACACGGTGTGTGTTATGGAAACTGTCTTTGGTTGAGGGGTGTTTGCCAACATCTAATAGCTTATACACATCCAATTTAATGGAGTTTGATGGTAATGATGCTCGAATGTCGTACTTAATTATAACCCTAGCAACAGTTTGAAGTTCCTAGGCGAAGGAATAGTCGCTATATTCATATTTTACCAATTGAGCTTAACGTCACTGGATCTTTTTAATTTAAAATCATGCGAGAGATTTTAGGAACCATCAATAAATTGCGTAATGCAAACATTTCCCAGATAATTCTCCCCTCCACACATGTAGATGTCATGTCACATTTTGTCTTACTCTTCCCTCCTCATCACCTATAGAGGGATTCTATGACAAAACAGCATGTCATAAAAGTATCTTTGATTTGTACGAAAATTTACAGTCGGTTTGGTTTATGAATCTCCATGTTTTCCACTGCACAGTGGTCCAGAATATAAATTTATCAGGAATTTGAACTTTGCCTTGTTACATGTTCAATAAAGTTATTGTACTACCCTAGACCATTCTTTTCTTTTAAATATCAGTCATGGTGGTTCTAATTTTAATAATATCTAAAATTTAACTGTTTAAGGGTTCGATATAGGCCCTGACTGTTTTTAATAAAGTTGCTGAAGAACACATTTGAGACAACTTTGCTGAAGACAGACTCTATCCTTCATACTTTCTATTCCATTATAAATTCCAATGCATGTTTTGGGGTGTTTCTAAAAAAACGATTTTATTTTTATAACTTTTGCAGTTTTCACTTTACCCTCCCCAAGGTTGAGGGGTTTGACGGTATTGCAAACATCATCAGGCATATTGCGTGCATTAGCGCTAAAGAAAAACTGCTTTAAGACGGTTATTGCATTAAGCCTCGATAGTGGTGCATCGAGGAGACCGCGAGGGCTTATGCGCCTTTTTTATGTTCTGTGTTTCTTCATACTCTGCACCTGCGTATACAAACGCTCAACCACTGGTCTGTGCGCGGTGATGCACAGTGGCGGATTTCCCTAAAAACGTGGCCAAAAGTCGAAAATGGTTTTAATTGACCTGCAAAGGTACATTCCACAGTTTTTTGGGGCGCAAATTACGATTTTGATGCCAAATTTTCAAAATTCAAAATGGCGGATACAAAATGGCCGACATTTTAATATAAATATAAGTAAATTTTCACGAATGAATTATTTTAATGGTTCCAGTGTATGCCAATAACGTTTATAATGTATCGAATTTTAAATGGTGTGTAGTTAAATGATAGAATTTGTTGATTTGCCGCAATAAGATATAAGGTGTCTAGATGATATAGCTTTTATGAGAATTGATGTTATTAGTCATTTAAAACTGTGTATTTTGAAATATTATACAACATAGTTATAAAACTTGTCAACTCTCTGTACGATTTTTATTCAATTTCTGTCCGATATTTCTCAAAGATCGAAAAATAGAATTTTTTTAAATTATAAAAATTTGCCGATTCTGCGACGAAATGCGTGGAGTGAAAATTGACAACAAGTTTGTATGCAAATTGCAGTAACTAAAAAATGAATATGACAAAAATACGAAAACAAGTGACTCACTAACTTAGAGTCTTAGTTTTATTTAAATTGTTAGACCGAGGATTTGTCCAAAGTTCATTATTACTATGAAGCGTCCATTCAAAATTATGCGTTATACTTGGTCAGAATATGCTTGTACTGCTTCCTGGTTTAGTTTAGAGCAACCTCGTTTTGTTGTCATGCTTGCTCACATACTACGGCTGACAACCTTCTCACAAAGAAATTCGCCAAGCTGGAGTGTACGCCAAAGTGAAATTTTTAGCCAAATCACGGCATGAAATCCCAGTATTCTTTTACACTACTCTACTGATGTTATGCACTACTCTAGATTTGTTTTGCGTTGCATGATCAAACGTCATAGTTCCGGTAACGTTTAATCATTGTATTCGCAATCGATTTTTGAGATTTGGAACCTTTGGCGATCTCTTCTGTTGACCTCGTTGGATTTCAATATGAACGACCAAAATTATTCACGTCTTTTGCGTTCCACTTTTGATAACTTTTGAAAATGTTTATAAATCTCGATGAAATTTTCACCGCTAAATACACAATTATTCCTGTTCAAAATGCAGTACTGTGCGACTCGATATGATAACCGGAGGTGCAGCAGTAATTAAAAGTACGAATCTAAATTTTAAACTGAAAATCTTATAATACGACCTCGTCTCCACTTAATCAAAGATTACTCAAAAGCGGGAAAATTCGGGCAAAAATTCCATAATTTTCCAAATGGAGAATCGTTCAAGGAACACAAATTGCCTTGAAACATAGTGGGCATACGCGGACAAAAAAAGTATTTCAATAATTTAGCAAAAATGTGTGCTGAAACCGTCTGCTACATAATCGTGAAAGTTATTCACATTTTCTATAAACAAACAAAATAGTATCTTTTGACATCAATACATAAAGTACATACCTTCAGCATAACTTTCCATTATTCCATATTCGAAACCGGCAGTTTTATCAACATCCAGCCGTACTTGAATAATACTGATATTTCGAGCGATCGATAAAAATAATATGAGCAAAACGCTATAGTTTAAACTGTTTGGATGTGCCAACATATCAAATATGGAAATTTTGGAGCGTTTCACTTAAAATAGCATGCGGCAGTACCATCTGAAGGACAATATATGTACTAGAACCCAAGGTACTACCATGCAATTTTCGACTTTTGGCCAGGTTTTTAGGCAAATCCGCCACTGTGTGATGTGGCAAACTGGCGGGTCGACGTGCATTGACTTGATGTGTGCCGTGTTTGCAAAAATTGTTCTATTAGCGGTATTCGTGGACGGGGCTCACAGTGGTAGTCATTGTGTGTCCATTTATCGGTCGAGTTCGGCATCGTTCATGTACTAATTAAATTAATTTAATAATTGAATTTATTTAATAAATACATAAGTAGAAACCTATTAGTTGTCGCTTTGTAATAATCGCAGTTTTTCGTACTAGTGTACAGTTGTTATGTGCTAGTCGTATGTCTATCTATGTATGTGTTCGTCTGCGTATTTGTGGCAGTTGGGTCAGGGAATGGATACAGAACTGGCATATATGATAGAATAGTGGCTAATAATTCTAGTGATCAATTTGTGCGCTTGGTTCTATTCAAACTGGAAAGTCGGATTGGATAAATTAGGGTACAATGAATTTACCGACGCACGTGAGTCATCCATTCCCGGCCAGCATAGCATGATGAAAGTCTAACAGCATGCAATTGTCGTTAATGATAAATGTACAACATTTGCTACATTTAGACGAGTTTGATTGCATGTTACATGTGTTTTTCTATTCTACTTCGCTAGTCTGTTTCTTTTGTACATCTATTAGTTTGCTTTTCTATTATTGATGTATACCAAAATAGTATCGGTCAATTTATACACTTCTAATCAAGCTCTTTACATCTTTTTTCTTTATTCAGCATGTTATGATTCCTTTTATTAGTATATCTCCACTATACGCTATCTATACTCATATAGGTACAAACGCTCGGGACCTTCGCGATAACACAAACCTGGCCACAAACGCGACCATTCAATTGCAATAATCCATACATACTTACACCCACAATTTCGCCTACATGAAAAAACCCCGGTAGTTAAGCAAATGTAGCATCTTTAAACTTCCTCGGTCCCGGCAGCCTGGACTAATGTCTTCAGTTGAATCAATCAAAAAAGTGACGCTCATATTCACTAAACAACACGTTCCATGGTGACATGACCTGGAACTCTAGTGATATGGAGAAACGGACTCTCTTCTACCATCTGTTCCATACACTAAAAATTAAGCATCAGATTCACGGTTCGCGCGCGATCAAACAATAATACACACTACATCGTTATAAAATCGAAATTATACACGCGAAGTTACATACACGTGACAAACACGTTAATATACAAATGCTTGAGCCCTTCGCGACCATCCACGGCACCTACACCCGCGATCTCGTAAACATGACAACATCCCGGTGATAAAGTCAATGTCTCTGCTCCTATAAATTTTCAAACGCGATCTCAAGCGTGAACCTAAAAACTCCCGCGGTCTCACGATTATTAATCGGTCTAAGCGAAAACTAACTATCAGAATGAAGGTCCGCGTGACCATCCAAGAACGCATGCATATATAGGAATGGCCACACGGTTACAAAATCCAGTCTTGTACACGCGAAGTCACATGAACGCGAGCATACGTGACAAACACGTTCACATACGAACGCTTAAGCCCTTCGCGATTAACAACGCACATCTACGTTCGCGATCGCGCAAACTTGATAACACACCGGTAATAAGGAGAACGTTTTAGCACTTACGAAGTTTCAAAGGCTGTCTCACGCGCGAACCTACAAACGTCCGTTTTCGCACGCTTATGAATCGGTCACGTCCGGAAACCATTACTCTCTGTCCTAACAACTTAGGTCCATACATTCTGTGGGACCAATAAAAAAATAAAGCTCATATCCACTAGACAACACGTTCCATGGCGACATCACCGGGAACTCTAGTGATATGGAAGATCTCACTTTCTTTTAGCATCTGAGCCGTTCACCAAAAATGAACTATTAAATTCGCGGTCCGCGTACGATTATCCAAAGAACACATGCGAATATGCGAAAGGCACTAGGTTATAAAATATAATTTATACACGCGAAGCTACATACACGTTAGCACACGCGACATACAAACACACACGCGATCGAACACGTTAACGTACAAATGCTCGAGCCCTTCGCGATGATACACGCGATCGCGAGTCCCTATGCCCGCACATACCTGAACCGTACAATGAATATCACATTGAGAATCACGGCCCGTTTCAATTGGCCTAAAGCAGTGTTTTTTGGTGGGCACCATGTCTGTCTCTTAGCACTACAGCTCCAGTAGGACAACTCTCGACAAAAAAGTTATGAGAACATTCATATAAAAAAAACAATTTTGACACAAGAGCAATCAATTAGGCCATGTTGATTCAAGAGCGATGTCATAAAAGAATTTTCAGATATTTATTTTTCGAGAAACGCACAGCAAAATCATGCAAAAATGTAATGCTAACGAAAATATACACTGAAATAAAGTTGATGTTTTTGAAAAAAAAAAATTGAAATTTTAAAAAATGTAACGTTTTTTTAGAAAATGTTTCACGTTATTTGATTATAGAATGTTATTTTAAATCAAAAACCTCTTAAAAATCTTCCAAAATATAGTCGTTTCGAAGATATTTTAGATTTTAATAAAAATTAAGTTATTAAATTGTTATTTTTTCATAACATACGATTTTCTTAAATAAGCATGAAATTTTCTGTAACATTCCTTTTGACATTTCTGTTAAAAGCATTTTCATTTAAAATGACATTTGGAATCATATTCCATAGTGAAATTTCGGTTTTATCTGTCAATTTGCATTAAAAATTAAAAATGTGTTTAAAGTTTTTGTTGCATTTTTTTTCTTATCAACAGATTCTCCATTAGACTGCCCAGAAAAATATCGAATTTTTGAAAACTCAATCAGCCCACCCCTTAGTCGATTTCTAGTCTCACCAGGAGTACTTACTTCAAATTTGAAGCAAATCGGACCATTCTAGCTACCGGACCAACGTACTTGAAATTTGCATGGGAGTTTTCGATAATTTACATGTAGAAAACCCACTAGCCCGCATTTTCGCCGCTAGGTGGCACTGTCTGCATCGTGTTATCACTGTAAGTAAAAATAAGAAAGGTAATTTAATTGCCTATAACTTTGTCGAAGACTGTTAGTTAATCCGGCTTTGTTAAAAGAAGTTATTAAATTTTTAACGAAGTGATGTCTGAGTCAGTTTTGTATGGAGCCTAGCAGCGCATGGTTTTGTAGTAGTACTCGATTCCCACGAACTACACATTTTTGTGAAATAATGGTAAGATTTAGCTCAATAGCATGTTCAGAAGAATTGTAGTACATAATACGAGTTATGTTTTGGTTAGAAAATTTTAGTTCCATCTGTGGCCGCGTAAAGGGCGCCAACACCAGCTTTTTATAGAAGACAGATACGATATCGAGATGTTGGAAGAATTATTGCAAAATGCATATTCTACAACTTTGTGGAAGACACCTAATTTCTATCTCTCTCCGTTGAAAAGTTAATGTTAGCGCCATCTATGCGGTAAGATGTGGAACTAAAATGTTCTAACCAAAACATGACTCGTATTATTCACTATAATTTTTCGGAACATGCTATTGAGCTAAACAGTACCATTATTTCACAAAAAAGTTTTGCTCATGGGAATCGAGTACTGATACACAACCATGCACTGCTAGGCCCTGTGCAAAACTGACTCAGACATCACTTCGCTAAAAGTTTAATAACTTCTTTTAAGAAAGCCGGATGCACTAGCCGTCGTCGACAAAGTTGTAGACAATTAAATTATCTTTCTTCTGTTTACTTACAGTGATAATACGATGCATACAGCGCCACCTAGCAGCGAAAATGCGAGCTAGTGGGTTTTCTCCATGTAAATTGTCGAAAAATTCCATACAAACTTCAGGCACATTGGTCCGGTAGCTAGACTTGTCCGATTTATTTCAAATTTAGAGCAAGCCCTCCTGATGGGACGAGGAATCAACTCAGGGGTGAGCCGATAGGGGTCATTTTTTTCTTGTCACTAAATTCTCCATGCTGCAATCCCATTTAAAATGTTTCCTTTCTATCCATCCTTTTGTCAACAAAAAGGAATTTTTTTCAAAGAATGGGTTTTTGGAATTTTAATGTCTTAAATTTGTTTTTTTTAAACATGTCACAACTATTTGGTCAGTGTATACTTTTTAGTGGAGGAGGGTTTATTCCCTTGAACTTAGCTATGGAAATTGAGTTTCGACTTCGTCTCATCAGAATCTGACACTAACTTAGTGACGGATTGACGCAGGCTCCAAAAAACGGAAACACAATTTGTGTTCCTGGTGTCTGTGAGATTCTGAAAGAGTGACGGTAAAGAAGAGTAAATAAAGACAAAAATCAATAACCCGAGCAAAAAAAGCTTCCCGAATATAGATTAATAAATAATTATGATGGGTTGGAAAAATTCAGTCATTGCTCTGCATTATTTCAATTTCCCAATTCCTATGGAAAATTGAAGTACATAATTTAGGAGACTTTTCTATTTCGCTCTTTAATCAGCTGTAAAAATGCTCCCACCTTTCATTTATCAACTTGCCTTTGACAAGTGGTGTGAGCATTGTTCCCAGGACTTTGATTGAAAAAAAAAATCATTTGCCGTGGTTGCCAGAATCACATTTTGTGCAATATGTTCAACAGATGTCGTTAGAATACCATGGGCGATGTTTTTTTGAAACTCGTTTTTCTCGAAATCAATATATTGTCACTTAGTCCGGTCTGACTTAACACCGACCTATTGATAGGCTTTGTCAGTTTTCAATAATATTGCAAACCAACGGAAATATCTCCAAATTTCATTTTTGGTCGTCAACGAAGCACTGGTACATCGGAATGCTTTTGGACTAATTGCAATAAATTTAGTTCTAAGAATATTACTAATAACCGTTAGTGCTCAAATGGAAGTTAATAGTCTCATTTACTAACCATACTTGTTTTTGTGAGCAAACTCCAAAAAACCTTGTTGTTTATAAACAACATGGACATGAAGGGGCTAACAACTTCCATTTAGACTAGGTCCATGCCGTCTGAAGGAATCAGTTGGATCATTCTTCACAAATTCTTACTGACATTTTAGCATGATTTCGGATCCTCGTTGACCATGGTTACCGGATATACGGGCTTATCGATACTCATATGGATTTTTGTATTCAACACTAAGATACCGATGAGATTTCTTAACCCTCCGGCACTCGCACCGTTGTATTTTGTGCAACACCTTCCGAAATTCTATCAAAATCTTATTCCAGCACCAGCGGTTGCTCATTCGGGGAGCCATTCGCACGAGTGCCGGAGGGTTAATATGATTTTTATTTTTTATGCCGATAAATATCAAATTTTAACCCATTCATGTTTATGTTGTTTATAAACAACAACGTTTTTAAACTGCTAAAACCTTTGGTGTAGGCTAGATGTGATTATTAGATCACGTAAAACTGTTCTGAAAAATCCTTCGAAAACAACTTGAAAATGGTGAAAATTTTCATCTCATCTCGGTCATAGTCGTCAATATGGTGCACCAAGTGAACACTTAAATGATGAAAGTTTTAAATATACGTCCGCTACAGTTTTGTTTCGATATCATTTGTGTTGAGCTGTTTAGAGCGAACGGAGTATCTTCTCAAAGGGCTGAACAATACCGAGAAGGAAATGTTTACGAACTATCACAGCTGGTGGGTGAAACAGTTTGTGTAGTTACTTACTACTAGCAGACGCAATTATTTTCTTTTCTGAAAGGTTAGAAATATTGCATACACAACGAAAAACCGGATTTTAAAATACCAAAGGCGAAGCCAGTTTGTTATTAGCTACCGCTAATTTCATGCACCGACCGCAGATCTTGAGCAAAAAGAATTGTGATTTTAGTCGGCTTGTATTAGTCAACCTTGTTGGATGTCCGCAGACTATATTTCAACATCGGGAGAGAAGGTGATTATTAGGATTCAGCGGGCTCCGTGGACTGGTTGTAACAATTTGTTTGTACAGCTCCGTGTTAGTAACGGGGGTCAATTGGAACAAAAATCTCCCACCCTGAGAACATTTTCTTTGGAAAACAAATTAGCCCTTAACAGCACTATCAAACCACCAACCAAGAATTAAATTTGAAAATCTTTTCCTTCGCCAACTATCATCTTTATTTCCGACGGGTCGAAATTAGCATCGATTTTATTCGATGGCCAGCCCATTTGGCTTTGAATGCAAACTGAACCAAGTACAAAACCGGAGGTCGTATGCGAGTGTAACACTGCACTGGCTGCATCGCACATACGCTCGCTAAGTTTGCATGCGGTAAAGGAGGAAAGATGAAGGGAAAACCAAATCCCGCTCGTTTCGTGCCGGTCTCTAGTTTCCTGTCGACCAAATCCACTGTCTGCTGAGAAAGGGCTACTACACCGAGTGTGTCGGTTCCGGAGTATCCGTCTAGTTGGTCTGGTGGTAATGGAATATCTCACCTCCGAAATATTGGTGCTGGCAGGAAACGCATCTCGTGGAAACAAAAAGACGAATTGCCCAGAATCGTGTGTTGCCTAACATTCATACCATTATGCTGCCAAAGCAGACCGAAAAGAAATAAGTTTTCCTTTGTTGGCATTGCATTCGTATGAAGAGTTTTGATATGATATTCCATTTTTTTCATATTTTGTTAAAAGCGTAGCCTTTTTGTTGTCATCGAAAGAAAGAAGGGTTTAACATATTTATACATATGTGAAACAATTGTACATTTTTCTGACTGTCTCATATAATTATTTCGTTTTATGTGAAATTATAGATTTGTGCTTGGAATATGAAGGTCGAAGAAGAATCGAAATACAAAACTGCTTCCATCAACCAGAAACGATTGCTTTTATTTTTAAAATAAGAATCTTAGAACTATGTTCAGTCTCATAGCGGAAAAATTAAAATATTCTATTCAGTACAACGAAACTAAATGACTTTCAAAAACTGATGCGGCTACTACAGCCGCTACTTTGAAACGAGGCTCCATGTTTTTCTAGTTTGCTTGCAGAACGAGATAATTGTCATTTCTACGACAGAAATAGCCCAGGGAAGCTAGTTGGGACCGTTGATGTTGCTGTTTTACTTCAATGACGTATATTTAGTGTCGAAGGCTCCTCAAGTGAAGATTGCAGATTTTTTCAGTAACAGTTTGAAACCTTCGCTGTTTGTGGTATGACAAGAACCGCGTGTGTGTGTGTAAATCTGAAGAAGTGCTCGGTGATAGAACTGTCACGTATTTTGGCAGAGTTCTGCTGCTAGACTCCCGGAAATCAGGGAAGAATTTCGTCAGGCACGTACTAGCGAGATGTAATGGGTAGGGGTACCCTTTGAATGTTCTGGGTTTTTGGTCGCTTGATATGGTCATCCTAATCATAGCGCAATTAGTCTTATGGAGATGAAGCTTTGTACTTTAAAATGACTTGCACACACACCAGCCATGATGGTTTAATAGAACGCCTCAAAATGAGATATATATCGTATCCACTCAAAAAAAATCTACAAACGAAAAAAGGAAATTTAAATGTAATAGGCAGTCCGTTTCTCGCCAACCACCTCTCTTTAAAAAGGCATAAATGCCTCTTCCATTGCTCTGCGATCAACGTAAATGATACAGATGTCATCCGCGAATCCAAGAAGCATGTGGAAGCTGGTGATGGTGGTGGTGATGTTCGTACCACGCATTCTAGCGCAATAGATTAAAGAATGCTTCAATCCCTCTTCGCCCATAACTTCTCCAGTTCACTTTTCTCCATTACAACTGGACGCGAAGGACCAATATGTTGCGTATCGCAGGGGGTGGTACGAACTTGGATCGAAACCTGGATTTTCCTAACGACCGTAATTAACTGCTTTTACCTTTTGGTTTAGCTATTTTCGGAGTCAATAAAAACGCGACCGAACGTTACTGTACCGTTTCATTCAATAGGCCTATATAGGCCCTTGAAGACGGGCGCAGTCTGCTAAACAGAACACGGGAGAGTACTTTATAGGCGAGGCATTGAGAATCGTGTTGACTTTTGCGAACTTTTAAACGTGACTTAAGGCTCATTTCCAAGCGATCATTACGAGTCTACGCCCTGAAGCCCCAAACATTCAATATCAAACATCAGAATGACCGTTTTCCTCAGTTCTACTAGGTGACATTCCCGTCTTGTCTGTAATTTAGTGAGCTAATAGAAAGCCCTTTTCGAGACCCACCAACGATTTTGCTTACAACCAGCATAGTAAAGGCGTATTTTCTTCCAGGCATCAACCTCTCCAAAGTCCCCGTGTCTTCTCCAGACAGCCCACGGCAATCGGGAAGCCGCCTATCGCCTACCAGTGATTTTGTCGAGGATTCCAACAAGTCGGAGGACAACACGTATTCCGCTCATCCAATAGCGGATCAGGTAAGTTTCTAAACGCTCCCCTCCTAACAGTAGAGGTTTCAATAATTGTTTTTCGTTCACCCCACAGAGCTCAGGAATCTACTGCACGGAGACACTGCACTCCAGCGGTCGGTCACTACAGCCGGGAGTAAACACGAACAGTGAAACGTTTTACGTGGGCAACGGCCGATACCGTACCGTAACCGCAATCAACGGAGATCTTATCATCGAGTACCCGGTAATCACCAGCGAGGAAAAAGAGCTCAAGTCCCCATCGTCAACGGTATCCTGTGCGTCTTCGTCTTCACCGCCGTCGTCTACTTCCTCGCTTTACAATTCTTCGCCTTCGCCGTGTTCCAACGGGAATGGGGCTACAGCGCCTCCAGCAGCACACAGTGGTAGCAATAGTGGAACAAGTACCCCGTACCAGCACTTCCACAAGAAGTACCTGCGGGAGGAGCACATGAAGCAGCTGAAACAGGTCAGCAGCTCCTACGTGACTCCCGTCAAACAACAGACAAGGTTGGTACCTCCGTAATGGTCACAAGATCTTATAAAGACTGATTTTGAACTGATTACAGTGCAATCAAATACGAGGAAGGCGAACTGATCGACGAACGCCAGTACCCGCCGGCACCGACGAAGAATGGCTACTCGATGTCCGTTTCGCCGAATGTCAGCAGTGACGACTACAGCAGTACCTACGGTGGCAGCATGAAGCCACCCTCATCTCCGCCGCTTTCACCGCAACACATGAACGGCAGTGGAACCATGGTCGGTGTACATCCTCAGTCGCAACCATCCCCGCAGCAGCCTTCGTCGGTTAGTGGTGGCGGCGGCACCAATGGTAGTCAGCATTCGCAGGCAAAATTGTCCCCTCCGAAGGCCAAACATCCGACCAATATGCCATACGATCCGCACGTTAATGTTCAGAGCAAGCCGCCGTTTAGTTTCAGGTTTGTTGTGTGGTATTTTTAAGAGTGACTTTGGAGTAATAATTTTCTATTTTAGTTCGCTCATTTTCATGGCGATTGAGAACTGTCAGCAAAAGGCGTTACCAGTGAAGGAAATCTACGCCTGGATCGTGCAGCACTTTCCGTACTTTAAAACTGCTCCGACCGGCTGGAAGAATAGCGTTCGGCATAACCTTTCGCTGAACAAGTGCTTCCAGAAGGTGGAGAAAGCGGCGGTAAGTCCCCTCTAGGTTCACGTCCTGCCCATCACGAATAAGAGATTCCGCAATATCCTGTAATTAAAATAGAATGAATCTTTGCAGAATCTTGGCAAAGGATCGCTTTGGATGGTCGAGCCCCAGTATCGGCCTAATCTGATTCAAGCGCTGTCACGGTCACCGTTTCATTCCGGCTCCGGAATCGACAAAACCACATACAAAGCAATGCAACAGCAGGCTCAACAGCAGCAGCAACAGCAACACCAACGCTCCACGGATAGTCCCACCAGCAGTGTTGGTAGCAGCTATTCCAAGGTACGTTGATCGAGATTATTAAGCCGTGATCGCCTATCGAACTCTTCCGCGTATTTCAGCAGGACAACTTCCCATACCTCGCCAGTCGGTTGGCACCGGGTGACGCACAGAACGGAGCACACTTGCATCATCTACACTCTCAGCAGCACCAGCATGCGGATCCGGATGGAGATGATTTTAGTCGTTCATCAACACCGATAGACTACGAGGGAGGAGGCAGCGATCTACCGCATCACGCAACCGGACCAGGTGGGCCATATCATGTAACCTATCAGCATCACGGTGGGCCTCCGCCACCGACGACGACGACGACGACCGTGATTAATGGTGTTACGTACGCGGCGGGGGCGCCGACTGCGGGAATGATTTCGACGACCGGCGGTGAATCAATCAGCCGCGATTGGAGTGCGGATACGATCGACGATGTGAACGCGGCAACCGCTATGTTGGCTTTGAAGCATGGACCAAAAATTTTCACCGAGGGATTTCAGAATGGGTAAGCGGGAGGGTCTTGATTCGGGTGTTGGCTTGAAGACTAATGGGATTGTTTTTTTTTGTTACAGAACTCCACCGGTCATTACTACTTCGCCAAGCGAAGATCATACCTATTCGGCAGGCGGGAACATCCCGGCTGCCGGGGCAAGTGGTCGCTCAAGTCAAACCAATAGTGACGCCAATAGTAACGGAACTTTGTCCGATGCTGCGTACGAGAGCAGTGAGGAAAGGTTGGTTCAGAGTTTTCGATCAGTGCAGGTCAAATATTAACAATTTTGTTTCTGTTTGCAGTCAAAACCTCCCAATGACAGACGATTTGGAAGAACAGCGCCGCCAGGCGGGTGTTGATGCCCTGTTAAACCTAGCCGGCATCGTGGACTACTCATCAACCGTCATTCAGTCTACGTCATCTTCGCTGAAAAGGCCGGCATCCACTCCGTACGATTCCGGCCATCAGTCGCCGTATCAATCCGGAAGCCAACAGTCGCAGCAGCATTTGCAACTGGAGACTACACCACCCTCCGGATACAGTGTGGTTGTCCATCAGCAGTCTTCACAGGTGCAACCGTACCGCAGCTACTACATGCCGGACGAGCTGAGCCAGTATTCGTCCCCGTCGCCGCCAAAGAAGAGCAAATCATCTTCCGCGCGGATGCTGAAAAAGTTCAAGAAGAAGGCCTCCTGGGTGCGGTAATATTGTGCTGAAAATCGTCGTCGGCGCTTCCAAGTATCGAAGGAGCAGCAGCAGTAGCCGGGGGAGGAGATATCATCCTTATCGCCCCGTTTGTTTCCATCGGCGTTAGGCTCTAGGGTAGGGGATTAGCTTTGATAAGGATTTAGTTTCCACGTGGTCACGTCGTTGAGTGGGAGAATGGAGAGAAAATGCGAAATGATGGTCAATTACCCGGAGAGTGGCGTAATAGGTTCCGAACTAATCTGGTAGGATTATAGTGAAATGTAAGGTTTGACCGGGATGTTGAACGGTATTTGGTTCCTTCCTGTTTTTTTAAAATGTTTTTTATTCAGTTTTTTTTCGGATATATTATGAAAAAGTTTTTGTTTACATTATTGTTTTAAATGGAAAACAAACTGATTTTTTGCAATAATTTCAATTGAAAAGTCACTATTATTTCACACCGCGCTAACGTTTCGAACGTTTTTCACCTATTTACCTAGTTTAAAAGCCACAAATTCTCTTCGCTGTCGAAATTAACTTATCAAAAGTATCGCCTTTTACCACGCTTCAGGGAGCTTTGTTTACATTGTTTCCGTTAAATGTAGACGACAGCTTTGTTATTGTTGAGTGCTCAGAGCATTTTTTTTCGCAAGGCCTACTGTGCAAACGAAACGTCAACGGAGCCGTACCAAACCACAAACTGAGACTAATCGTTTAGTTAAATGTAAGAGCGGAGAAATCCATTCTGTTTTTCTTTGATTATTTGTTATGTACCAGCGTAGAAAAATTATATTGTTTATGGGCAATTCGAAGGATCTCCTTGCTCCATGCGAAGAATCCGCATCCGGGGGGAGACGATTTGGATTTGTCACTTTGTTAAGGAAACTGAAAGTAAACAGTACCATGAAGCCTTCGCCTAGACTCTATTATCTAAGAAAAATCAAATGACGGAAAGTCCAAATTTAGGAAAAACAAAAAAAAATCATAGTCTTTGTACACTTTGAACGAACCAAAATTGCATTTTTTCTGTTGAAAAAGTTCTTTATTTATTTAAGAGTAAAAGCAAAAAAAGTTAGCAAGAGTTATCCCAATATATATATCTTTAGTTAATTAGTGTGTGGATTCCGAGTCCCCGTTTAGTTGTTAAGCAAGTTTACGGTAGTAGTAGATAGTTTGAGAACGCTGAAGGGAAAGAGAAGAAAACAGAACTTAGTCACTCGCGCCTTTGATTTTTACTAGAGCTAGAACGATTTTTTTCTACATACTATGTATAGTCAGAAGGAAGAAGAATAAGGTTAGGATCATATTAAGTGAAACAATCACACTAAACAGGACGAAAGCAACTTAGATAAAAAAAAAACTCATACACACACATAGAGAAAACGATAAACAGAAGCATGATTTAGTTTTAGTTTAGTGGATAGTGGTGAAATCAATCGCATGCTGTACGTTAACAATAATCAAACCAACACATTGTTGAAGCGGAAGCGTCGCTCTAAAAAAAAACTAATCGAAGCGTGCCACGCCTTAGCCTTTTTTGTTGTTGTGTTTCGCTTCGTATTTTTTTTATTCGCTAGAATCTAATCGAGCATCCTTCCCGATTGCATAGCTATTCCTGTAAGGTCAGTTATTTGTTCGGTGCCAATTAAATTTGCTTTTGTTTTGCCAATCGAATCCGGTTGGCAACAGTTGCTATCCGGCAAGTAGGCTAGTGTATTCGATAGTGAATCGAAAGTAGGTATGCGTATAGCTGTGCTAGTGCCGTTTCGGCACGGAGAACGGATGATTTCAGAGTTAAGGTTATGTTTCTTTGAGGTAAACTTCAACACTGTTAGTGCACTGTTAAGGTAATTTGTACGTTTTTAAGCCAAGCTGCACCAAACAGCAGCGTTTCTTACTGGAAAGGTTATAAGAAATACTGAAATATCATTTATTGAATTGAGTTTTTCTTTCGTTGTTTTATTTTTGTTTCTTCGCAAAGCCGTGTTTTTACTCCATCGGAAACAGTGATCATGCGCTGAACAATCACTTCTAACAGCTAACGAATCACAGTACTGAGCATAAAAAAAACCACAACTCATCTATAATAAAGTGAGATGTTCATTAAACGCCTAACTACGCTTGTTGCCTAAATCTAGGGTCTATTTCTCCAAGCGAAGTGCGCCTACTGCACTCGCCACACAGTTTAATGTTGATCTCACTAGGAATAGTACCCGCACCGTGTGTACAGTTCACAATGACACATCGTAGAACATGTTCTCTAACAATGTTTTATTTCGCATCGAGGATGCAAAAGAAATATAGATGTGCCAAAAAAAAACACAAAACTAAACACTAGAAGCCTTCGTTTTAGCGCCTCGTTGTTCGATAAAATAGAACGTTTGTCAACTTAGTTCTTTACTGTTGCATATTTCAATTGGCAGATCCTCAGCGAGAATGTAAGGAAACCATAGTTTCATCTATAATCTATTGTTATATAGTCTTCCAGATGTATATTTACACACCCTCATACTCATAGCATGGTAGGATTTCTACTGAATGAAAACTGCATCCGGCATTAGCCGTCATTTCATAAAGAAGTATAGCAGCACACAGACACATACGAAACGAATCCTGTTGAATAGTAAAATAACAACTATTTAGAGAACTAAACGAAATGTTAACATTACATGAACTAAACTATCCTCTGCTTAAAACAAACAATCTAACTTAACGATAATTCTAAACGAAACGACAAAACCCTTAAAATACTGGAAAACGTATTACCTTTACGCTTCAAAGTTACACCACCATAGTGTGTGCAGTTAAAAGTAAACCGCACACGCAAAACATAACACACACTCATACTTGCATACATACATAAGAAGGCACTCGAATCGGGTAACACATAGTTTAGCTTATACTAACACATAAGTCGCACATAGAACCGTCACACACACGCAGCATAGCAACGCAACAGATAAAAACAAACAAAACTACATATAGACTGCACATAAACAAACAAAAAACATCTACTGTACACACCAACAATAAATTACGCTACTCTAGAACACAAATCAGTCCGTTCTAATTCGATAGCAACAGGAAAAAAAAATAAATAAAATAGGAAAAACCAACAAACGTCGGTATTAAAGAAACGAGAACTAGCAAGTAGTAGTTGAAAACGAAGAAGCAATATTAACACGCTGGGCGAGTGGAACAAAAGCAAACAAATAACAGCATTGTTTGATGCACTCAAACACACTCAAATTCATACACTAACACAGAGAAACAAACACAACACCCCAACAACAACAAGGTAGTGCTGATTTACAGTAGCGTAGATGATGAAACACTGGGATATACACACACACACACTTACACTCACAGACACAAATGCAACTGAAAAAATAATGCCTCTTAGCGCGAATGGAAGAATGTTCGACTGAACTCTGCAGTGGAAAGGTCTAAATAAAGAACAGAAATTTAACGTTTTATAGATTTTATTTCTGGAAAAACATATCCAAATGTCGCAGTGGAAAACGTTCCACAAAATGTTACAAAATCTCCCAATGTGGTTCCCGTGAGCGTTTATACGTTTGCACACCCTGTACAGCGGAGCTCTGGCGTGGCGGACCTTTCTTTCTCGCGCAACTCGTGTTACTCAGCAAACAAAAATAAAAGCGAACTAAACAAAAATAAAAATCAAAAGACGGAGGTACTATGTATTTCAGTTAACTGTAATATTTTCAGTGTATGTCAGTAAACGTCAGTTCAAATAAAGATGTCATTTAAATATATGCGCCCGACGCTTTTGCGCTCGATAGTTAAACGGTATTTCTAAATTTTAATCAAACAGTCCTTACGATATTGGGACCGTTCAGGTGCCGCATTGGAAGCCAGTACGGAAATGTTCATAGCAACACAATAAGTGGTGTCAGAAGTGGGATTATTCACGAAAACCTCCAGCGGTCCGAAAGTGAGGTTAGAACCCTCCGAAAACCACGTTTTTTTCTGAGCACCCAAAATGGCTCAAGCAACTCCAGAACTCATGGAGACACTGTCTGAAATGATCACTCAGGCTCTGAAAGCATCAATTGGAAGTGTCGTCCAACAAGCACCCGTTTTTAATCCGGCTGGAGAACCTGCTGCTCCATCGCCGAAAGTACCAACGTTCACCATGTCAGAATTCCGTTCCGGGGAAGAATCGTCTGTCTCCGACTACTTCAATCGTTTCGAGTGGGCACTGCAGCTAAGTCACATTCCCCAAAACCAGTACGCAAACTATGCCAGAGTGCATATGGGGGCGGAACTAAATAAGGCATTAGAATTCCTCGTGAGCCCCAACGATCCTGCAGAGACGACATATGAGGATTTACGCACCACACTCACAGACCACTTCGATCGCGCAAAGAATAAATTTGTCGAGAGCATCAAGTTTCGTCAAAACGTACAGCAAAAGGACGAAGCCGTCGCCCAGTTCGTCCTACGTCTTAAGCAGGGTGCTGCAGACTGTGAATACGGCGATTTCCTGGACCGTATGCTTATCGAACAGTTTCTACATGGACTTGAAGCACGAGATATGTGCGACGAAATGATCGCGAAGAACCCAGCAACGTTTAAGGCAGCGTATGAAGTAGCGCACACGCTGGAAGCAACCCGGAACACGGCACGAGAAGTCAATGCTGGAACACCATCAGCGAATGTCGAGGGCACGAACAAGCTTGGATACGAAACTCCAAAAATGAGGAAGTTTAGTCGACGTGCCTCCCCACCACACCAGCAGCCGCATCTTCATCAGCAAGGATCATCGGATGAAAAACTACGAAGCGACCGTCACCATTTTTTTTATTTATTAACAGATTAAGGCCGAAGTGGCCTGTGCCGTATACAAAAGATTCCTCCATTCCACTCGGTCCATGGCCGCGCGTCGCCAGCCACGCAGTCTGCGAAGGGTCCGCAAATCGTCTTCCACCTGGTCGATCCATCGTGCTCGCTGCGCGCCACGTCTTCTTGTACCGGTCGGATTGCAATTGAGAACCGTTTTCACCGGGCTATTGTCCGACATTCTGGCTACGTGCCCGGCCCACCGTAGTCGTCCGATTTTCGCGGTATGACAGATGGGCGGCTCCCCCAACAGCTGATGCAACTCATGGTTCATTCGCCGTCTCCATGTGCCGTCTTCCATCTGCACTCCACCGTAGATGGTACGCAGCACTTTCCGTTCGAAGACACCAAGTGCGCGTTGGTCCTCCACGAGCATGGTCCAGGTCTCGTGCCCGTAGAGAACTACCGGTTTAATCAGCGTCTTGTAGATGGTCAACTTCGTACGACGGCGAATTCTGTTCGACCGAAGTGTCTTGCGGAGGCCAAAGTAAGCACGATTTCCTGCCACGATGCGTCTACGAATCTCTCTGCTGGTATCATTGTCGGCAGTCACCAGTGAACCCAAGTACACGAACTCTTCAACCACCTCGATTTCGTCGCCACCGATGCAAACTCGAAGCGGGCGGTTCTCATTCTCTTCTCGTGAACCTCTTCCTATCATGTACTTTGTCTTCGACGTGTTGATGGCAAGTCCGACGCGCTTGGCTTCTCTTTTCAGTCTGATGTAGGCTTCCTCCATCTTCTCAAAGTTTCGTGCAATAATATCAACGTCATCGGCGAAGCCAAGTAGCTGAACGGACTTTGTGAAAATCGTATCACTTGTGTCGATCCCTACTCTTCTTATTACACCTTCCAGCGCGATGTTGAATAACAGACACGATAGACCATCACCTTGCCGTAATCCTCTGCGTGATTCGAAGGGACTCGAGAGCGTCCCTGAGACACGTACTACGCACATCACCCGATCCGTCGTCGCCTTCACTAATCGCGTCAGTTTGTCCGGGAATCCGTACTCGTGCATAATCTGTCATAGCTGATCTCGATCGATAGTGTCGTATGCGACTTTGAAGTCGATGAACAAATGATGTGTGGGCACATTGTACTCGCGGCATTTCTGCAGTACTTGACGAAGAGCGAACACCTGGTCCGTGGTAGATCGTTCGCTCATGAAACCCGCCTGGTACTGCCTTGCAATTGGTGATAGTCGACGGCATAGTATTTGGGAGAGTACCTTGTAGGCGGCGTTCAGCAGGGTGATTGCTCGGTAATTACAGCAATCCAGCTTGTCGCCCTTTTTGTAGATAGGACACACGACACCTTCCATCCACTCCTCCGGTAAAATCTCCTCCTCCCAAATCTTGGTAATCACCCAGTGCAGTGCTTTAGCCAGTGGCTCGCCACCGTGTTTTAGTAGCTCGCTTGGTATTTGGTCAACCCCAGCGGCTTTATTATTTTTGAGCCGGCTAATCTCCTCCTGGATTTCTTGGAGATCCGGGGCCGGTAGTGTAATGTCTCCCGCGCGTGCTCCCAGGTGCGTTACCGTGCCATCCTCGTCGTCTGCTGCATCGCCGTTCAGGTGTTCTTCGTAGTGCTGCCGCCACCTCTGGATCACCTCACACTGGTCCGTGAGAAGATTCCCGTTTGTATCTCTGCACATGTCGGCCTGTGGTACGTGGCCCCTGCGCGAGCGGTTCAACTTCTCGTAGAATTTCCGTGTGTCTTTAGCGCGGTACAGCTGCTCCATCGCTTCGCGATCTCGGTCTTTCTGCTGGCGCTTTTTGGTCCGGAAAACCGAGTTCTGCCTGTTCCGTGCCTGTTTATATCGCGCCTCGTTCGCCCTCGTGCGGTGTTGCAGCATTCTCGCCCATGCTGCATTCTTCTCTTCGACTAACTGCTCGCATTCGCCGTCGTACCAGTCGCTTCTTCGGTCCGGGCCCACCGTACCTAGTGCAGTGGCTGCGGTGCTACCTATGGCGGATCGGATATCTCTCCAGCCATCTTCATGGGCAATTGCGCCTAGCTGCTCTTCCGTGGGTAGTGCCACTTCCAGCTGCTGTGCGTATTCTTGAGCCACTCTGCCATCTTGTAGCCGCTCGATGTTTAGCCGCGGCGTTCGGCTTCGACGAGAGCTATGCACTGTCGAAAGTTTTGAGCGTAAGCATACTGCAACCAGGTGGTGGTCCGAATCTATATTCGCACTGCGATAAGTGCGGACGTTTGTGATGTCCGAGAAGAATCTACCGTCGGTTAGAACGTGGTCGATTTGATTTTTTGTTACTTGGTCCGGTGATCTCCAGGTGACTTTGTGGATATCTTTGCGAGGGAAGCAGGTGCTTCGGACTACCATTCCACGGGAGGCTGCGAAGTTCACACATCGTTGGCCGTTGTCATTTGATACGGAATGCAGGCTGTTAGGCCCGATCACCGGTCTGTACATTGCCTCCCTTCCTACCTGTGCGTTCATGTCGCCGATGACAATTTTCACGTCTCGCAGAGTTGCCCTCTGCGTATGTCTGCTCCAGCTGCATGTAGAACGCTTCTTTCTCGTCGTCGGGTCCCCCTTCGTGTGGGCAGTGCACGTTGATGATGCTGTCAGCGACCGTCACCATGACAGAGGATCAAGCAGCTGCAATGGTTGTGGAGGACAACATATGCGGAATCAGTGCCGTTTTCGCGATGCAAGATGTAACAAGTGTAACAAAACAGGTCACATAGCTCGGGTCTGTCGATCAGCAAGGTCGACGTTTCAAAACGATGCAACTGATCAAATACAGTCGTCAGAGAATTCAGCGTCCGAAGTCTATGTGGTACAAACACTCGGTCAAGTCTGCGACACAACTGCTGTCGGAAAGAAGATGATAAATGTTGTAATCGACAAGCCAAATTTTTCGTTGCAACCATCAGATAGACACTTTTCAAGCTACTCGGGCCACCGTATCAGCTGCCTCGGTCGTGTACCAGTTAACGTATCCATTGGATCTACAACGCGCAAATTAAATGTGTGATACTCGTACTCTATTATAAATATGTCTACTATTCGTGTACGTTTTGGTATTGGTGAAACGGTTCACTAAAATGTGTTGTCCGGACAGTCCCTCTTTTGACATCGTAGACGTTGGACGTCTTTAGTTGGCTGTTACGAGTTCGATAGAGTTTGCTAGTGATTTTCTCGGTTACCACATAAATGGCGACGAGAGGGATTTATTTTTCCTCGTTTTTCTGATAGAAAGTCGACTTTTTGTGAATTAGGCGTTTGTTTGAAACCATACCGTTAAATAAACGTAAGTAACACGATGAGTGTGACAACATGAAATCAAATTATTCAATTGCATGTAGACTGTGAGTCATTAGAGGCCATTTTGTTTGCATGAATAAGATGAAAAGATGGGTGAAATGAAGTAAAAGCCCGTGTGAAAAAAAACACTAAAGTGACGAGGAAAACAAATAACCTCAGGAACATAAATACGAGCTAAAAAAGTTGAGCTCGGGTGAGTGGAAATTTCACAACACAAATTCTGTGTTTGAAATTGCACACCAAAAATTTATGCAAACTTTAGAATACAAGCTAAAAAGTGGAGCTTGAGTGAACATAAGTTTTACAGAAATGCTTTCTGTGTTAAAATAGTCGAGAAAATTTGACAATAACAAAAACTGATCCAAGGGACTGCCGCGCGCATTCAGTTGATGAACAAATGGTCTGCTTTGATCGAGATTACAATACGAAAATTCTCATCTTTATCTAAGGATATTATTAGTTTGTGTACCGCAGTTTGTACTGACTAAAGTGTTGGTGGAGGAACTTGGTGAAACGAAACAAATACCGTTTACACAAACATGTCTCCAACCACAGTCTATAAGCAACCTTACACGTGAAATAAAAATGTCATTACTGAGTGATGACTTACTGGAATTGTATGAAAATTCCATCATTACTCGCCTCACACGATCATTGAAAGTTACACTACTGTTCAGTAATGACATTACTAACGCCTAGTGTAAGAGTACCTAACCCTATGCATTTAAGTTACGCCGAGACTGGTGTCAAAATGAAACGTGCTTGTGTATTGCGAATCTTTTCTAAAAACCACATCGTGACATTTCAGCCATGCGCCACCAAACCGTGCGCCGAATTACGCGCCTGTTCACTTTGCATTAGTGCAAGCGAAAAAACGATTTGACGTTTATTTTTGTTTCGTACACACTCATGTACGACACATATAGCAACAAATCTACGAAACGCTAGTTTATCTCGGGCTAGACAATACATTATCATGTTTGCTACTGAAATTTAAATACTGTGTGAGACATACGAAAATATATCGCTTTATTTATTTATTCTAACAGAATGGCGAATGAAAATCCAACGCAGCTAGATCAAGGAAAGGAAGGCGAACAAAATGTGTTTGTTCTTCAGACAACTCAAAGTTTCAATCCAGCTGTTTATAATCTCCCACAATTCCGGTTCAGACACTTGCCTACTACAGAATTACGAAATGCGTGGGCCGGTTGGATTCGTGGTTTCGAACGAGTCATGACAGCGTCAGGCATTGTAGACAGTGCCATCAAGAAAATACAGCTATTAGCAATGGGCGGATTGGAATTACAAAGCATTTTTGATTCTATTCCGGGAGCTGACGTTGAGGTTTCTGAAAACGTTGACCCATATATGGTAGCTAAAATGAAGCTAGAGGCTCATTTCTCTCCAAAACATCATGAGAGTTTTGAGAGATATTTATTTTGGACTATGACAGCAGATGTTGAAGAACCGATTGAGAAATTTTTGGAGAGGATTCAACAAAAAGCTGAGAAGTGCTCGTTCGGAAAAACAGCTCTGGACAGTCGGCAGATAGCTATAATGGACAAAGTAATTCAAGCTGCTCCAGAGGATCTCCGAGAAAGGTTATTAGAAAGGGAAAATCTAACGTTAAATGATTGTGTTAAGGTAGTAAACTCCTATCAGGCAGTGAAGTACCAGGCATCTGCGATGAGCAAGAAACCAAATCTGTCGATTTCAAACATTCAGCGGCTCTATGCAAAACCAAAAATGACTACCAAAATAGAATTTCAGCAGGGCGGTAGACCAAGATGCACACGATGTGGTTACAACCAACATAGCGGAGAAAGATGTCCGGCCACAAATCAAAAATGTTTGCGATGTGGTGGAAATGGTCACTTTAAGTCGGTATGCAGAAACCTTAGTGTAAGGGTTAATGTAAGTAGTTATAACAAAAAGAAAATAAAAAAAAAATAATATTTTTTTTTTCAGCCAAATACAGGAAATTTTGGAAAACGTTTTCCTCCGGCTGAAGATGAAAAGCGGCCACGAAGCGTGTTGGCTGTCGAAGTTGACGGATATAACTTAGAGGAAAAATTGCCTGTTTATAATATTGAAGATACATCGGACGATCATATTAACTGCTTAGTAGGAGGAATAGCTATACAAATGCTGATCGATTCCGGTTCAAAATATAACCTTATTGATGATAACACATGGAATATGATGCAGCTACAAAATGTGACTGTTAACAACATTCGTTTTGATTCAACCAAAAAGTTTCTCGCGTATGGTAAAGTACCATTGAAACTATTAACCGTTTTCGATGCCAACATCCAAATAATCGGGGCCGATGAAAAAGTTCAAACCCACTCCACGTTTTTTGTAATCGAGAAGGGTCAGCAGGCATTGCTCGGAAAAGATACCGCCCAGAAACTTGGTGTTCTTCGAGTTGGCCTTGAAAACTGTTCGATTGGTATAAATCATGCAGAAACTTTAAAAATGAAATTTCCGCACATAAAAAATGTTGAGCTTACACTCCCAATAGACAGAAGCGTGGCTCCCGTAATACAACCGCTTCGGAGATGTCCAGTCCCGCTGTTAGAAAAAGTTAAAGCAAAGTTAGATGATTTATCGGCGCAAGGTATAATAGAACGTGTTGAAAGACCGACGTCCTGGGTTTCACCACTAGTTCCTATCCTTAAGGACAACGGTGGCTTACGTATTTGCATTGATATGCGTCGGGCAAACCAAGCAATTCAACGTTTAAACCATCCTTTACCGGTGTTCGAGGAGATTCTATCCAGGATTCGAAACGCACGTTTCTATTCGTTGTTGGACATGAAAGATTCATACTATCATATCATACTTTCTGAAGGATGCAGAGACATAACAACCTTCATCACTAACTGGGGATTATTTCGATTCAAACGTTTATTTTTCGGAGTAAATTGTGCCCCTGAACTGTTTCAGAGTTTGATGGAGAGTTTGTTTGCGACGTGTGGAAACATGGTGGGATTCATAGATGATTTTTTGATATACGGCGAAACAGGAGAGGAACATGATCGGGCACTCAAATCAGTAGTACGGAGAATTGACGAACTCGGAATTCAACTTAACCATCACAAATGTAAATTCAAACAAACAGAAATCATTTTCTTGGGTCACAAGCTTTCGGAAAAGGGTGCGCTCCCTTCGGACGATAAAGTTGAATCTATTTTGAACTGTCGTGCTCCCAAATCACGAGAAGAGCTCCGGAGTTTTCTAGGTCTCGTTACCTACGTTTCCCGTTTTATCCCAAATCTAGCAACCGATAGTTCTCCTTTGAGAGATTTGGTCAAACCATCATCTAGATTTGAATGGGAACAAATACATCAAACTTCATTTGATTTACTCAAACACCGCATTGGGTCCATGGACTATTTAGGTTATTTCGACCCAAAAGACCGCACATTATTGGTCACTGATGCCTCAGGGGTAGGGCTAGGTTCCGTGCTGATCCAGTTCAAAGGAAGTTTGCCAAGAGTAATTAGCTACGCATCGAAGAGTTTGTCGGACACGGAGAAAAAGTATCCAGCTATCGAAAAAGAGGCACTCGGAATCGTATGGGCGGTTGAAAGATTCCGCATATTCTTGATAGGTATTACTTTCGAGCTCGAGACCGATCATCGACCACTAGAAACTATTTTCACAGCCACTTCTCGACCTACGATTCGAATTGAGCGTTGGCTTTTGAGATTGCAAGCTTTTAAGTTCATCGTTGTCTATAGGAAAGGTTCCGCAAATCTGGCTGATTCGTTATCCAGACTAGCCGCACACTGTAGCGACACAAGTTGGCAAGAAGAGTCTGAAGTTTTTATACGTCACGTAATGGCAGAAGCCTTGGCCACTCTGGGAGGTGGAACGAATGCTGATTTCGATGAGGATACCGAAATTTCTATACGAGCCATACAAGATGCGGCGGCCATCGATATAACAGAAGTAGTTGAGGGAACGAAGCTGGACGATGAATTGAAAACGTTGAAGGCAGCGGTTATGTCGGGAGTATGGAAAGATGCGAAATTGAAACCATACGCACCTTTTCAAAATGAACTCAGTTACATAAATGGCCTACTAATGCGTGGCAGAAAAATAATAGTCCCAGTGATGCTCCGAGACCGCATGTGTACGTTGGCTCATGAAGGGCACCCAGGACATTCAGCGATGAAAAGCCGATTGAGGGATAAATATTGGTGGCCAAATATGGACCAGGCTGCGATCAAGATGTGCGATAATTGCGAAGGATATCGTCTTGTACACACCGCGGACCCTCCAGAACCAATGACGAGAAGATCCATGCCCGAGAAGCCGTGGGTTGACCTTGCGATCGATTTCTTAGGTCCTATGCCTACGAGTGAATATGTGCTTGTCGTAATCGACTACTATAGCCGGTACATGGAACTAGAGGTAATGTCCAGGATCACAGCTTGCGAAACGGTACGAAGATTGAAGAAAATTTTCAGAACATGGGGTTATCCAAGAACAATAACCCTAGATAACGCAAAACAATTTGTCTCAAAGGAGTTTACTGATTTTTGCACATCGATTGGCGTTGTTTTGAACCACACCACGCCGTACTGGCCACAAGCAAACGGTGAGGTCGAACGTCAAAACAGGTCACTGTTAAAACGGTTAAAGATCTCGAATGCTTTATACGGGGATTGGAAAGTCGAGTTGGACGATTATTTGATCCTGTACAATAACTCACCTCATTCAGTCACTGGTATGGCACCAAGTGAGCTGCTTCAAAATAGAAAAGTTCGCTTCAAGTTTCCGCAGATCGATGACCTTGGTACAACCCCGCCACATTCGGATTTCAGGGATAGAGATATACAAAAGAAATTTGAAGGAAAAGAGCGAGAAGATGAGAAGCGTAGAGCAAGACCAAGTAACATTCAGACAGGTGACACAGTTTTAATGAAAAATTTATTGACTCAAGATAAGCTGACAACTGATTATGGCAAAGAGGAGTATGTAGTTGTCAAAAGAAATGGACCAAGTGTAACCGTTAAATCAAGCGAAACTGACAAGTGTTTCGATCGACATACGTCTCACCTACGGAAGGTGTCGGGTCCAGATGAGGTACAGTTTGAGCCGGGGGACACACCGTCAATACAAGAAGCGACTGAACACATTGCACTGCGAAGATCATCACGTGCTCCGAAGCCTTCAAAACGTTTCAGCCCATGAGTTTAAATTTAAGTACAGTTAGAACTAGCACTTAAAAACCTCTGAATTTTGTTGATTTTATTTAAAATAAAAAAAACGGAGATGTGATACTCGTACTCTATTATAAATATGTCTACTATTCGTGTACGTTTTGGTATTGGTGAAACGGTTCACTAAAATGTGTTGTCCGGACAGTCCCTCTTTTGACATCGTAGACGTTGGACGTCTTTAGTTGGCTGTTACGAGTTCGATAGAGTTTGCTAGTGATTTTCTCGGTTACCACAAAATGTATATGTTGTGTCTGGCGAATCCGACCCTCTCTTTGGACGTGAATGGATTGCTCAGTTTACTAGCCAGATTAACATCAACCAAATGCTGGCTCCATGCGTACATATCAACGTGCTAAAGCATCCTGAACTATCTCCAAATCAAGAAGTATAGTTGTCAGAACTGCTCGATAAGTACGAAGAAATCTTTAGTGACGTTGCCGGCAAGCTAGTTGGGCCTCCAGCAAAAGTACACTTGAAACCGGGTTCATCCCCTATTTTTGCTAAGGCTCGTGAGGTTCCATTTACTCTACGAGATCGCTACGCTACCGAAATCGAGAAAAAAGATCACCGCAGGATTTTACGAAAAGGTGGACTATTCGAAATGGGCTTCGCCGACACACATCGTTGTGAAGAAGAACGGGGGTATACGTATAACAGGCAACTATAAACCTACTGTTAATCCGAGGATGATAATCGACGAGCATCCAATCCCGAAAGTCGAAACAATTTTCAACAAACTAAAGGGAGCCTCTTTGTTTTGTCATCTAGATTTAACCGATGCCTACACGCATCTGCCAATCGATAGCGAGTTCCGTCATGTGCTCACACTAAATACTACGACCCACGGCCTCATCCGTCCCACGAGAGCCGTTTACGGTGCAGCGAATATTCCGGCTATTTGGCAACGTCGAATGGAGAGCATTCTCCAAGGTTTGGATAACGTTGTCAGCTTTTACGACGACATCATCGTCGCCGCAGACAACTTTAGTGATCTTCTGTTAACCCTCACAGCGACAATGGATAGGTTGAAGCAAAACGGGATACGACTCAACCGATCAAAGTGTATCTTCGCTGTTTCATCTTTGGAATGCCTAGGTCACAGAATCGACCGTCACGGTCTGCATAAATCTGACACATCGAAGCAATTCGCGACGCGCCACGACCTGAAACCCCCGAGGAGTTGCAGCTTTTCTTAGGTAAGGCAACCTGTTACAGTGCGTCTCTCCAAATCTCTCCTCTAGGGCACGAAGCATGCGTGACATGCTGGTCACCGACACGTTTGAGTGGACTGTTGAGGCAGACAAGGCGTACCAAGATTTGAAGCAGGCACTTATCTCTCCGCAAGTACTGATGCAGTACGACCCAATATTACCACTTGTTTTGGCAACAGACGCAAGCAAGGCGGTTAAAAAGTTTTTTCATTACCTATATGCCCGAAAATTCACTTTGATCACGGATCACAAGCCACTCACGCAGATTTTACACCCAGAAAAGTCCCATGCATCAGTCGAATGTCAAACTATGCTGATTACCTGGCTCATTTCAACTTCGATGTAATCTATAAACCAACCAAACTGAACACCAACGCCGATTATTGTTCCCGCAATCCGAGCAGAACAACTCAGTCCAATGTCAACATTCTGTCTAGCGAGGAAAGAGATGACGAAGATGGATTCGAACGGTTTGCCCTTCTTCAGATACAGCAACTACCACGAACGAAACACGGAAGGATCCGCAGCTCGGGAAAATTGTTCGAGAATTGGAATTGGGTCGTAACCTTACACAGTTAGGCTACAAGGCGCCAGAGACAAAATATGCGATAGTCGCCAATTGCTTGCTATTCGAACATCGAGTAGTTATTCCAGCTGTTCTTCGCCAGGCAATCCTACATGATTTGCATACAGCACACTTCGGTGTCGTCAAGATGAAAGGACTGGCGCGATCTTATGTTTATTGGCCAGGAATCGACGCGGACATAGAACGAACAGCAAAGTCATGTATGGAGTGCGCGCGTTTTGCACCGGCACCACCAAAGCTCAGTATTCACCACTGGGAATATCCAAACGGGCCGTGGGAACGAATTCACATCGATTATGCCGGTCCCGTTGCTGGTGTAATGCTACTAATAATCGTCGATGCATTCAGTAAATGGTGCGAAGTTAAAACCACTACGTCTACAACAACAGCTGCCACTATCAAGCTTCTCGACGGGCTCTTTTCGGCATATGGCGCACCAGTAACAATAGTGTCGGACAACGGACCACAGTTTACCGCCACGGAATTTAAAACTTTTCTGCAGCAGAGCGGTGTGAAATATCACAAGTTGTCAGCTTCTTATCTAGTAATGGCCAGGCCGAGCGTTATGTACAGACGGTCAAAAATGCTTTGAAGGCGATGGGAACAACTAGTGGAAGCTTGCAACAGTACCGAAACTGGAGAATCACCAGCAAAATTGTTCCTTGGTCGAAACATCCGGACTCGACTGGACCTCGTACGTTCACAGAATGCCAACACGAATATCACCGAGAAGCAGCAAGCAACGTTCTTCCCATCGTTTCGCTTATTTACACCCGGCCAACAAGTGTTTTTCCTTTCCGGTAATCCGCGGATGGACAAATGGATTCCTGGAATCATTTCTGTACGGTTGGGAGATTTGCACTACACGGAAACGAAAAACTACCTAAAATTGAGTTCCTTTGACTCAATCTCGTGCTATCGTGGGGGAACTTAAAATTAGGTAAACCGTGTTAAAGGTAGTTTCCATTTAACCACGGCAAAAATTACAACTCATTGATAGGTTTTTTACATTCAAATTTAAGTTGAATTTACCTAATTTTGAGTTCACCCCAAACAACTCAAAAGAACCTTCCTCCACGGAAGACCTCGACTGAGTCGAATCTCTCTTTTTGTTTTTGACAACACTAATAAGTGCGAAAGCGACGCACAACTCAAAAGTAAGTTAAAAGAACTTATTCTGCAGGTTGCTTTATTTAACCGTGTACGAGATTGTTTACGAGTCAAACCATCTGAAACGTCATGTCGATCAAATCAGATGTTTCGAAGGTAGCGACGGAAAGCAGCCAACACAAACGCAAACACCTTCAAGCGAACCAAGGTATTTGATGGCAGCAGGTGAGGCCCCTCGCACCGTTCGTTATTGTAGCAACACAATGACATCACAAGAGCCACTAGTATACGCAGAATCCAGCGCATCAGGCGAAAGGTCTTCTGTCCCAGATTCATCTAATGAACAATTTGTGACACCAAGGTCCAGTCCGGTTCAGTATGGAGAAAACTCTCCACCTGCAGCCTGCCGCACGAACAGACTACGTCGTGCCCCTCTACGATATTCTCCGTAATGTTTGAATTTGTTTCTTTGAAGGGGGAGAAAATATTATGTATGCATTCGTTTCAGTTAACTGTAATATTTTCAGTGTATGTCAGTAAACGTCAGTTCAAATAAAGATGTTATTTAAATATATGCGCCCGCCGCGTTTGCGCTCGATGGTTAAACGGTGTTTCTAAATTTTTATCAAACAGTCCTTACGATATTGGGACCGTTCAGGTGCCGCATTGGAAGCTAGTACGGAAATGCCCATAGCAACACAATAGAGGTGCCGAAGCCCCTTGCCAGAGGTGGTTTGGCGCGGTCTCCCCCTCCCTTGGGGTGGAGGGGGGCTGGTAGTTGAGCGACGGGGGCTGCATCCGACAGCACCAGTGACTACCCAGCGGTGGTAGGAAATAGCCCTACCAACACGCGGACGGGCCACTACCCGCGATGCTTAAAGTTGTGGAGCGACTCGATAGCATAATCGAGTTCGCAAATGCGAAACGAAACATCAACAAGGATCTGAAACAGAACCTTCTGGTGCTCCCTAAAGCTGTTCGAGTCGCAAGACAAGAACAGGAAGCATACGTCAAGTGGATGGAGGGAAGAGAGAATGCCGACAGAGGAACCCAGACAGGGGCCTTCCCCTTCCCATTCTATGGAGCAGCCAAGTCGTTCAAAGCGACGGCTTATTTCCCCTCGAAGGTCAGGGGCAAGGGCAAGACGGCCCGACCCTAAAGCAACCTAGGAAGCCACCAGACGAGGGTGCAAAAAGCAACGCCAAACGGCGTGTAACCGTGACGGCCAAACGCCGTTTGGGCGATGTAAACCGGGGTGCAAATGACCCCGCCGGGTAGAAAAAAGGCACCAGCAACCCGGCGCAACCGGGACAGGGGGCGAAAACCCCTGGAAGTTGGTCAGTAGGAGGAAGCCGACGCCGGACGCACCTCGACCCGCAAAGAAGGCCAAGGCCAGAGGCGAAGCCTTGTGGGTAAAGACCGACGAGGACAAATATGCTGACGTCCTTAAGTCAATGCGGGCGGCCGAAAGCCTCACGGTCCTCGGGCAGGACGTGCGCAGCGTGAGACGCACCAATACAGGCGAAATACTTTTGGTGCTGAAGCGAGGCGCACAATCCAGTGCTGTCTATAAGGCCTTGGCCCAAGAGGTCCTGGGTGAAGGCGCCCAGGTGAGGTCGTTAGGGGCGGAAATGACTCTCCTGTATAAGCAACTGGACGAGTTCACGACCGCAAACAATGTCGTCGCAGCCGTCAAGGAGCAATGCGACGCAACAATCGAGCGGGCCTCTGTGCGCTTGAGAGGGGGACCCTCCGGCACGCAAGAAGCCTACCTCAGGCTACTGAAGGCGGATGCCAAAAAGGTAACCGAGAAAGGTAAGCTGAAGATCGGCTGGTCGGTATGCCCAATTAGCATACCCCAGCCGCCTTCAGTGGATAGGTGCTATCGGTGCCTTGAGTCCGGCCATAAATCCTACGAGTGTAAGGGCATAGACAGGAGCAAAGTGCCTTATCTGCACCGCTAAGAAGCAAGCCCGTAACCAAGCTATGGGTGGACCTTCGTGTCCCTTCAGTGAGGCCAATAAGAGGAAGCCGTGAACGTCACACAGAGAAAATCTTAACCATTGTGCAGCAGCCAAACAGCTGTTGTGGCAGTCGATCTCGGAGTCGAGGACAGATGTCGGCCTCCTATCCGACTCGTACAACATCCCTGCCGGCAACGGCAATTGGGTGTCGGACGGGTCTGGGATGGTGGCAATCTGTACAACGGGACGGTTCCCGGTTCAAGAGGTAATACACTCCTCCGCCGAGGGTGTTGCGATTGCCAAGATCAATGGTGTGTTCTATTGTAGCTGCTACGCTCCACCAAGGTGGCCCATAGAACAGTTCAACCAGATGATCGACAATCTCTCGTCAGACCTAGTGGGCCGGAAACCGGTAGTTATAGCGGGAGATTTTAACGCTTGGGCAGTGGAGTGGGGCAACCGCTGTACAAATAGCAGGGGTTAAGCGCTAATGGAGGCGCTTGCGAAACTCGATACTGTGCTAGCTAATAATGGCTCCGCTAGTACATTCCCTAGAAACGGGGTGGAGGCGTGGATTGACGTAACATTTGCCAGCCCGAGTCTGGTTCCAGGCATGGAATGGAGGGTAGACGAAGGCTACACCCATAGCGATCATTTAGCAATCCGCTTTAGGATCAACTATGGTGTGCAGCATCCGAGGGCGGGAGATCCCTGTCAGGTACGCGGGTGGAAATCCAATCACTTCAACAGCGAAGCTTTCAACGCGGCCCTGGGACTGGAGGCCAACACCGACAGTCTAAGCGGGGATGCGCTGGTAGCTGTTCTATCACGCGCGTGCGACGCCACTATGCCGAGAAAAACCCTGCCAAGAAACGGTAGATGCCCGGTATACTGGTGGAGTGCCGAGATTGCAGCTCTACGATCCGCCTGCCTTAGAGTTAGACGTAGGATGCAAAGAGCCCGCACCGAGGATGCAAGAGAGAACCGCCGTGAAGTGTTTCGAGCTGCGAAATTGGCCCTTAACAAGGCCATTAAAAGCAGCAAGAGAGTGTGTTTCGACAACCTGTAAGAGAGTGCCAATGCGAACCCGTGGGGTGACGCCTACAGGATTGTGATGGCCAAAACCAAAGGGGACTCCTCACCCCCAGAACGGTCTCCGGACCGGTTGGCGAGGATTATCTAAGTACTCTTCCCGTCTCGAGTCACAAGCCCCTGGCCACCTGCACCACAAGACAGTGTGGGCGCGGCTGAAATGGTGGCTCCGGTGACGAATGAAGAACTACTCGCAGTGGCTAATTCCCTAGCAATGAACAAAGCTCCAGGGCCGGATGGAGTTCCAAACAGCGCACTCAAGGCAGCGATCATAGCGAACCCGAACATGTTCAGGCTAGCTATGCAGAGATGCCTTGACGAGTGCCTTTTCCCCGATAGATGGAAAAGGCAGAAATTGGTGCTGTTGCCGAAGCCCGGGAAGCCGCCAGGCAACCCATCGGCGTACAGTCGAATCTATCTGATCGACACGACTGGCAAATTGCTGGAGAGTCAAGCAACCAGTTTGGCTTTCGGGAGGGTAAGTCCATGGTGGACGCTATCAACTCAGTGATAAAGACTGCCGAGATAGCGTTCCAACGAAAAAGGCGAGGCATTCGATATTGTGCGTTAGTGACACTTGACGTGAAGAACGCATTCAACAGCGTAAGCTCTCGTTACACCGGCTTAGCCTACCGGTGGGTCTGTACCGGATCCTGGAAAGTTACATCCAGAACCGTGTACTGCTATACGAGACCATTGTCGGTCAGAAAAAGGTCCCTATTACCGCCGGAGTCCCGCAGGGCTCGATCCTAGGCCCGGTGCTATGGAACCTCATGTATGACGGGGATCTGAGACTGAAGTTCCCTCTTGGGATAAAGATCGTCGGCTTTGCCGACGACGTAACCTTGGAGGTCTATGGGGAGTCAATCCCTGACTAACCGCAGAAAACGCGATCAACACGGTGGAGGAATGGATGAGCGCGAGAGGCCTGGAGCTCGCTCAGCATAAGACGGAGGTAGTTATCGTCAACAAGCGCAAGTCGGTACAACATGCAGTTATCCATTTGGGAGAAGTCGTGATCACCTCACAGCGGAGTCTGAAGTCTCTCGGAGTCATCATAGACGACAAACTTACCTTCGGCAGCCATGTCGACTATACGTGCAAGAGAGCGTCGACTGCTGTTGCGGCACTATCGTGGACGTAGGCTACTGGCAGGCGTTGCCGTATCTATCCTCAGGTACGGCGGCCCGCCATGGTCAATAACACTGAGGGTAACCAGTTACCTACGGAAATTGGAGAGCACCTACCGCGTGATGTGCCTACCGCAGGGTATCACACGATGCATCCTGCGTGATAGCGAGCATGATGCCAGTCGGGCTGGTCATTCGGGAAGATGAGGAATGCTTCAAGCTACGTAGAAATAGAGGAGCCCGCGAGCGCAGCAGGGTGGCCTCGGTCGCCAGATGGTAGCGTGAGTGAGAGAACTCCTCGAAAGGTAGGTGGACCCACCGGATGATACCTAACATATCGAGCTGGGTGGGTACACCCCATGGGGCAGTTCACTTCCATCCGCGTTTGTTCCTTCTTCTTCGCCGTACGGTGTCGGTGGCCATACAGTTGGATCGTGCTTCGGGAAAAGACCCTCGACGATTATCTTCAGCTTGCTCGGACACATTTCGGCTAGCATCGTCGGGCCCTTCATTTTCGCTATAACGACTCCGTATGCATCCTGGGGTGATGCAGCGGATTGGCGTCTACTTCTCGGCAAAGCTCCTAGTGGCAATCTGACTTGCTAAGTCTGATCTCCCGTTTTAAAGCGACCCTAGCTTCCCGAAACGCTGCCTTACGCTCTTCTCTGTCTGGCTCCAACATTGCCCTTTGAGTCCGCCTTCTGGCTCCGAGACAAGCAGCGCGTAGTGTACTAAGCGTCTCGTTCCACCATGTAAGCTGGACGCCGTTTATCGCGTGGTTCCAGTTTTCGCGGCATTGTGGCGTCACAAGGCGCCACAATCCTTCTTGTGAGGTCAGCCGCATCCACGTTTTCGGTCCCGACGTTCGACCGAAGTGCCTCAACGAAGAGGTCTTTGTTGAGTGTTTTCATCTTCCACTTTCGCTCACCGGTCATCCTTCTCCGTACTGCAGCAGGGTTCCGTTGACCGATACGGTATCGAATCGCCTGGTGGTCGCTATGCGTATACGTTTCGCATATTCTCCAATCCATGTCCGCCGTCAGTGAAAGACTACATAATGTGACATCAATGATGGACTCCCTCTCGTCTCTCCGAAACGTGCTAACAGAACTTTCATTGCACAATCGTACGTCAAACTTCGCTAGAGATTCCTGCAGGATACACCCTTTTGGGTTGGTTACTCTACTGCCCCACTCCACAGCCCACGCGTTGAAGTCACCACCAATGACTTGATACGGCTCTGTAATCAAAGCGATATCGCACATAGTTTCTGTCGTAGACTGCCACAACAGTTGCTGCGCGATGCCACAGCGATTTAGATTTATCTGGGTTATCTCCGTTATCGTTGGCCTGCAATCGCCTTCTTATAGGCAGGGCATTTAAGGCCACCCGTTTGATGGTCGTTTCCGTCCACTGGGGTGCAAAGCAAGCACTTCAGTTTCTGCGTGCAGTCTCTCGCAAGATGACCCGTTTCTCCGCATTTCCAGCACATCCCGGATCTATCCGGGCCTTTGCAAGCTCCTGCCAATTGTAAAAAGCCCAAACACTTGAAGAATTTCTTCGCTTGTTTATTCACTCGTGGGACGGCTGTCAGTGGGCATCTCTACCATCCGATCGTAACTTTGCCTACCTCTAGTGCCTTATCGGCAGCGGTTATCGGCAAATGAATCATCGCTGTCTGCGTTCCTCCATATCCCTCCTTAAGCCGGATCGTCATGTGCACCTCGCCCAGGCTACTCCAGTGCCCCTCTTAGCTCATCTTCCGCCGTGATTTCATCAAGGTCCTTGCACACAATCACCATCTGCGGGTTTAGGGCTTTAACTTCTGCTGTTTCACCCATCAATTTGGTGATACTCTCCTGCAAGGTCGAGCTACTAGTCGTGGAATTCTTCTTCAACCCCAGGAGCATCTCGCCTTTTTGGGTACGCCTGATTCTTACCACGTTTTCCCCCAAATCTGTCAGCTCCGGGTCCTCTCTGACCTTCCTGAGTAGCGCTGCATACGTCGTCGCGTCATTGGCTTTGACGAGCACGGCTTCTCTCTATGGCGCCTTCTGACGAGCCGAAGGTTTTACTCTTCTCCTCTGGTCTACCTTTTTCTCTTCCTCCTGCTTTTGCTGTTTCCCGTGTTTCTTCTTCCGACCTACAACGGTACACTAGCTTTCTCCCAGTTGAGTGACGACCTTTCCGTCGGCAATAATAGCGTCTTCGAGTGTCTGCCTTTTGGGCCCGCCTGGTTTTCCGTCTCCTGGCGAGGTTCTTGTCCTCTTTGGAGTCGCGGAAACTGACGTGTTCTCCACTCCAATCTGCCTCTCCTTCCCCTGCTTCGGGCGGGTTAGTAGCCGTAGTAGTAGTAGTAGTTAGTAGCCGTAGCCGACACCAATGCTCGCTCAGCTACATCCGCCATCCGCGTCGCCGTGTCGTACTCATTCACGGCAGATAATAACGTCTTCCGGATTTTGAAAACCATCTCCTTAATGTTCTTATGGACATTGATTCTCACATCCACAAACTTGTGGAGCTTTTCCACCAGGGACTTCGCTGTCACTACTCTCGGCTTCAGTGGCTGTTGTTGTTGCTGCTGCTGTTGCTACTGCTTCCCCTTCTTTTGTTTCCGCTGAATAACTTCAGCTGCTCCTGGTGGTCAAACCACCTCTGGCGAACCACAGTGGTCGAAAACGCCAAAAACGTGAACTTCATTCACTAGAGGCCAAACCATCGAATATATTCACAGGGTGTCTTTGGAGGAATTGTTCGTATGAATATTCACCACAATCTGATAAAAATTGAAATTACGATCTAACTAAAAATCTAACTTTTTATACTGAGGAGGTATAAAGTTGGTGTCTTCGACAAAGTTTTAGAAATGTTCGTAGTGAAGATTTTTGTTGAAGAACTCGAGCTTGTAGGACTAAATGTCATCGATTTATAAGGCGTTTTCTATGACAACCCCATTAAATCTAGTTTTTTGTAACTTTTTTCATTGTGGCTTTTCGTACAAACAATATTCAAGGCAAATGTGGAGGTATCAAAACTACATAATATTGTTGAAGACTAAGTAAAAATATTCATTCGTTTCAAAATTATTCAAGATTTTTACATTTTTTACGCCAACTTCAACTACATATAAAGAAGAAAGGTGCAAACCAAAACGCACGAGAGTCACTTTTTTCACTATCTAAACTATGCACAATGAAGGTAAGAGGGTTTAATCCAAGGCCTTCTAGAACCCTGTAAATAAGCTTGCTTTATCATATTTTTTGACTTTCCATACAAAAATAAGCAAAAAAATTTTTTCGATTTTTTCCTTGAAATTTAGTAATTGATGGAGTGACATTCTTTTGGAAGCATTAAATTCATTATGACGTGTCAATTTCGGTATATATCAGTTTGGGATCTCCAATGATATTAAAAACTTCACATTATTTCCCACCTTTATAAAATCAGAAACATTCAGATATAAGTGAAAATAACACTTGTAATTGACTATCAAACCAAGAATTACTAAAATTTGTGCAAAAAACCTTCTTACCTTTATTGTGCATAGTTTAGACAGTGAAAAAAGTGCCTGTTCGTGCATTCTAGTTTGCACCTTTCTTTCTTATACGGAGTTTATGTATAAACTATGTGGAAATCTTCAATAACTTTGAAACAAATGAGTATTATTACATACAGTCTTCGACAATATTATGTATTTTTAATATCTACACATTTTTCTGGAACATCGTTTGCACGAAAAGTCACAATGTAAAAAGTTATATAAAAAAAGTAGATTAAAGAGGGTTGCCATGGGAAACGCCTTGTAAATCGATAACCTTTAGTCCCATAAGCTCAAGTTCTTCAACAAAATTTTTCACTACGAGCATTCCTAAAACTTTGTCGAAGACACAAACTTTATACCTCCTCAGTATAAAAAGTTAGCTTTTTTAGTTCGATCGTAGTAAGCCATGCCTAATTTCAATTTTTATCAGATTGTGGGGAATATTCATACGAACATTTCCTACACCCTGTGAATATATTCGATGGTTTAGCCCCTAGTGAATTAAACTCGTTTTTCTCGACATTAATAAATTGTTACATAGTCCGGTCTGACGTAACACCATTTAACAATAAATTATTATTTAATTTACTAATTCTAGTGTAAAATACACTTAGGGATCACATGAGAAAATTTTAATTTCTGGAAAAATACAGAAATTATGTGGTTTGTAGAGTTAATTTACAATTTTACGAATCTATTTTTGTTTGTTCCTAAGAATTTTCCACGTTCAACAAGTTACATTTTATGATAAATGATTAAAGAATGATTGCGATATATGCACAAGAAAAAGATGAAATTTAATATGAATGACAAAAGGAATTGTAACCCCAACTTCTAGTATTCTAGTTAAATAAAATATCCGTAGCTTTCGTGAGCAGGCAATATGTTTTTCGGCTTTCTTATTACAAAAACAAATTAAGCAAAACAAAAATCTGGACAGCAGAGGGTTAAGAGCGAAACAAAGCTGTTAATGTTAAGAATTATACGCATTTCATCGACTGTGGGCCGAATAATTACTGAGTTAGTGATGTACCGTTCTTAATAGAGTGATAATAGGCACTATACTCTAATGTTTAATTTTATGATAGGAAACTTCAGAATGGTAATTCGTATGAGTCGTTCCCCTCAGATTTTTTAATGTTTCTTCATGAGTTGATACTATCAATTAGTTTCTGTATAATAAAAAACTGAACACGTTAACATCATGTGGAAATCTATTGAATTATTTCAATCCACAAACACACGAAATGCACACGGTTGCCACTTAAATATCCATTCGAGTGTGGGAAATATGGTTTTCAAATGAAGTTCTTGCGAACGCCGTGGAGAAAGCACATCAACATCATAAGAAACACCATTGACTAAAATTTGCAAATGAATTACACGTGACTGTCACTTTGTTTTACTTATAGATTTCAATTAGGTTCTTTAACTGACACAGTTAACCTCACTTTTCTTGACAGGTCGCTTGTACTGTTTACGTGGAATTTGTGGACGACTAGATTCGCTCGAGGTCCATGTAAATAGTACAAGCGAACTGTCAAAAATGAACACTCAGTTCATTTGTGACGTCAGCGTAAAGTATTTAATAGAATCGTGAATTGTTTTACATGTAGAAATTCACTACATGTTTTTCATGCGAAAGTCATGTGGAAAGTTCATACTTTACGACTCAATAGCATGGCAATGAACATTCAATGGATGAATGTGTCGTATTCATGTGGAATTTGTTTGAATTTAATTTGAAACACCACAGGAAATGCTTTTTAATGGATTGTCGTGTGAAATTCAAAGGGAAATGTGAACGCACATGAAAGTGATGTTAAATTGCATAAAGTTTGATCGTGTCGATTATTTTCAGTGTACCAGTAAAAGCAACGAAGTACGATAATTATAATTTTCTGTAATCAAAATCAGAATCAGATATAAACTAAAAGTTTTACGAACAGTCCACTATACACAAACGTACCATCGAACTCTCTCTCTATTCACGTGTTAGGTTTGCCAATCGCGCAGAATCCTCTCTTTTTATTCACTCCCCCTTTGTGCACACTAGATTCTGCACCCTTGCAGTTTACCTAACGCCAGAATGTAGTCCATGTTATGGTAGCTTTCCTCGCCAGTACAGCAAACATATAGGTAAAGTTTTCCGAATTTTATCCTCGAATTATGTGAAACTAAATGACCGATTTCCGTTTGTTTCGCAGTATTCGAAGCCATCATCTCGGAAGTGACTGAACAGGACCCCCGATTCGCAGCCAGAGGTCGACCTTGGCCGGTTTAAACCGGAGACATAGCAAGCCTTGAAAAGCAGCACCCGTCGACCGTCGTCAAGCAGAAAGCAAAATGCGTTTGATCGATAAAGTACGGGAGATTGTCACGGTTCCCGTGTCACCTAAATATCTTCGGATTTCGACCATTCTGATTGCGATTTACAAAGTGGTTTGTTGCAGATGTGACTTATTTTTGTTTGAAAGGAAAAAGATTATCAGTTCGATTTTTCATCACTCTCTCTCTCTCCCCATATATAGCTCATCGCTCACATCCTATTGTTCATAATGCTGCTGGGCTTAGCCCATGCCGAGGAGATGAGTGCGATTCTCGGGGCCGATATTGCCGATCAGAAGGAACGTGAGGAGTATGTTTACCTTCCGACCAATGCCAGGGGTGAGACGATGAATCAGCTGCGCTTCAGATCGGCTGCCAATCTGGCATCGGGTAAATATGTCAAAACTTGAAATCAGTTATCAGATTATAAGTGAACTAGCAGGCGCTGTTGAATCCTCGAAAATTTCATCGAATCGCTTTATTTCCTACAATCTATCCTAAACCATTTCGTCAAATGTCTAGATCTCTCTACAGACAAACGCCTGCATTTGATGGCCCCAATTGTCAAACTAATTGTATTTTTTTTTTGCTTTACAGTAACCCTTTGCATGCTGTACATCGGGACCACCCTGGCAACGATTTACGTTCTCAGCTGTCTTGGTTTGCTGATCGGGACACTGCGGAATCGGCACGAGTTCTTCATTCCCTGGATGGTGGTGGATTTATTCGGGACGCTCATCTCGGCATCGATAATGATTGCGGTCGGATACAACAAGGTGGCCTACTGCGTTATTGGAAAGTGGCAATATTGTAAGTATTACTTCTATTAGTGATACAATTAGGGGCCACCTTATGCAACCAAGGCGAAATGGCTTTGTCATTGACGCGTTAAACCAAAAATTAACACACCAACTTTGTTTTTCGCCGAATGCCAGCAAAAATTTACTGGAAAGTTTCAGCAATACAAAATACCGTAAAATCGGCAATTTGAATTGAACTTGTTTGACAGGTGATGCTTTGCTGATGTTTCAGTAATTCTTAGTATCAAATTGACAGTGCAATTGCCGAATATCCTCAGTATTCCGGGCTGGATTGCCGCAAATCCGGTAATTGCACTGTCAATTTGGTAATTTTAATTGCTGAATTTTCAGCAAAGCGAATCTGTCAAACAGGTTCAATTCAAATTGCCGATTTTCCGGCATCTTGTATTGCCGAAACTTTCAGCTGATGAAAATTCAGCAAAATTGTGCTGAAATCGAACGTGAACGTTTAGTTTCGAGATGGGTAAAGGGTAGCTTCAGGTATTTTTTAATTTTCGTTTCTAGAAATCTTGACGAACCGAGCTAGTGATCTCCCTTTCAATCAATTTTGTAAATAATAGTAAAATTCATCCCCAATAGGGTTGTTATACCGGTAATACCGGTACCGAAAATCCCGGAAATACCGACCCACCATTGGTACTGTAATACCAATACTGAGCAAAAGCCAGCACCGTTATTTTCGGTACCATACAAAATTTTTAATGAAATATAGGGTGATGTGCCTATTATGGCAGTAGAGCCTATTGTGACCCTATTTCGTACCCCTTGGTTTCGAACCAAGCATATGAGATAATGACAATATCGATTTGGCTAAAACAGGTGTGCAAAAAAAGCTCAAGTTATATTCTTTATTTGTTGTGCACATACGTATTCAGAACTATCCTCTAAATCCAACTTTTTATTAAAACAAAATCACCTTATTGAAATATCTGCTGATCCGCCTCACTCGCGTAGTGAACCGAAACAGGACGCAATGGCGCTTAGCAAAATAAACACTTTCGAGCCAGCATTTACCGCCTCATATCTCGTTATTCCGGCACAAATATATTAAATATTGCACTGATACATACCTTTATTTTAGTTGGAGAACCTTTTTACGATTATTTCACTTTAAAAGCACTCGTCAAACACTAGAATAGGCCTAGTGTTATAATAGGATAAAACTAAATACGGGGGTTCCTATTATTGGCATGTTTTGCTGATACACTACCACAATCAAAACCAACTTTTTGCATCCATCATACAGAAAAGAATCACCAGTGCGGCCAAACCAAAACATGAACTTGAAAACATAATGTTATGCAATTTCAGGTATAAGTAATCAATTATTTCAAGTTATTCAACTAATTGTTGATTGCAGATATTTTATTTTCATCTGCACATACAATTTGGATCGGGAGGAAGTAATGTGTGATGTGAACTTTATATTCCAGTTGTTAACTTTCGCATGGTTATTTCCTGCATGCGCAGTTCTGGGCGCTCTTCTACTAACAGCTGATGAGTTTCTTTCGTGTGCGTAATGTTTACGTTTGTTTTGATCGGCTGAAAAAAGCAGAATAATTCGTTTTACAAATCACGCGTTGGCGTCCATGATCTGGATACCTAGTTAGAATCGACGCAAATGAAATATGAGGCATTGCGTTTCAACTAGATTGTTTTTCGATGAGGTGGAAATCGGCACACCCATGAGGCGATAATTGGAACGTTCAGGTGGGAATAGATGCACAGAATAGAGCATTTATTTTCATTTATGCTGAAAATTGAGACAATTCTGCCAAATAAGCATTATATAGATGTTTAAGAAACAGTACACTGATACTTTATTCTGAAAAAGGTTATAGGTAATATGGCTTCTTTTTAAGTTGTTCAAAAAATAGTGCGACCCTCTCCATAATGGTGCCAAAATAGGCTCATCACCCTATGTAGACTCTATTGGTGGACCCGTTTCCGAATATCGGTCTGCAAAGTGGCTTTTAATTATATTGAATTATCTTCTACATAAATCGATCTGCTTACGCCTTTGTGGGGAAATGAGGTAGAGCCTTCATCAAAATAATTCTGTAAGTTAAACATTACTAACTCCCGTTGTACTGAACGATATGTTTAAATTCCTACACAAGTTGGTCGAAACAAAATTTCAACTAGCGTATACTAAATTTCAATGTATTCAAATCTAGCATTAGAGACGTAAACATTTGTTTTGAGTTTTTTTATTAGCGACATTCTGATTGGTTCCAATTATTCACTGGGTGGCGCGTAATAAGACTGTGGCTCAAGTCGTGTCTGTATTTGGTTTGCACTTAAATCTTTATCTATAAAAGAACGAACAGCGATTTAGTAGCTTATAATTTAATAGTTGGTGAAATGCTTCGAATAGTGCGATTCGTAATTTTTGGTGATCGGAAAAGTCAGCAAAACTCTATAGTTAACAGGAAATTAGGAGCCTTATTTTGCATAAAAGTCAGCAGCAATTTACAGCAAAGAGGAAATGCGACCAACGTACACGGATTTACATTCTCATTTCTATTTACTTTTGATAATAGGGTTTCTTACATTTACCATCTGTTGAAGTCGATTAAAGTCGCACCGCTTAGCAGTTATTGAATTCAAAGAGGCCTCTATCTCGAAATAAAAGAAGGTCCGCATACGAAAAATACCTTCTGCTATAACGAGGCATCAGTTTGAGCATTCAATTTCACTTTGAAGCGTTTCTCGAATCTTTTGAAAAAATATTCGAGTACCGGTACTTTACCGGTACTACTGGTACTGGTGGCTTCAGTACCGCAGTACCGACTCTCGCCAAAATAGGTCAGTACTGCGAACCCTAATCCTTGAAGGTGGCGTTACCTATGAGGTGACAAAAAGCTTTCGACCAACCTTCTTTCTTTTGAAATCAGTGGAACAATTTATTGACCTCTACGACCTGTCAGTTTAGACGAACATCCGCTTAATGCAATGCAACATGTATATTAGCGGGGGAAGTCCATTACCATCCTGTTACACAACGTCAAAACAGCTGATTCGACAAAACTTTGGCGTTTTTCTAGATATAGAAGATGAATATTTCAAATACCTTTTGGAAGCAACCCGAGGTCAAAGAGTGCCTTTATACAGGGTGTTTGGATCATGGTTAAGAATCTCTCGAGGGATGATTGAGGATCATATTTGGGGAAACAAAATCGTTCTACACGTACCATCAAATTTCAACCGTTACAGAGTTATTGAACTTTTGCTGTAAATAACTAGTTCGTCTTTAAATACCTGTAATTCAAAAAGAATACTTATTCTTATTACTATGCATTTGGGTTATTGAAGTTGAATATTTTCATCTTATTTTCTCTAATGCTAGCTCTAATTGAAAAAGTATGACACTTATTGTAATTTTTTATTTTCGTTGAAAAGCCAAGAAAATTTTACAGAGAAATATGTATTAATATCTTTCAGTTTAGTGAATTTAGTGTTCTTTTAGAAATAGATTATTTTAAAGTTAGTGTTATTATTGGCATTTCCTTAAAAAGTAAATAATAAGCATCATCATAGCTATCTTCTAAATAAAGCATCTCAGCAAGTTCTACTATTCTTCCTTTCACTCCATACAATTATCTCTTCGTTTCGAAGCAAAATTATCTTTATCACATCATTCTACATGCAAAAACGACGATTTCGATTCCACAGCATCTGTTGTGATGCTGTGTTCACTATTAAATTTCAGCGAAATGAAATGAAATAGGGATAAAAAGTCCAATAATAAGTTAGAGAGAATGTTTAAGGACCTCATTTGAACATCCGCTACGATAAATTTTGTTAATTAATAATAAGAATAATTAAAAAACTCATTTGAAAAACGCTAATTTTGAGCTATTTTACTAGTAAAAAGTAATTTATTTTTTGTTTTTTTTTTTTCATTTAACTGAAAGATATGTGTGCATAATTCGGTGGAAAATTTTCTCAATGAAATCTTGAGTATAAGGATATAAAGCATATTTTTTAGACTAGTGTCTTTTAATCCCTTGCAAGTCGACTACAGAAAATGTTTAATAATGAAAATACAAAAAAGAGAAGGGACAAGAACACGATGTTGAAAAACAAATTATGGATCGTCATGAAATTCAAGTTTTGCATAATACATGTTGATATGTTCATTATTCATTATTTTGAGAAAATTAACAAAAACCTCAGTAAAAATACCAACTTTTAACTAGTTTACCACTAAAAGGTAACTAAAACTAATTAACAGATAGATAAGAGGACACTATTCAATAGGAAATTTTCTTACCTTCCCAACGGAGCAAAAAGATTGAAAATACAAAGTATACTTTTTGGGTAGGAGCTATTTATTTATTTCTCATTTTTCATCTGACCCATGTTGGTCTACATGAAATTTGATGTTGTTGTATGGAAAAAGCCCATTTCAAGGTTCACTTCGGAAGAAGACCTCGAATTCGCGTAAAAACCTATCATCTTTTCGAACTTTTTTCAACAATTACAATAATCTAATGTTACAAATTAACAAAATTACAGTCAAGGTATACAGCTTTACAATAACATTACAGAAATATTTTAACGTAATCTTATAAGCTAAGTCAATCTCCTAAGTCTATTCTTGAAAACAAAGTTACGTGATCTAAGATTTCTGGGGGGGGGGGGTACGTTGATGTTGATATGTGAGAAAATATCTGGGGCGTCCATTAGGCCAGTCAATATTTTCCCAACAAATACCGCTCTGAATGTATTTCGCCTTTTTGTCAGAGTTTCCATATCGAGCAGACAACAGCGATCAATGTATGGTGGTAGCTCTGTTGGGTTACGCCACGGCAAAGTTCCAAGAGCAAAGCAGAGGAATCTTGCTTGTACTGCTTCAATTCTGTTAGTCCAAATGCTCGTATAAGAAACACCAAATGGCTGCTGAAACTTCCAGGACAGACCGAACAAGTGAAAAATACAATGCCCGCAGACAATATGGATCAGTAGACTCGTTGGCGATTCTTATTATGAAGCCAAGGTTTCTATTTCCCTGTGCTATAACGTGAGAGTAATGGTTTCTGAATGTCAGTTGCGAGTCCAGGAGTACACCAAGGTCTCTGATAACTGACGCACTCTCTAGCAATTGGCCGGCGATGTTGTAGCTCTAGATAATTGGATTTTTTTCTGCGCGTGAAAGATAATACAGAGTATTTGGACACACTGAGAGCCAACAAGTTGCGATTACACCCATTACAGAAAGCATCTAGATGTCGCTGAAGTTCGACACAGTCCTCTATTGACCGCACGATGAGAAATAGTTTGCGATCATCAGCGTATATAAGTTTGCACCCTGGGGGTATAACATAGCAAACGTCATTGAAGAATAAAGAAAAAGCAACGATCCGAGATTACTCCCTTGAGGTACACCCGACAAGTTGATAAAGCTATATGACACGTTACTTCCTAATTTCACCGACAGAGAACGATCTACGAGATATGATTTATGTCACCCTGTAAAATTTGATGGAGCACCCGGCCGCTCGATTTTTTCCAGAAGAAGAGAGTGGTCTACACGATCAAAAGCAGCTTTAAGATCAGTGTATATAGTGTCTGCTTGTGATACATCTTCGATGTTTTTATTGCAGTACGATGTAAATTGGGCTAGATTGGTGGTTGTTGATCTGTCTGCAAAAAAGCCATGTTGGTCCTTCGATGTGTATGCTTTGGTCTCACGAAAGAACATATTTCCTACTAGGATCTCAAACAACTTTGATCCAGCCCAGAGCGAGGTTATGCCACGATAGTTCGCAACATTTTGCTTATCACCTTTTTTAAAAACAGGAAACATTACTGATTTTTTCCAACACACGGGAAACACTGATTGCGACAGTGATTGGTTGAAAATTAGTCGTAATGATGTACACAATGCGCTTGCGCGTCTTTTCAGTATAATGGAAGGATGTAGATGTAGACCGATGTAGAGGACTTTAACTTGCTTATGGCAGCTAGAATGGCTTCGTCAGTAAATTGAATGTTTCCAAAGTTGATTACATCGCGTTGGACATCTTCAAGGCCACAATCCACCTGAGTTGAGTTAGCCGATTCATTTTTAAACACACACGAGAAATGTTTTGCGAACAAGTTACAGATACCGCTGGGAGTATTGGACGTTTCACCTGCGAGGAACATACTGGAAGGAAGCCCATTTTCTTTACGTTTCCCATTCACAAAAGACCAAAACTGTTTTGGGTTTCGTTTTAGGTTCGATTGGGTTTGTGCTACGTGTCTTGAGTAGAAAAAGCGATTATATGTTTTATAGCTGTTACTGGTAAACTCCTTTTTTGTGATGTGATTTAGTCCAGTAGTGTAATGTCGAAGCTGCTCGCAATCTTTTCAGTTTACGTAGCCGGTTGTTGGGCCATGCTGGTTTTGAGGACGAGGTGCAGGCACTTGTATACTGAAAAGCTAATTTAGCACCACTTAAAGTTTTTCTACGACAGCATCTACATCGATCGTGAATCACGATCAAGAAAATCTCCCAGTCGATTGTTTGTAGTGAGTTATGAAGCCTAGAGAAGTCAGTCTTCGAAAAGTTGAACTCCCTGACATCCTCCATCTCGTCATAGAGAACCAAGTGCGGACAAATCTGCGTTACTAGAAGTGGAGGATGATTTGCGTCTACAGAAACTAAAAGCTCAAGCGCCTCTGAAACGGTGCAGTTCATGAAGCTTCTTCATTTATAAACAGGAGGTCCAGGATTCGATTTCGCCTAGTAAGACAGTACTCGCCCTCGAAAAGGTTGATTTAGAGGGGTCTGGGAAAGCATACCCGGAGGGGGTGCTCTTCCAAAGAAGTCCAGGTAGGTTGTAATCACCAAATAGTAGATGTGCCATGTTGGGTTCAATGGAAGTTGCGATGTCAAGTGCGGAGTCTATGTGCTACTGAATAATTTCTACATCTCATGGGGAATCGGGGGAAATATATACAAACCCCACACAGAGATTAGTATTGGGGCCACGAATATTTACCCAGAGTTGTTCGAGATTGTGAGTGTCATTTTTGTGTTTGGATGAGAGTCGGTTGGCAACTGCCATGAGCACACCACCACCACGTTTCTTCCCTGAACTGTTAGGATCGCGATCATTACGATATACCGAGTACCTTGAGCCAAATAATTGGAGCGAGTTGATTTGATCAGTTGTTTGAGTTGATTTCTAATTGATGCGGGGTGGTCCACACTGGCTTGAACGACGTCAGCATATGAACAAACATTTATGTTTTCACCGGAGTTAATATTCACGGGTGCTTGTTTGCTAGACTGGAAAAGGTCCACAAGTTGCTGCTTGATCCCGCTCTCGATTCTACCCACGCAACTTGTTGGTCAGATCATGTTGTGCCTTCTGCAGTTCTGCGACCGCACTCTGTTGTTCCCCACATATTTTCAGTACATCATTCAGTTTTTTCCGACAATCAAAACAAACATATCGTAGCGCATTATTGCTTTTAAGAGCACTTGCACTAGCGGTATTTGAATCCGCACATTTCTCATGCAGGATGTGATCGCAGCCACCGAAACAATACACAGAATCGCTTGCTGACGAAATCTTCAAGACAGACGCACTGCACAGCACAGTAGTCATATCTGACTATCGGTGTTTCACGCTCTTCTTTGCTTCGCCTCATGACGGGCCAACGAAGGAATAATAAACCACTGATCACTGGTTGGCTTTTGTTGTGTCAGACCGGTAGAAATTACAATGCGTTTTATCGCTTTAGTTAAGTAGAGTGCACTTTAAACGTTAAGCAAACCGTGTCATCTCACAGACAACTTTTTTCGCGCACCCGCTGGTGTCGATTTTGCGGCGGTAATTGATATTTTTTCCGAACGAAAATTTATTTAATTAGACCACAATAATTAACATCACCCGAACGAATTCAAAGACTCACTCACTCACTGAACTTATTTAAAGGCAAGATTTTTTATTCAAATTTTTATTCAAACAGTGAGCGGAAATATCAACACTTACCTATCAAATGATTTGAAGTTCCGTAATCGGATTCACAAAGTTCACAAGAATAATACTCAGCACGCTGAATAGTAACCATGTGATAATTGAGTTTGCAATGTCCAGCCAGTGCCCTGACTAGAATACTGCAATTGTGCTTGGAAAAATGCAGCAAATTCTTTGATATTTTCGGATCCACATCCTTGAGTGAAGGTGTTCTTCTAGAAGCACGCAAAACTCGAAACGGGCAAACCTCTTGGTATGCTGCTACTATGAGTGAGTTTGTTTAATCCACGACTTCATCCAAGTCACCTAGAGATTCAATCGTTGGAAGATACTCCTGAAAACTGTAACGAGCTCCGGTGGGGGTCAATTTAATTTATAATTTATTTCACACTCAAATAGCACAATAGGTACCTAACACATTAAAACGTCTAATAGTCTTCAACCAAAGTATTCAGCTTTAGCGCCATCCTATATAAATAGAATGCCAAGTCTCAATATAGTTTTGCTCGGCTGCTAGTGGCCAGTCGTAGGTTCAAGCAGCAGATATAAGAAAACTATTAGGACTTTGGAAATCGTTATTCATTTGATAAGGTTCAGCGTGATGTCACGAATGAAAACAAAATTACTCTAAGCGTCATAAATACATTACAAATCTAGTCGCCAAGCCCTCATTGTAGAGATGCAGCTCATAGATTTGGGATTACGATCTGTGACGATATCTACTGAGACGTTAAAATGATCAAAGACGATGTACTTATGATCAGATAGCGACGGTTCGAGATCGTTTGGTACGAGCCAGTTTGCCAACTCACGAGCAATACTGTCAGAGCAGAGTTTTATCTAGCACCTCTTCTCTGCCAGTTCGTGCAAATGTAGGCGGATTTCCCACATTAAGTATGTGCTTAAGTATTCTATCAATTGAGTGGCTCTAAAATTGACATCTGTGCAGCGTAGGGCGGTAGGTTGCCGTTAAAAGATCCGGCCCGTGGTCTGGGTGCTCAATTTTGAGGTATTGGATCGACGGAAAACGGAAGCTATCCGTCAAGGAGCTACACTCTTCCCCGGTTAAACAAAACGGACCCCAGTTGCATTATAACCGTTCTCACTGTGGAGTATCAGTCGAACGAGCCAAGTTTTCATCCAAAGTTAACCGTCAAAGAGAACGACGCAGGGCGGACAAAGCTTCCCCCTGAGATAGGTCACTGCAGTATCTACCAGGGCCATTCATGGCAAAGCTCACCTCCCTTGCTAATAGTTAAGGAGCGCTGTTGGAGCAAGAGCCGTAGTGTGCGGTTGGCCACCGCCAAGGGCACCAACCTTAGGGGGCGCTAAAATCTTGATCTGCTTTATTAAATAAGTGAGGGGAAGTCATAAAATAAGTCAGGATAGGAGTATCATTCCCAGTTACACACAAAATTACTGTTTGAAAGTCGTACTGAAAAAAGCCAAAGCAGACAGCAAAAAGGCGCATAACTGACACTACCAAAGGCACCAGAAGACTACGCTACAATCCTGTTAGTCCAGAATATACAACGAACAAGACAAAGACTTCAAATTTCAACAAAAATAGCGAAAACTATTGCAAACTTTTTCCGCTCGTTTTCTCAAGGAACAAGGCGATGGAAATGTGGTCATGGGCAGTAAAGCAGGTCACCTTTCTAAAGCTGTAGCAAAGATCGTAGAGGAAGCTAGATTAATTATCATCGAGAAGATAACCGCATGCCGTACCATGAAAATTGAAGTCTCCTCGATGCCGGGAGGAGTTCCGCAATATCACAAAGTTGCCGATTCCTAACGTAGATCCAACCAAACCTGCACTAAATTGATTAAGTTTAATCTCTGGTTGACATGTCACATAAGATTTTTGCTGTTTCTGGAAGCGTTAGAAACTCTTCGTTTCTTCTCAATTGCCTAAGACCAGGTGCTTCGGATTTGTGGCAAAGCTTTCTTTTGCTGGTATGCTTGGCGGCCTTTCAATAGAGAAAAAAAATGTTACAAAAACCCATTTGATTGTAATTAGTGCAATACTGCATGCGTCATGCATACGGCCCAAACAACCTATCATGCAGACGATCCTTGTAGAAGAAGACGCAAAGCATTCTCGCCCGGTGCGATTGTCTCTCAAAATCTTCGCTCACTGGAGTAAGGGGTTATTAAAATATTATTGAGGGATATAATTTGAAGAACAATCTGAATTTGGTACTAAAGGAATAACGTGGTCATCTATCTTCACGCGATATATGGCTGGATGCAACCTATTTTCTTAGAAACTGGAAGGAAGAATATGTAAAACACTTAATTAGCAATAGATCATAAAAGCATCTTTGTTGCATTTGCTTGTGCAAAAAGAAACCAAAATGCTGTGACGGCCCTTGGCTGGCAATTCATATCTAATTTTATGCACCGTAATCACCAAATGAATGTTGAAAAAATGCCTTTGTGGTACGAGAAAAATTCTTGAATTGAGATGGGATTTGACTTTGGAAATGCAGCTTTTATTTTTTTGGTATGCCAAATGTTTTAGAAGTCCACGCATTGTCAAAATCTGGGATCAATTCGAAAAAACATTGCTTTTTATATGATTACCAGGGAGACAACTTCTGTCGAAACAATTTTTTTACGAGAAGAAACAAGATCTGTTGTTTCATGCATTTCTAAGACATTTAGCATCAGCGTTGCCAACATTTTTTTCAAAAAAACTGGAACCTTTCTAAAAAAAAACTGGAAAAAACTGGATGCTAAAAAAAGGAACGATTCAATGAACGTAATTTTAGGTAAACACGTATGTTGCAAACCTTTTATTGAAAATTTGAGTCGTTTTTTGATATTGTTGTCTAAATTTAAAAAAAAAATATTAAAACATTTGAATTTGAATTCAAATAGTTACAGTCGAATTTTACTGTTTTGAAGGTTTTCAATCTACTCATCCACAAAATCCTAAATTTAAGACTATTTGCTAAACTTGAGGATGCGCTTAATCCTTTCTTACGATACTATAGCAACTAGCTGAGAATTCAACAAATGTTCATCAAATAAAACCTTAGTGCTATACATTGATTATACCTAGCTTAAAACTCTTTTAGGCACAATAAAATCAAAAACACCAATTGTTTCGTTAAACTTCACACAACACATGTCGATTGGGTTACTCTGTCCATATGCAGTTCTATGCCGGGGGATCCAAAGAAGAGGCGGGTTCATGAATCGGCGCTGCGGAGCATAAAAGTTTACTTTCTGGAGTAGATCAGGGCAATCGATGTTTCCAATGATAACGTCAAATACTAAATGCCTCTGTAGTAAAACCCGTCGCTGTTCAAGAGTCTGCATGTTCAACAGCTTGCATCGGTCGGAGTACGAAGGCAATCGTACGGGGTCGCGCCATTGCAGATTTCTAAGAGCAAATCGTATGAAACGTTTTTGCACTCGCTCGATTCGATAACGTTGTGTTGCGTTGTGTGGCGCCCAAACTTGGACAGCATATTCCAGAGTACTGCGTATCAGAGAGCAGTACAATGTTTTGCGTACGTACGGGTCACTGAAATCTGAAGTGTTTCTTCGCAATAAACCTAGAGTCTCAAAAGCTTTGGCAGGTATTGTGGAAATATGGTCGCTGAATTTCAGTTTGCAGTCAAATAAAACGCCTAGGTCTTTAATTGACAACACCCTTTCTAGGCTACAGCCATCTACTTTGTAGTCGAAACGAGAAATTAAGCGGCATCAACAAAAGCAACTTTGCACTTGTTAATGTTCAAATCCATTCCGTTGAGTTTACACCAATCTTGAACTAAGTCGATGTCAGCTTGAAGAACTACATAGTCTAGAGGAGCTTTTATTTTTCGGAAAATCTTCAGGTCGTCAGCATATAACAGCTATTCAGACTGGATTCGCTCGCAGAGGTCGCTTATGAATAAGATGAAAATAAGAGGCCCGAGATGACTGCCTTGCGGGACCCCAGACGGTAATTCGAAAACAGTCGAGGTAAGGTTTGCAAATTTCACATAAGCTGATCTATTATCTATCTATCTAGGTAGGACTTCAGCCAATTAGTTAGCCTGAAGGGAAAGCCAGCTTATCGATGGCAATATTATGCGGAACTTTATCGAAAGCTTTTGAAAAGTCAAAATATACCGCGTCTACTTGGTGTCGTTCTTCCATAGCAGGGAACAAGACACTGGTGTAAACCAATAGGTTTGAAAGAGTCGAGCGTTTCTTGACAAAGCCATGCTGGAAATCAGAGATGACAGGTTTAGCGGCAGCATACATTTTTTTCATATACAAGTTTCTCCAAAACTTTCGCATACGCAGCAGAGAATAGAAATATGTCTATAGTTTTCCACACGCTGTGCGCTTCCCGTTTTGTGAATGGGGGTTATCGCTGCAGTTTTCCATGCGCTAGGAAACCGGCTTTCGGTAAGAGACCGATTGAAAATAATGGAGAGGGGAGCCACAAGAGAATCTGCACATCCTTTGATTAGTTTCGGAGGTAAACGATCGGGGCCGGCGTCTTTAGCGGGATCAACGTTACTCAGTGCTGTACGTATATCGCGCTCAAGTAGAGGTGAGTTCGATATTGCAATATTATAAGTGTGTAAAGTGCTCATATATGAATCCGGGGCAGTTGCTGAAGACCTCACGAAAAAAATCAGCAAAAAGATTTGCTGAATCAAGCGGATGTCGAGCTGTGACACCTTTGTACGTGACATTTACGGGCGCTCTGTCAGGCTGTCTCCGTTCTTTAATAAAGGTCCAAAAAGACGAAGGATCGCTCTGAAGGTTATGCTGGATGCGGTTTATATTTTCCTGGAAGGTATTCGCAAAGGCTGTCTCGTACCGATGTTCCGCTTGATGAAATAGCGCTTTGTTGCGAAAATACCGCTTTCGTTTCTTACGGAGAATGTTTCGAAGATGGCGAATCTCACCAGTCCACCATGAGTGTTTTTTGTGTTCGTTTTAGCGGGACCGATCGACGTAGAATAGTAAAGATATGGTCGAATTCACAGTCAGCTAATAGTGTATTCCAGCTGATAGCTTCAATCGATTCAGAAATCTCATCAAGGTTGCAGCGATTGAAATCAAAGTTGCGGTCGTTAATTGGTGAAAAGGTATCGTTTCCGGGATCGAAATAGGCATCAATATATAGGACGAAGGGCTTATGATGAGTATCTATTTTAAGTAGTTCAGTTGGTGTCTCTACAAACTCGACATTGCTGTTATTATTGACAAAAGCAAGGTCAAGAATGCGTCCTTTTATGTTTTGAAGGTCGCAGATTTGGTGCATACCACCAGCCAGCATGGACTCGCACGTAGTGATTTCCTGTTCTAACGAGGCGTTCATTGGGATGAGACTGTTAAGGTCGTCGTCCAATGTCCAACGAAGATGAGGCAGGTTACAGTCGCCCAACACAATGACAGTGTCAATATCATTGGCCACAGAGGCGGCGCTAAGGGGGGGGGGGGCGAAGGGGGCAAGCGCCCCGAGCGGCAAAATCAGAGGGCGGCATTTCCTGCTCAGCAAATTTTAATATTTTAATAATAGTTCAAGTTTTATTAAGCTCGATAAAAATGCGGGTGAAACGCTTGAATGTACATTATTTTCGTGTCTGTTGACGATTAAAAAGGTAGGGGATCGGGACTGACGGATGCGATCGAACAAAACTATACACATATTCATCAGTCTCAAAAGATTCAACTAAGATGAGTGTGGGAGTATGCAGACTAATTCGCTGAAATTAAACCAAGAAGCTCTATCATATACAGGGTGTTTGGTTCATCGTTAAGAATCTCTAGAGGGGTGATAGAGAATCATATTTGGCGTCAAAAATCATGCTACACAAACTATCAAATCTCAACTGTTACCAAGTTATTCAACTTTTACCGTAAACAGCTTGTTTGTCTTTTAATATCTTTAACTCAAAAAGTATACTTTGTGTTTTCAATCTTTTAATTCCATTGGATAGGTATTTCCTTTCCTGTTACGTGTAATGGGTACTTTGATCCAGCATAGTCGATAAGACAACCGGTCTAATAAGTGTTCTATAGAAGGTTAGTTTCGTGCGGTAGCGTACGTTTTTCGACTAAATGATTTTTTTTTGGAACCGGCGATTAGTAAGGGGTAAACAAACCAACATTTTTGTTCACTGATTTCTAGACAGAAGATTATCCGAGAGCTTAAAAACGAAAAGGCAGTTGGGAAGACAAGACGCACCCAGCGTTTGAATATTTTTTTTAGAAATTGCTTTACCAATTTATTCTCAGTCCGAAATATCATATTTGAATTCAAAAACAAGCAAATATTTGCATATTTTTAGATTACTCAAAAATTTTGAAGCGAGCTAGAATTATTTCACATGAATTATTTATTTTTTCCTTATTTTATATGTCTGTAGAAAAAAGCCCCACCTTGTCTCACTTCTGTGGGTTACGAATGAGTCTTAACTATATGTTGTACCGTATTGTGAACATCCACGGTATCACTCTGTGCACTCACACGCAACGTGAGTGCCTACACGTGGAGTTCATCATAGCAGGCCTTGGCATTGCCTCCTTGAGATTTCGACCAGCCTATAGGTAAGACGCACGATAACATACCGTGCAGGGTGATTCCTTTTCCAGTCTGGTGTACATGGAATACATACCACTTATTTCTCTTCGTAGTTATAACGTTAAAGGTCTCCACTCGTTACAAACAAAATTCTAGCTGCCGCCATCTCCGGCTTCGTGGGTTAATACAAATTTTATTGAAGATATTTTTGTTTAATATTTATGATTAAAACACCCTTTAAATGTCATGATAACATCTATCACTCTTAGAAACTTTTTGTATTATACTTTGACTTTATTGATAATCCTCCAGGATACATACCCAGGGCGCTAGAGGGTTCGAGCGTCGAAAATTGCATTCTGCCCCACTGTGTGCTGCCTGCAAGGTAATCCTCGTGTTCCAATGTACTAGATTCTAATGTGCTATTGCTTTCTCACTCGGTCTCTGTAAACCACGTGGATTTATGGAAAATATATGGAGTCGAAATTTATTACTGATCTGATATGCAAAGGAACAGAACCATAATCACGAGAACACAGAACCATCATCATGCTTTTTGGCTTTGCGATCAATATAGACATCATTGGCGTTGAGCGTAGGGCAGTGGAAGAGGCATTGTTGCCTTTTAAAAGGGAAGCTGCAACAATCGGACTGGCTATAAACTCTGACAAGACAAAGTACATGGTAGCTGGTAGAGAACACGCAGTCGTGTTGGGTTCGAGGTGGAAATTGATGGGGTACGCTACAACAAATTCATATATTTTAGAACCCCAGTGACATGTTAGCCGCGAAAGAAAAATTCATGTTGCTACTGCCAATATGGTTTACGTAGTCAGCTAAAATCCCACAGCCTAAGGATGCGCGCAAAATTTGCTCTATTCGCTGATACTCCTTGTTGCTCTGTACGGCCATGAGGCATGAATGTTGTAAGAAGCAGGATATCGAGTGCTTGGTTTGTTTAGGAGAAGAATTTTGCGTTCAATACCCGGCAGCACAGTAGAAAATGGAGAATGGCGCAGACGCCTGAACCCCCAACGGTACCAAGTATACAACCATGCTGACATTGGAAGGCTATCAGCGTGGTTGTATACTTGGCAGACTACAGTGAACTGGGCTTGTAGTGCGGAATGACGAAAGAGAAATTAGTTAAAGTTATGACATGAAAAAGGTTGTCGACTGTGGGCTGTGCACAATTTAGAAAGATGCGCGTGCGGTGGGCGTCCATGGAACTGGCGGTCCAAGATCGAAAATCTAAAATACAATCACTAGGTCACTAAGATAATGATGACGATTGTTAGTTTGTTTATGAAAATTCGAAAATATGACCTTTCACCTAGGGACGTTTGGGAGCACATAGGACTCAATGTGTGATAAGCAATTACTTACAAAGCTGAGGCACGAGCTAGAAGCTGGCGAATACTGGGAAGTGTTCACCATTCGGCGACCTTCTTATTATTACAAAAATACTACAAATACTATTAAAAAAATTGTTGACTCTTGCACCATAATGGATAATTACACTGTGCCGCAAAATAAAATAAAATAATGTAACTTTTAAAGTGTTCCAGAAAAGGTTGCAGGTCTGATCAAATACAATACAAACCTACGTTTGATCAAATTAATATACCCTTAAAAGATTGATTTGCAGCAAAAAAATTTTCTCGGGTCTAAACAATTAGTTACGCGGTCATTTGTTATGTTCTTTTGTTAAAAGTATTATACGGTATTTTTCATAACAATCAGTTGAAAAATGGCATTGTAGCTATTCATTTTTTCTCCAAATTAGAAACTTGCTCGCATGAACTTTTAAGGGGACGGTTTCATATAAAATTTTTCAAAAAAAAAAAGGTTTTTTTGCTCGATTCCTTATACATTTAAAAGTATGTGTGTAAACTTTGAAATTAAAATTAGGAAAAATAACGGAAGTTACGATTATAGAATGCCATAGTGCGCGCAATGCCTAACTAATCTCTGAAGAGTTCATGCAAGCAAGTATCTAATTTGGAGAAACAAAAATTAACTTTACCATTTTTAACCGAATTTGGAGATAAATAGATCGTTAAATGCAGAACTAAATCTCTCTAAATTTTTAATAAAATAAGAATGTTGAGTAATTTTCCTAATTTTCATGAAAAAATCGCAAAATATTGATTGTTTACAAATTGTTGTCCCAAACCCGCAGAGTATTTTAAACAAAAGAACATAACTTAGCATACCGTTGGAAAAGTCTTTTCTTCAGAATACAGAAATCGAAAATCGGTTAAAAAATGAAGTGTAGAATTTTTTTTAGCGGCAAAGGTCCGGAAATACAAAATTTGCAATATATCAAGATTTTGGAGGAATACAACATTTTTTATACATTATTTTGAATTGCATTTGATGAGATCTACAACCTATTCTAAGTCACTTGAAAAGTACAAAATCACTATAGCACCGTGTTATTTGTAATACTCCAAAGGCAAGAAGAAAGTGAACATTGCGATAATTTAGTATGAAAAGTTAATATTTATATAATATACATTAAACCATTCTTGTCCGACTTTTCCCTGGCGCATATACGGCTCCAGAACCATTTTCCATCAAAACTGTGGGGATCAAGGAGCATGAAAAATGGCAGCACTGCTCCAGCGGGATCTAGCCAGAAAAATTGCAATTACTTCAGTTCTACGAATAATGCGTAGAGGAACCCGGGGCTATTCGGACCTACTTAAGCAAATCGCCCTTTTAGGTGGATAGTTGTGAAAAAGTTACCGGTCAAAAGTCCTAATTGTTAGTTTGAAACCTCAGCTACATTTTGGTGCCATAAAAGGTTCATTTGCACTACTCAATGGCAGCGCCAGGCGATGATTTGCAAACCTCTACCTTTTTCCAGCCAGGGGTAATTCGGACCTCCCTACGGGACAATTCAGACCGTCATTTTTCTTTAATTTTTTTACAATGGAATTATGTTTACCTATGAATTAGTTACAAGAGACACTCCTTAAGAAACAAAAAAAATTGCTTTACAAGAACTTAATCTGGTCTGTCGCAGCTGTCGATTGGCGGCCCATGTATTTTCTTTGCTGTGGCGTGTGCAATGGTGTACGCAGCCGCAAGCCGCTGAACGGTGGTTGACTGAATAGGGGGACCGAAATAGGAATAGCCCCGTACACTTACATCGCACAAAAGTGGTGAGCGTCTCGAAAATATATATGTTTTCACCCAAACAAAAATCATTCCATAAAATAGGAGCCTCAAGCTTTCCAAAACACTTGCCTTTTATTTTTTCACTTTTATTGGTTACTTTAATCACGGTTTTTCCATTATAATGATTTTTGTTTTGAGAATGGAAAAACAACGAAACACGTTGTTACTCCTTTCTACAAAGAACAAAGAACCAACTTCAGCTCTCAAAATTAATGTTTCAGGATAGCGGTTCCACGAATTTGTACGATAGTTAGAAAGTCTTACTATTTTCTGGGAAATCGAGGGGGTCCGAATTACCCCCACTGCCTTAATAGCCCCCGGTTCCCCTATATATGCTAGTGCTCCAATGAAATTTAATAATCTCAACAATTAATTTAATAATATCAACAATTAATTTTATAAGCTAGTCTTGCCTTAGCCAAAACTTATAGTTATGTATAGAAATGGGTTTAATGGGGTTAAAGGTATATCAAGTTTCTCTGATCGTTTAGCTAGAGAATTTAAAAAAAGGCATGGCTGATCGACAGTAATTCACAAGAATTATATTTTAAAATGATTTGTCCCATTCTATGATCAGTGTTTTTAAATATGTAAGTTTTTAAAACAAATTATTTAAAAAAAAATAATTGTGATGCATTTTATAGGATTTTTTAGCAACTTCGCGATTTTTTGTCGTTATATAATATTAAAATCAATTAAGCTTGCACTTAATTTGATTTAATTTGAATCTTGCACATTTCATACCTTAATTTTATATTTAGGGTAATTATAACTAATATCTTATATTTTATAAACGATCTACCAATTGCGCGACGCTAACATGTGAGCGGAGTCATAGCGCCACCTTCTGCGAGCAAATTTATGCGCAGCACTACCGCCATGAACAAATATTGACAATAAAATGTGATAAAGTTCATTTTCATGAAGACATTTTCTAATACTTTTATCATATTTGTTTCATATAGGTGGGAAAAAATCGAACTCATTTGAAAAATCATTATAAAAGGGGCGGCAAATTTAATTTTTGTCCCCGAGCGGCAAAACACCTCGCGCCGCCACTGATTGGCCATGTCCATTTTTTTCTGAACGGCATCAGAATGAGCAGCGTACAATGCAGGATCACTATTCGGTCTCAGATAGACGCAGCAAATATATATCGATTGAGATGCTAGAATTACTTGAAAGTAAATAAATGAATATTTTAAAATCATTTTGTACAACCTCTTAACCGTGTCCTAAACTTTTGCAAAGAGACTTATTTCGATGTGCATCCGGTTATTAAATTTAATGATTACCTGTTTCCCAGATGATCCCTCCGTCTCCGTCAACTGATTTCATGAATATACAGTAAAAGATTTGTGGCTGGAATTTACATGAAATGAACGATAGTGAAACAAGTGAATCTGTGTAAACGAAGAGCGGATAATCTGTCAGTCATTTCTGGCAAAAGACTATCAGGATTCCGGCTGCGCCATTTTTAAAATAAATTGCATCTGTAAGAATTCTGCCAGCTGCTGGAATGTTTCATCAAGCGGGCAACTGCCCAACTTCCCAGTCAAACCGGTACCGGAACCGGTTTGAACTCCTGAATTGAGTCAGTATGGATTCCAGCTCAAATGTAAGAACCTAAGACAAGACGTGACAATCAGTCTATTCTCAACCACCAAATGCATCAGTCACAATACAAGTGGGCAATTTGCTGCTACCCAAGCCAGCGCAAACAGTTGCTTTCTTCTTGTGGGCATTGAATGAAGCACAAAGGGACCCGTTATTATTATTCCTGTGTTATATCATGTTGACTGAGTCTCATCAACAAAATGTGATTCTGCGGCATAACACGGTGGCCATTGACTTTCCGGTTCGCATAAGATCGAGTATTAGTGATGTGGAACATTTGCTGAAGGTGAAAATGTTGTAATGTTCAACAAATTCGCCCAGACGAAAAAAATCATTTCGCAAAACAACTTGAAACACGTGCTTGATTGTGACACTACTAAACTGCCGTTCTACGCATAATTGTCCCATGTATATAGGGAATCCCGTAGAACATGGGACAAATATGCTTATAGCGGCAGTAAAATCAAGATCCCAATATATATGGATAACGGAAACGTGGAAGTCAAATTACATGATTTGGCACCACGTACTTGCAAAGTGGCAATTAAGAGATTTGGCTGTTTTGGGTAAAAGATTCATGTCCTATTTCGGAGAAGTAGAATCCATTACGGAGGACACGTGGAGGAACTACTTTCCAGGTATTTCAAATTGTGTTTTTGTGGTGAGAATGCAGGTAGACCAACCCATTCCCTCCTACCTTATCCTGCAATACACAACAGAAGGGGGTGATACCATTATACAGCGAACTCTTTGTACATATCAAGGACAAACTAACACGTGCCAATTCTATGAAAAAACGGCACAACCCTGCTCAGAAATCACTGGAAAAAGCTCACCCGCAGAAGAAAATGCCAACACCCGGGCTCCAATATATTTTCCTGAACCACAAACGGTTGCCAAATTTGTGGCAGCTGTTCAGGCAATAATGACAACTGCAAAAGCTGCGTCAAGCACCTCAAATTCAACAACCAATGAAGAAGCTACCTCCAAAAATACAGAGTACACACTCGTGACCCGCAAGGGTAAGAAGCCAGGAAGAACATCTGATCACGCGTATCAAGGCAGTAATCAGAATGATGATACGGTTGACAATAGGAGAAATATGAATGACCCCGAAGATGCAGTTAGAGAGAAAACTAACATTTTCCCGACTCGAAAATAGATCTCCGCACGCACTGGAAAGTCGCGCTCACGGGATATAACAGGCTCTAAATAAATGAAAGTGTTGTTTTTATTTTTTACATCTTGTGAATATTTAAAAGACCCACGGCTCCTCTGAGCTAACGCATTGAGCCGTGTCAAATAAACGAATTTGTCAAAAAAAGACGTGACAATAGGGGCCGTGTTTGTTTCAATTTTACGTCAGAATGGTCCAGCTCCTGATTGGTTGATTCTGACTTTTTGCACCGTCAGCAATGTTACTGCAGGGATAGCGAAATTATGTTTGGCAGTGTTGCTATATTTATAGGAAAAGATTGTCATTATGTTCGACAAATGAAATTATGACTATATTGAATAGAAATTGTGCGGCAAAGTAAAACAAGTATTTATGCATTTACCGTATACGTGCACAGCAAAAAAAAATCATGTAACTTTACGTCTTGCCAGATGCACATAAAAGGAGCGTCCCAATTCACATAAACATAAACATAAAATTTTATTAAATGTAAAAATGTGAGATGTTCGGCTTTTTCTAGGTCATTCAGTCTGAGTTTTACATCAAAAGAGTCACAATATTCAATTTTACATATCATAGCATGTAAAATCCTATTATCGAACAGAAAAATACGTCGCTGCGTTGTTTACGTCAAATGTAATTTTCATTTTTTCTAAGAGTGTGGTTGATTAACTTTAATAAAAATAAGACAGCATCCACTCCATAATCTAAAACTTTTCAGAGAATGGCTTCATCAAACCTTACTAAACACCCCTGACATGGAAAAACCCTTCATCAATATAGTGGATTCAAGATACAAAATATTGCCGGCATAAAATAAATTAACAAGACTCCATTTTCATTAATAAAAATAGCAACACTGTTCGGAAGATTCCGGCAGGGTGAAAATGTACGAAAAGAAGAATGTCGAAGGAAAAATAAGAAGCGGATTATCACGTCTTGTCTAAGCTAAGAATCAATTTCAACTCAATCCGTAGTTGTATTTGAGCTGGAATTTATACTGAATCCATTCAAGATTCCGAGCCAGTTCCGCAATAATTAGACTGGGTGAGCGGCTGTAAAATATACACACTAAAGAGAAATTGGGCAAAATTCGATTAATTTCGGTCAAGTATGAAAAAATCATTATTGACTCACCCTTTATGGCGATAGTAGTGCTTTCGTCGAGGAGAAGCCTTTGAAATAAAGGAGAAAAACTACGGTGAACAGAAGATGTTCTCGATACTCAGTTTCAAGACAGTTAACTTTCCATCTAAAATTGATGGCTCGTGGTTGACGCAACTAGTAAAAGCGGCGTTGGTTCGCCTCAATGGGATAGCAAACCGCTAGGGAGTTTTCTAACCAAAGCTCCGAAATATTGAGATCCCCGGGTGACCTTGAAAACGGAACGAAATTTACTCATGCCAGGCGCGCTGTAGGCTATGTTTCAGTTGATTGCCTCGTTGTTCATCCGTTCGGTGCAGCGCGTTCATATATGTAATTATTTTCGGTTAAAATTCAACTTCAGTTGCAAACTGAATTTTGTTTCTATATCTAAAGGTCACCCTTAGTTAAACACAAAGGACCGTTGCAGGAGCAGTCGATGTAAAACTGAAGGAGAACGCGCCCGTTGTTGTTCTGGCCGGTTGAACTGTGTCTTGTTCAACAACAATATCGGATTAGCGTCATTTTTTAGGGGTTGTAAAAATGATTTCTTTGTGTTCTACTTTGTTGTTCTTTTAATGAAAATGTCAAGTTCTTGGTGCATGCACTTTGGCCGCCCTGTAATAAAGGGTCAACTAAGCAAATTAACAGAACCCGAGCAATGGCTAATGGTCTCAAAATCATATAATTTTCTTATGTCGTTCAAATTTGAAAGAACTCTCAACACTATGATGGTATATAAACAGTGTTTCAATCGATCATTGAACATCATATAATACAAAATGAAATAGTTAATTATCGTTCTCAAATTAACTTGAATTGAAGCCAGGTAAAATTTGTTATGCAAAATTCACTTCTAAATAGCAAACATACAGGGCGCACCGCCTAATTTAGATAAAGCTGAACTTTTGTGTTTCAAATTAACATATCTATATATCAGTCAATTGGGGTTAGTTAGGTGATAAACCCAAACAATCACACAAGTTGTGTCAACGCCTAAAGTAATTGGGTGATCCCAAGTGATGTCTCGGGAAGTACGCACGAAAGCTCTGGTTTGCTGATGAGAAATCGGAAACATGCTCTAGTTTTATGAGATGGAAACTAAACGCCTGGTAATTTCTTGCTATGCTATTATTTTAATTTTGATCTGTGGCGTTGTAGCGGGGCTGTTTTGGGGACAAACTCCCCCTAATATTTTATGTATTGAAATATTTAATATGTTCGTCAACAATGTGCCTATTGCTTTAAATAGAATTCTTGAAGTTCCTTTTGAAAATTATCTTCTTAATATACAGTTACTTATAAGCAGTGAAAATTGACGACAGACCTCGACACTTACCGGTATGCACGTTGAGTAGGCTAGGTCCACCGCTGGGGCTCACTCTGAATAGACATCGGTGTCGAAAGAAATTCCGCCACCGCTCAAGGAATCGGGTATCGCTATCGGGAGAAATTCCGCCACCGGGGAACTCTCAGTCGGAGTAAGATGAGTTCACCGCCAGAGACTATCCGAGTGGATCACAACAAAACTGGGAGCTAAATAGCTCACAGAATCAAGAGCTATTACTTTATTATCGATTGATCGATTTGGTAAATTATAATTCAAAATTGCGATGAAAATGTTAAATCATGTTGTCCTGCGGAGAAAACGGGATTAATAAATGTAACAATTTCATAGTCATGAATCAAAACCATCAAAATATAATCCGTAAATGTCACAATTAATTGTTATTATCCTTTTTTTCAGGGGGCTTCTGCGCGGTCATGACCGCGTTTAACCTGGTAATCTGGATGGTGGTCCGAATGTTCTACAAAAACCTGGCTCACATGACAAAACTGCGCGAGGTGGCCGTAGTCGCCATTCCCTGCCCATCTCCCGGAACGAAACCGGTCCCGTACCACTATCGCAAGGAGAACATGCACCTGAGCGATGGCGGCCTGAAGCACATTCTGTTCGATGCCAATGAGGCTAATTATTTGGTCTAGATAGTAAAAATATTATAGTTTGTTTTTAGAGTCCATTTGAGGGAAACGTGATTTGAAATGGTGTGAGATATTTTTGAACGATAATGAAGTTGGTTGGCAGTACATTTCTGATATTTGAAACAAGTCTATTTGAAAAATAACAACAATAAAACCTTCAAATTATCTTCTTAAACTATGATTCAATATTCAGTAGACAAGGTAAATTTAACTAGAACTACAATAACAATACAGAGTATGTAGTGAAATTTGACTATAATAAATTCTATCCAGACTTCAAATTATATTATTCAATCTAGCAACATTCACAGGTTTCACAACACCTTCGCAAATACTTTCGGTGTTTCTTAATCTTTTTAACCTTCTGTGTAAAATAACCCACCAGTTTGGAACGACGCTTAAACTCTCAAACGTCAGATTCAACATTTGCGAAGTTCATTCTCTCATCCTTAAGTCACTTCGTTTGTTTGAAAACATAAGATAAGTAAGCCACTCTCTGTTTGTAACCTAAAACTCAACCAACTGGTGCGTTTCTCTCTCTCTTCTTAAAAATTTCTTGCCAGGACCGCTCTCCCTCTCCCACGCGTTTCGGTCGATTCCTTCCTTTTTAAACCAAGCATCAGGTTAAAATTCATTCTCCTACCCCGAGTTAGTCGTTCGCATTCATCGGTACCGTTCGCAAGTGTTTATTCGATTCAAGGCGCGTAGTGTAAAGAATCATCGGAAGCCGCCGCGTCGTTATCCATATCGGTGTCATCAATTTAACCCAATGAAATATATCTCTCTGATCATAGCAGGCCTTGGTCAAACGGTAATCATAACTTTAAAGTGACTAGGAAAATAGAGCATAAATCGTCAGCTCACTCAACGTTCTGTGCTGTGAATCATTGACCATTGACCAGTTTCGAAAGCTGACACCCGCTTGTCAAATAGGTGAAAGAAACGAACGGTGTGCAGGAGTCCAAGTACTTGACAAAAAATATTGTGATTTTCTCTTCATTTGTTTTCTGCCAAAAATAAGTGGGCAATCCTCGCAACTCAACTCAATGCTCACACCGTCACCGCTTGCTCGCGTTTGGGTGGTATTTTTAACAAGCCTCGCGCGCAGCAGCACCCATTGATGGTGTGGGCGAAGTAGGCACGGATCTGCGGAGCTAGCACCCGCCGGAGCGCGAAGCAGTGCAGGCGACAAGTGAACACACACGCGAAAGGGGGAGAAGATCATTTCTCTCTCTTCCTGCGAGAAGGGCATCCGAAGAAAGCCGCACAGATAGGAAATCCGAAAGAGTCTGCATGCAGTCGGTGTGCTGGTGTTGGCGTGCGTGATCGCTGTGTACGTGATTGAAGTGAGACGAATAAAGTGCACAAGAAGGAAGCAAAGTGCTGTTTCAGTGATTTTTCTTCTCATCTCCCGATTGCGGCACTAAATTTACACAAGCGCGAAGAATGTATATTTTTCTTTTCGCTTGAAATCACATAATAAAATCAGAGGGAAGCCGCTAGGTAAAGTGATTTAGTGAGTATTCGTGAGTGATTTGTTTATGAAAAGTAGTTAAAGTGCGTGATTGGTTTGATTTGATCATCGGAAGAAAAGCTTTCGATGCAGCACGATCGTCTCTACGGAAGGTGTGCACACTAACACAATCCAACCTGGTGACCCACGCATACTGTGTCACACCGTCAGTGTGATCTGCCTGCCGCCGACGGAAGGCTCAAGTTTAGTTAGAATATAACAAAAAAAACTGTTCCTCATAGAAAAGGGCAAAACGAGTACATCGAGCCGCCAAAGGCGGTGAGTATGAGTGACGTTGAGAAAAGAAAATAACAAACACATCGTCAGAGCCCAGACGGTCGAAAGCAAAACAGAAGAAACAGCACCAAAACTGGAAAACATTCTCCGTTGTTTTCGTTCGTTCGCTCGGCCGGCCTGAGAAACGTCGATCGCTGGACGAAGAAACAATAATAACAATAGCTTCATCGAGCCACCAGCAGCAGCATAAAAGTAAGTTTCCTAAAGAATAGTGTAGAAAAGGTAGATGGTTGGTTGGGTGCTTCTTGAGAGCTTGAAAAGATTGGAATTTTGCCCGTCTGTCCGGTACTGGTGGGCTGTTCCACCGAGTGCTCGCGTCTCTTGGTCATGATTGGAAGCAAATGGAAGGTCAAGGAATGATCTCCTGGTGAAGCAAATTTGTTCAGTCAGTGGTATCCGGAGCGGGTTGCACTGTTCGATTGATCAGTGGTTTTCGATTTAATACAAACTATTTCCAAAACTTCGTTTGCTCTTTGAATATGATGTCTCGAGTAGAAGCGGGTGTTACTAAGAATGAAAAGGATAAAATTAGTTAGTGGACAACTCGTTAAAGTTTATGTTTATACAATGAAATTTCCCACATTATCAAGTCATACAAACAATATTGTCTGATTTGGATAAATGGAGGAAATTGCACAAGGAAAGCTCGATCAATTTTACACAATTTATAGGTGATCCTGATTACATACCTAAAATATTTCAATTTATTTAAGGCAGATCCATATGATTCCATGCCATGTAATTAACACTCAGTTTGGGAGTTTTTCTTGTCTATCAGGTCCGTTTTAGTCCATGGAACTTTCTAAATTAATAGTAATAGATCAGTAATAAGATCAACTACAAAATGGTAATTTCTAATGACGAATGATCAAGTCAAAAAGGTTGGTTTCTTGTCAATCATTCACTATGTTATATTTCTCCTTAGTGGAGACAATTTAGGTAAAGCCTACTTTTTTCTTCACTTAGGAGAAAATTATCGTGAACCACATTTGCGCGTAAAGGACACAAAACCTTTGACTAAATCAGTTATTGAAAAGGCGTTTCGTGTTCCTCATCAGAATTCGGCACTTACTGACAGGACTAAGCTTTTTTTGCAGCTAGCGTCTTTGCGGCCCTAGCTTAGTCACGTCGCAAAGTTCGTGTAGGATTCTGATGAGTGCCCCTCCAATGACTAATTTATACATAAATTGTTCAAGATATCTTCGAACAGACTTTGAAATGTTGTTTCGAAATTACTAGATGCTTTCTCATTTCGTTTATTTGATACGGCTGGAGAACGAAATCGTGAATTTTGAGCAGTGAATACGTTAAATCTGTTCAAAGTAATTAGGATTTTGTGTACGGAGAGGGATCTTTCAGTGAATGACTTCACAGAATTTGTAGTTACTGGTGTCATGTTGCTTTCTGGTGTTTTTTTCGTCATGTGAGTTGCTTTCTACTGTAGATTTTTTATGCTTTTTGCATCGTTATGGCGCATTCCTATACTAATTGCAATAATCGGGTATAGGTGTCAACGACCGCCAAGAATTTAACAAATCCATTTCCTGAAATAAAGAGGAAGTCTGTGTGGTTTTCCTGGATCCTTCGGGGAGTTTTCTACTTCAAAGTGGTAGGGTTAAATTTATGCACGCTAAGACTGCACACGTTTCACAAGATAAACAGAACTGTATCTCGTGACATTCCGGGTAGCCAGAAAAAGTGGCCACTTTTGCGTGAGGTCAGATTCATAGATTTTTAGTTTAACCCACTAAAGTCCGAAATTTTTTTGAGGACGTATGGCATGTGAATTTCTATATTTACTCCTAATTGCTGTGGCAATTCGGTACCTTGGAACTATTTGGTTTTACTTTCTCGTGTTAATGAAGAGCTGAATTGGAGGTTTGGGGCATTTTTTCAGTAACCTCACTTATAGAAACGTGCCTAAAAATATTCACTATGGAAGTTGTTCTACCTATTCCAGTGCTGTTGCTATGTGTCCTTTACATCAGGAAATAATTAATATTCTGTTTTTGGACCAGAAATTTAAATTCCTGTTTCACTGAAATTATCAAGTGGCGTAGCCAGAAGTATGGTTTGGCGGGCGTTCTTGACGAAAATCGCAGATTTTTCAAAAAAGCTGGCGCGTCTATTGATAACATTTAATCTGTAGGCCGTTATCAACTGGGTACTACCACTTTCTATAAGAGTAGCGAGATGAGATGGGCGCTATAGACCTACCGTTAGAAGAACTAATTATCTATCACTGGTGTCAGTTTTGTGGGGTGGCGAACTTCGAGACAGGAGATTAGATCAAGCCCAACAAGTGGTTAAGAAAACATAACGCTACGAACTATCAGAAAGAAAGCGTGATCTGAAAACTTGTAATTTCGAAGCCGTAGCATTGTAGGAGCTTTGCTCGGTGGGACAGAAGGTGTGGAAAAGCGAGCATCAAGCGATGGCACAACAAACGAGCTGAGCAAGATGCGCCAATGCGTGATCAAGTGGCATGTGATCAGCGAAAGGATGTGTGTAGTGCGGATTAAAGATCATTTCTTGAATTCTAGCATTATCAATGTGCACTGTCCTCAGAAAGCGAGACCCGGGGACGAGAAATATGCACTTTCTGCGCAGCTGGAGCGGGTCTATGACAGCTACCCGCGGTGGAGTGTTAAGCTCGTCATCGGCGACATAAACGCCCAGGTAGGTCGGAAGGCATTTATACACCGATGATCGCACCGGAGTCACATTGAGGAATAACAACGGCCAGCGAAGTGTGAACTTCGTAGCCTTCCGAGGAATGGTAGTCGGAAGCATCGCCCTCCCTCCAAATGGCTCCATGCGCTCAACATTGCCGACGGTGGACAATACAGGTCCAGCACGGACGTCGAGGTTCACCAGTGAGCAGTTATGAGACTATTGTGATGCCAAGTAACATGCGTAGTAGCTAGAAATAGCGCTACGAACAAAAGAGCAGCTAGGCGTGGCTACTTTCAGGAATGGCTGGAACAAAATACGAACCGACATAGGTAGCACTGCCTAGGTCGTACTAGGTACGAAAGCTTAGAATGGAGAAAATGAATGGTTTGACAGCGAGTGCCAGCAATTAGTTGAGGAGAGGAATGAAGCACGGGCGAGGATGCACCGTACGAGAGAGAGAATGATAAACTATATAGAAAAGCGCGGAATACTCGGTTCCGACGAAAAAATCGCCTACAGAAAGATCGGGGTAACGAGGCGATGGAGCATCTGTACTGAGTTACGAAAATTCTTCAAGAAGGTGAATATCTTATGCAAAAACTATGTGCTACAAGCCGACATGTGAAGAAACGATTGTGAGATGATCGATTAGTGTATTATGACGAACCCCTAATTAGCGAAGCAGTCGACGACGAGAGTATCGCAAGAATTAGCCTGGGGACACACGCAGCCGACAACAGATTCCCAGCACCGGTTCTACCTAAGATTCATTCAATGAGCCGAAACATTGTTCGAGGGAGCATCACTGCGATAATGCTTTTTTTATTTTTATCAAAATCTTTAGCCATTTTTAAGTGATTAGAAGCAGAACGCTTCTTGCAACCATAATTATTCATAGCTGATGTTAGAGGAAGTGACTCAATTTTCAATTCACCGTAAATCCGAAACAGAGTGGAAATGATCTGCACGTATCAACGATGTACTAATGATCAGATAACGACGGTTCGAGCTCGTTAGGTACGAGCCAGTTTGCCAACTCATGTGTAATACCGTCAGAGCAGAGTTTTACATCTAACAACTCTTCTTTGCCAGATCGTGCAAATTTTGGGCGATTTGCTACATTCCCTATATTAAGATTCAATTCGGTGCCTCTCGAATAGATATTTGAGCTGCCTCAAATTATGTGGTGGGCATTTGCATTATTACCGATTATGAGTGGAAACTTATTTCTGCCACGGTATGATAGAATAAAAGGGCATGATTCATAATGCAGTAATTATGCCGAACAATAGACGTATTTCCTGTTTATTTTCTCAATAGTCATATTAACTGCGACAGCACAGATATCGCTAGTTCTGAAGGTCGGATATAAGACTATTCGCAAGTGTACATGCACGAGGCATTTCACGTGGATTTGTCGTGATATTTTTGTTGAAAGCCACGAAGACGGGGTTAAGTAGTTTTTCAAGATAAAATTTTTCTTTATGGAAATACGGTTCTTGCACTAAAGCTATGGAAGCTTTTCCTTTCTTCGCAAGGCGGTATAGATTCATAGTTGCTGTATGTTTATGCTGAAGATTAATTTGTGCTACTCTAACCATGCTCGATCACAGCACTACATTATTTCATCATCAGCACTTATTGTACAGCAACTAGAAAATACCAAACACGTTGATTTATAATCGCCTATGGCGAACCCCGAAACAGGTATTAGGGACATGACCATCATTTGAATCCCACGATTTGCGAAGAAACAAACGTGCACTGTGTTAGAGATTCGCTTAACGTAGTAAAAGACCCACGACACTCCGTGCACGACTGGCATATTTTAGTACTGCCAGCCATTCAGTTCTCGACCTGTTTCAAGTCGTCTCTTACGGGACCCAGTGGATCAATTTTTGGTGAAGAAACTTCAACCCACCGGATGCCACACGGTCTCTAGCCTCGTTTTGTCCGGAGAAAGATAATAGAATGTTATCAACCTCTTAGTGGACCATATCACAGTACGACGCAAGGTTTTCCCATGTGCAAATAATAATAAGGGTATCGAATTGATAGCAGTTCTTTAATCTAACTTTAGATTTCTAGCTACAAGTATTTGTCGGACTACGCTGGCACAAAATGGACTTCATTTTCTCAATACCACAATACCACACAGTAAGTCATTTTGAAGGTGTTGAATTTAGACATTCAAAGCCACTGTTGTGATGAAAATCAGACTTTGTTGCCACAACTGCAGATTGCTTGCCATTTTAAACATTTCTTGACAATTTCGAATTTTGGTTTGTTTTGTATATGTCTACGATATAAAATTTAGCTTCTGACTTCTGCGCTTCTGAAGGTCTCACGAAGGGTCGATACTTTCTAAGCCGGATTGGGTATCTTTCACTATGAGACCATAGACTGGTACAGAAAATGTTATATTTCGACACAGATCTTTCATTAGGGCCTAAGTCGCAATGTACTCAAATGGAGAAAAATCAGTTTCAATATTCGGCGAAGGTTTTCTAAATGTAGTTTTTATTGTAGGTATAGATTACTTTATGACCGTGTTTTTCCGGCAGCATTTTTCGTTAAACCTTATGACAATATAACAAAGAATTTAATTCCTATGTGCTTTTAGTGGGTAGAAACTAAAAAAATGCTTACGCCCAATTTGCATCCCAGTCGTGATTTCGCCCTTCAGCAACCACCATTTGCGGAAGGGCTAAACCATGTACATAATTTTCAGAAGGGCGCGGTAAATGGGCTAAACTGACTCTGTCTTGCTGGGTAGGGCTGAGTAAATGGGCGAGCTTGACAGTATACTTTTTAATGGGGCTCAGCAAATGGGCGCATAGAAACCCAATGTAAATGAAAGGGCGCATGCATCTTTTCTTCGAATTATCTTCGAAATCTTCGAAAATATCGAAATATTCGAATGTTTATGTGCAACAACTATCGAGTAGACATGATCATAGTAGATATTGCTTATCATTTATATAACAGAATCGCCGTTTATTCTTTTATTTGTGAATAATAACCGTACGCCCGCTTCTGTCTAAAAATGTAAGTTTGGCCTTTATATTCCATATGAGAAGAAGGGCCTAAGTCGAAATCTCGAAGAAAATGCATGTTTCGCCGTTTTGTTTTCTTTAATTATACATCGAACTAAAAACCATTTTAACTAATTTTCACCTCAATCTTGTAGTATTTTTGTTGCATAATGTCGTAATAGGGAAAACGCAGTTTGTTTACATTTGCGGTTTAAGCCCTAATGAAAAATCTATGTCGATTTGTATTACACTCCGTCCTATTAAAAAGTTTTTCAGCCGCCATAAATAAAAAAAGCAAAAGAAATTTCAAAATACTTCTGTGAAAGTGTAATTGAAAGTGTCTACACAAATCGATCTTTCCTTGGCGCTAAATCTTATTAAAAGGTCAAAGCAAATGTGCGTGCCTTTAAGGATATTTGAATTATCTCGAACATTTGGTGACTTATAGGGTAACCAACCAATTTTGGACCCCTAGAGGAAGTGAAATTACCTGAACGTCAAACAATGTTTGCTTGCCTATGTTTTTTTAATGCAATACATGCACGAGTCTGCTCCAAAATTACTGTTCTTGAAAGGAAACTGCCAATGGATGTTTTATACATTGACATAAACTCGAAAATGATATGTCTTCACAGCATGAATTTTTTACATTTTGAATCCTTCCACACTAATTTGGACAGTGTTCCAAGCATATTTTGGGCACACTGAATGTGACTGAATATATTTTTAAACAGTGAAGTTTTATCTACTATTTAAACTGACCTACTGACTCGTTCTCTTTGCAGTATATTTAATGCATGAAAGACTACCAATCAAAAATGGTACATTAATCTTTATATGGAAGGCTGACTGCATGAAGTATTTTTTTAGTTCTATCATTTTGTGAAATAGAAAAACTTTCGGTACAATTAGGTTACTGCAGACTTAACAAAGCAGCATTTAATGTTATGCAATAGAGTTAACAATAATATATTTCGTGTAACAATTCATCTGTAGCAGTAACATCCTCAAGTGGATGATAAATCAAGGTTCAAAGTTCGTCAGGAATCTTCTTGTACTAAAGATTAATTTTTAATTCTTTTGTTTACGAGGTGGTTTCTTGTCATTCTTTCTAAGCTCAGTTTTTCTATGTTTCTATTCCTTTACTTTCCTTTTTTCTTCAGTTTTCGCCTTGTGGTATTCAACTGTTCGGCGCAATGTTAAAACAGCAGGACTACGTCGCTGATGTTCCTGTTCGTGTGAGTGTTTCAGGCGATTCTAGGAATTCAGCTAGCACACTCTTATTAACATTATTTAGCTGTGATATGTCTCTTAGATTTGTCAACATATAGCTCGTCGAATTCAACAAATTCAAACTATAAATGTTTTTCAACATGGATTTCAGAAGTCTCCTCTTTGGTCATATTATGGTCTTCAATGAAATGTTCCTCAATCGTTTGATTTTCGACATCCATTGGTTTGAACATTTTTAAATAATTTAACCAAAAAGAACAGGCGACCTACCATTACAAAATTTTTCACTTTTTGATTATTCTAGCTCGATAAACAAATAGCTGTCAAGAAAGAAAATCGAGGGGTGTCCAAAATGAGTCGATATCAATTTTTTATGACATATCGTGGACACCATTTATTTAAGATTTTTTAGATAAAACATTACGAAGAAACCTTTTCAAACACGTAACATGCATAATACCAAATCAGACAAACCGGTCCCTATTGGCTATCGTTGAAACATGAAACGTTTTCGGTGATATTTTTGAAAACTGTGGATTCCGTTTAATTTTAAACAATTAGAGATGAACTAATGATATTGAAACTTAATAGACAACCCAAGGAATGTAATTGCTGCATCAAACCAAACAAATGCAGAGAAACTTGGCAATGTATGAGGCAAATACATTACCAGGGTCCAAAATATGCAGGGGTCCAAATTAGGTTGGTTACCCTATGCTGAATAGCAGCAAATTCTGCGACGTAAACTGAATCTGGGATCATTGAGTTTGAAAGAGGCGGTAAGGTTTTGATTGAATATACCAAAGACAGTGGAGCCATCGATACTCGACCCGTCGTCGTAAAACATCTTTTGGCGGTCGACTTCTCGAAATTTACTATGAAAGATGTATGGGATCACTTGCGGACGTATGTGATCCGGGATTCCACGAATATCGTCTTTCATGTATGTGTCGAAAAAGTTGAATCACGGTTTCCTGGTTTTGGATGGCGAAGACCTTCACTTGCCATCAGTTATGAGGGGCAATGCTACCCTCAAGAAACTTACTAAATAAATTCAACAAGCGTCTCTTGGCAGAGTCTTGTAGATTCTTCAACAAGTTGAATTTAATTCCGTCTGACCCTGGGGCTTTATTGTAATATGATAAGAGAGCAAGTGAATCATCTGTTCCGGGGATGAATACGGACAAACCTTCTAGGCGAAATCGAATATCCAGTGGTTTTAATATTCCACGTTCTAGTAGTACTATTAGTACTATTTCGGCTGCACTTCAAAGAGTTCTCATCGATATTTCTCTCGTTAGTCCGTCAACGAGCCGGCGCCAGTAACTACGTTTCTTGGTTTTATCAATTTCTTCATTCACGTGTATAACGACGCGTACTGTCTATAGCTAGCAGATAACCTGTCATCCCGGAAGGTCCTATACGCGGCGGCCTTCTCTGCGTACACATCCAAACGCTCTTTGTCCCACCATGGGTTTGGAGACCGTATGCGTGAGCTCGCGTCTGGTATGCGTTTAGTCTGGGTTTGATTCGCGCTGTCGAGAATCAAGCCAATCAAAAACCCATACTTATACCATTAATCCGGAAAAAGCTCTTTCGTGGAATTGATTTGGTTAGATATCGTGAACGCCTAGCTCTTCCATTCAATATTTTGTGTGAGGTCATACGAAACAATGACTGTCTTCGGTGGTCCTGAACAATTGGCAACAGTAATTATGATTGGTAGATGGTACTGTATTCCAAGCAGAAATCTTTGCGATTATGTGCGGGGTGCAATCGGCCCTTCAACTGAGTTTGTCCGGCAGTGTTATAAACATCTGCTCCGATAGTCAGGCCGCAATCAAGGCCCTTAGCTCAGACAAATCCCGGTCCAAGCTAGTGATTGCGTGCCCAACCCAAATCGAAGAACTAAGCATTGTCAACACTATCTACCTTGTCTGGGTGCCCGGACATTGCGGTATTACTGGAAATGAATGGGCTGACGAATTGGCCAGGGCAGGTTCAGCGATTGATTTCGTTGGTCCTGAGCCCGCGCTGCCAATTTCGACAAGTTGGATAAGGGAAAAAATACGGTCCTGGGCTTCGTCCGAGCACCGCAATTATTGGAGAAATCTACAAACGTGTCGCCAAACAAAGGCGTTTCTAGAATAACCATGCCCAGTGGTTTCGAAAAATCTACATTCTTCGAAGCTCCACTTCGGCATGCTGACCAGGGCTTTAACCGGCCACTGCAAACTCAATTATCACAAGGCAACTATTCAGCGCGCTGAGTCTTTTTCATGTGATCTTTGTGAATCCGACTACGGAACCTCATATCATCTGATATGCAACTGTCCAGCGGTAGCGCAATTGCGATTTCGAGTCTTCGGCCGTCGTAATATAGACCATGTTTGGACGACTGAAACTCAGAGACATACTAAAGTTTTTTATCCAATGTGGTAAAGAGCTTTAGGCTTATTCGCAGGCAAGTTGAACTACTTGTGAGTTTAACGTACCTGTTGTTTATTTTTGTTTTTGTGCTGTTATTTTTCCCACCCTTCCAATTCTACTTCCCCACATCTCCTTGTCCTTTCCTTCCGCTCAGGAAATGATGAAAACACACGGCAAGGCACAAATCCCCGACTACATACGGGGAACGTGCCATTTACGCCAATATATTCTGATTCCTGATAAATCTATTGTGTGCTGGTGCAGGAGGAATCCGCATAGCTTTATCCGGATTCAAAATTGTCGAATTGAAGTTATCGCAAATAAGTAGGATAGGTTGTCATCATAAAGGCAACCCCCGGTCGTACCGTGAGTATCAAAGTCTCCTAAAACAAGTCGCGGCGCGGGCAGAGATTGTATGATGTTATGTAACCGTCTAAGCCCAACTGCGGTGTTAGGAGAAATATAGATGGAAAGGCCTTTGCCTTTGGCTTTTGCTTGATAAATGACTGCTTCAATGCCTGTTCTCAAGGGAAGGTTGATTCTGAAGAACAAATAGCACTTTTTGATTCCCAAAAAAACACTCATCCGTATGGGGTTCCTCGATCCAGGTGAATAATATTTAAATTGTGGGAACTGAGATTTATATGGGAAGTTTATCATGTTTCACTTTATGCGAATGCATCATATCTCAAATTATGTATTAAAACTTTGAAGGAATCGATCTTTTGGATGATATTTCTGCAATTCCACTGTAAAGCAGTGGTATGAAAGCTAACAACAGACTTTTAAGAGGACCAGTAATATTCAAATTTTGTGTTATCCAGTCCACGACGTCAGAGATTTTAATAATTCCAGCACTGAGATCAATCTCGGACTGCAATGAAGGGTCTTTTGGGGTTTTGGGTATTCCGGTAAGTGTTGAGAATTCTTTACCGGATCTTAATTTTTCTAGACCACGAGTTGTTTGTAGTATTCCAAATTATGTTATGTTAGGAGCCCCGTTACCTTCTGGTCAGTACAAGGAAGTTTAGGAGAAGAAATTGTTCTCTTTCTATTATTTCTAGGCACTCTAGCAGATGTTTCTTGTTATGGATCATCAGAGTGGTCCTCGTCAGAAGATACGAGAGCAAAGAGGTTCGTTGAGGATGGTAGCTTACCGTTTCTTTAGCCTTTCTGAAAAAGATCGCCTAGAACGATCCTTCAAGTTTATCCCCGCGTAGTTTGTACGCGAGACATGTCGAGAAATCATGTAGATTTTCCCCATAGTAAGGGTACTTTTCAGGTTTCCTACTGCATGAATCATCTTCATGGTTCTCGCCGCGTTTTTCAAGGGGCTGTGCGACCCAATTTTTGGCAATTAAGACAGTTCATGACCCGCTGTACAAATAGACGGACTGGTATATGCAAGATGATGTGAATTAGAAAAGCGGACCCAGCGAAAGGCACCCGATAAGAGTTTGATTAGGGGTATGGTTTCGAACCATCCCCGCGACTAATACTGATACGCCTGCAAACAAGTATTTTCACCGTCTGAAGTAATCGGTCTCTAAAGCAGCCAACCCCGTCCAGCGGCAGATCATCGAATGTGAAACTCTCATCGTTGACGACGCCTTCAATCTCTACCCTTATCGCTGGAATATACTCATTAATGTCCCGTGTAAAGTGCTTGCAGCAGGCAATATCGTTTGCCTGCTTCGAGTTTGCAAACAATACTCTTAGCTTGTCCGGGCGGACGTTTGATATTTCGGTCGCAGCCGAGAACCGTTCTGTCAGATTTTTAGAAATCAGCGTAAAGATTCAGCGATTTATTTTTGGACCGGAAGAAGACCAGAGAGATCTGGGAAACATTTAAGTCGGGGGGAAGTCTAAGGAGTCGAGCCTGTCTCGACCTCCGTTTGACCATCCAGTGAGGGAACCCTTGAAACCGTCATAGTACGGGTTCAGCGCCCGAGCAAACGGGAAGCAACCATAAATATGCTCTGAAAGATAAAACTTAACTTAGCTTCAAATCAGTTCCCGACGGTGCACCGACCCAGCCGGAGACAGACAGCGAGACTTCCGAACAGCCGTCAGCGCTTCACAGCAGCGCGCAGAAGCAATACCAAAGCCGGCAGATCAATCACAAAATCTAATAGTTTCTTGTTAGTACCAAGTGGTCAATTGTGCTCCCGGGAACGCTGCGCCTAATGATTCACTGGCAAAATAACTAGACCGAGGGTAAAAAACGAACTGTTTTTTTTTAGAGTTGTCCTACTGGAGCTGTAGAGCTAGGTTCTCGGAAGGGCTACCCGTCAGAATAACATACTACGCTTGTATGTCGCGAGTGCTAACGGGTATGTAACTTCGCGTGTATAAATTCTATTTTATAACTGTGTGCCTTTCGCATATTCGGATGTGTTCTAAAATGATCGCGCGCGGACCGTGAATCGGATACTTATTTTGTCGTGTAAGGTTCAGAACCAGAAATAGGAATATTTCCACCCAGTTTTATATTGTTACCCTGACGGGTTATACCCCTTCCCGACCAGATGAAAATAACTGGCCAATAACCCGATAGCATACTCTCTTCTGGCATCATACCAAAACTTGGTATTAATTGATTATTAATACCTCAATGAGGTATTAAGCAGGTACGTATTGAAGAAACATTCTTCAATACCTGCTTAATACCTCAATGAGATATAATACTTTATTTTAGTATTATTTACGTATTCCAGTGATTTTCACAAATACCAAATCAATACCTTATTAAATACCTCCATACAGTGAATTTTGTTATTGCACGGTTGAAAAGGTTTTGTTATTATTCAGGTATTATAATAACTCATTTCAATATCAACTAGTTATTCGTAGTACACGTCTCAGTTATTATTTGGGGTATTTTATTTCTTAAGCAAGGTTGCTCAATGTCTTATTGTGGTATTGAAGTATTGGGTACAGTATACGTGAAAGTGGTAATCTGAAGTTATTTTCTTCTGCTTGGGTTAAGACACAATAAACCAGCAACTCAAAAGTAAACTGTTTTATCTTTCAAAACACGTGTACCAGACTATATTGCACCGGTATGTTACTTTCGAAAAAAACGCATTTACGTCACTTTGTTGTTTCCTGATTGTACTTTTTGGAAATTTTTTATCATTTTTTAAAACCACTGGCAGATTTTTTGTGGCGAACGCATAAATACGGAAAAGTGAAATTCGGCCAAAGTAGCGTAAGCACCACTTTTGCAGACAAGGACAGATTGTATGTTACTATGTTTTAATTGCCGCAAGGTTCTACTGTATCGATTTTGTTGGCTATTTTCGGCAAATTTGAGACTAAGAGAAACGAAAGCAATGAAATTGAAAGACGGATAGGTATTCTAGAGCGAATCAGTTATAAACTTAGAACGGAAAACTAGAACTAGGCAGGCTCATATGGGCATGATCGAAAGGAAATGTGAAGAATTTTTTGCCTTCTGCAGAGTAGGAGTTGGGCGTTCCACCCAAGTCTACCGCAAAAATTCTTCACAAATCCTCGCCTAGAACGACCATGCGATCATTCTTCTCCCTTTCTGCTAGCATCAAGCCGTGACGTATGCATTCAATCGACACTAAGCTATCGGTGTCGCACCGATCCTATTGTGATTGAACTACTTATTTTGTTTTTTCGTTCCGCACACACGGATGGCTGATAGCAATTAATGACACAGCTCAGCTAGCAGAAATCGAATTTTTATCTACTTTTTTACCAACTAGTTTATATGTTACTATGTTTTAATTGCCGCAATTGCCCATATGAGCCTGCCTAGTTCTAGTTTTCCGTTCTAAGTTTATAACTGATTCGCTCTAGAATACCTATCCGTCTTTCAATTTCATTGCTTTCGTTTCTCTTAGTCTCAAATTTGCCGAAAATAGCCAACAAAATCGATACAGAAGGACAGATTGTGTATTCTATTAATTTAGAGTAAAACTCTTTTAAACTATGACTGTTTCGGCTAACTAGAGGGAGTTGTGTGGAATTTTGATTAATCAAAATCAAAAATCAAAAATCAGAAATTTCTCGGATCTTGAAGAAAACTCATTCCTCATATACAACCTTTCTTCAAACGCCTACCACTAACAGCTTGTTGTGACAGCTGTTGTGATAACACACTTCACAAACCGTCGTGGTCTTCATCTCCGTACGCACTGTAAACCATGTCAATGAGCGTTCACTATTTCTAACAAAAGTGTCGCTTATTGAAGCCCACCATTCAAAGCGGCAGCAGACGGTCAGCTTCGTGTGGGTGGTTCCGGCCCGTGTCGGTCGGTATCTTGCAATCCGGAGGAGTTTATCTTTCGCTTTCGTAAGTCTGCTCGTTTTCAATAATTCAATTAAGCCCAAATGATCACACAGTTAGTTCGGTCGGGGTCGGTGCTACGTATTATGGTAGGGGCGGTTCCGTGTGTGGGCTGGTGACGGCGCGCACATAACCGTAGCACCGTATTTTTCATCTCCGACATGGCACCGCACCGCACCGCACGACACGGATTGGCCGTGGGAAGTTGATGGCTTAGCGTTTGTGAACTACTATTCCGCGATTGGACAGCCGTTATTGTATTTAGGTAGGTTTTTGAAACATTTGCCACTTGCAGATGATAGGGTCTTGGAGGGTTATGTACGAGTGTCCACTTGAGGCCTTGTGCCCACGAGATTTGTTGTTCGAAGCTACACGAGTGGAAATCCTTCATGTTGACTCGTAGCACAGGGTTTTTTTGTTGTTGAAATGTTCTCTTAGGGGACCACTCTATCCACAACTTTTAAAAATCGAAGTTTTGGTTTTCTCATGGATAGTTTATGCAGATGTAGGCAGCTGAGGCCCGAAGAGCCAAGGCTCATATAACTTTCACTAGGAAAAATGACTACAATCTGCTTTTCCGGCAGGCGATTACCAGTTCCAACAAATGGCTCTGAAACCGCAACCATCGTCGTAAATGAAGATACAAATACAAACAAGATTAATATACGATTGCAAACTGTAAGTCCAACAAAACCATTTTCAAGCGAAAAAGTTAATTTTCACTTAACCGTCCACAAAACTAGAGTACCCTCTACGGAACACCCATCCATGTTAAACAAATTATTTAAAAACACTTGCGTAAAAATTTCAATCATTACAACAGTGGTATACGTATAAGCAGAGACTAATAGCAGAGACTAATAGAGACTACCAACTGACGAAGAAACACTCGAAATTCCGTGGTACACTGTGTACTAGATCTTAAGAAGTAGTAGAACTATCACGGTCCCTTCAGTTTTGCCAACCTTAACAAACCAATCTAGTGATCCCCTTTGTATCGGGCTTGTAAAGTTGGTAGCAGATATTATTTATTGACCGTTGCTAGGATCGTCGCTGCATGCATTTATTGTTTACATACAAAAATGTCTCCGTTTTTCATCTACGCAACGACACTTTCTAGCCTTTCAACCACAGACCAGTTTGTTATCGTTCGGGGATTTCATGACTAATCGCAGTTTGTATGCATTTAAATTGCTGAAACTATAAGTGCGGTTGTGCCCAAGAAGTTTTTAACAACATAAAGTTCGAAAAAGAATGTGTACCATAGCGTCCGAGGCATTTCGGTGCACGAAAGATGCACCATAAATGCCCAGACAGATTAGCGTCGTAAGATTTCCCACAACTTCGTTTTTGGATCTTATTTCTTGTAATGTTTCAGCCATTGTGTTGTTTTGTCTCCCTGGTGTAATGTCAAGCCACTGTTGTTTGAAAACTATGAAACCTTTGCGAGCTTTGCATATTGTTTTAAAATATTTTGGAAAACAAAAATTGTTCAGGATTCATCAACCTTTACTTAGGGATGGTTCTGGGAAAGTTAACTGAAAATCGTTTGTGGGGTGAGCGACTTGTAATTGGAAACCGTTAGATTCATAAAAAGCTCTGTTAGTTCCATAAAAAGCAGCTCTGCAATTAATTTTTTCACTGCTTCGTAAACAACAGATAACCTATCAGGAAAAATAAAAACACGTATCAAAGAAAAGCAAAGCATCCTCAATTATCAACGCGTTTTCTGTTTGACATTTCGAGGGACCGTCTAGTACTACCTGAGTTAGTACCTCTTGAGCCACGGAAAACTCGTGAGTCCGCCGTCTCAATTAGTCTCTGCTTTAACGCTTGGGCAGTAGAGTGGGGCAGCCGCTGTACAAATAGCAGAGGCCAAGCGCTTATGGAGGCGCTTGCGAAACTCGATACTGTGCTAGCTAATAATGGCTCCGCTAGCACATTCCGTAGAAACGGGGTGGAGGCATGGATTGACGTAACATTTTCCAGGCATGCAATGGAGGATAGACGAAGGCTACACCCATTTAGTAATCCGCTTTAGGATCAACTATAGTGTGCAGCATCCGAGGGCGGGAGATCCCTGCCAGGTACGCGGGTGGAAGTCCAATCACTTCGATAGCGAAGCTTTCACCGCGGCCCAGGGACTGGAGGCCAACACCGACAGTCTAAGCAGGAATGCGCTGGTAGCCGTTCTATCACGCGCGTTCGACGCCACTATGCCGAGAAAAACCCTGCCAAGAAACGGCAGATGCCCGGTATACTGGTGGAGTGCTGAGATTGCAGCTCTACGATCAGTCTGCCTCAGAGTTAGACGTTGGATGCAAAGAGCCTGCACCGAGGATGCAAGACAGAACCGCCGTGAAGTGTTTCGAGCTGTGAAATTGGCTCTTAACAAGGCCATTAAAAGCAGCAAGAGAGCGTGTTTCGACAACCTGTGTGAGAGTGCCAACGCGAATCCGTGGGGTGACGTGAATCGTGATGGCCAAGACCAAAGGGGGCTCTTCACCCAAAGAACGGTCTCCGGACCGGTTGGCAACGATTATCGAAGTACTCTTCCCGTCTCGAGCCACAAGCCCCTGGCCACCTGTACTACGAGACAGTGTGGGTCCGGCCGAAATGGTGGCTCCGGTGACGAATGAAGAACTACTCGCAGTGGCTAATTCCCTTGTAATGAACAAAGCTCCAGGGCCGGAAGGAGTTCCAAGCAGTACTCTCAAGGCAAGCGAACCCGAACATGTTCAGGCTAGCTATGCAGAGATGCCTTGACGAGTGCCTTTTCCCCGATAGATGGAAAAGGCAGAAATTGGTGCTGCTGCCGAAGCCCGGGAAGCCGCCAGGTGACCCATCGGCGTACAGACCAATCGACACGACTGACAAATTGCTTGAGAGGATCATCCTCAACAGGCTAACCCCGTACGCTGAAGGTACGGACGGCCTGTCAAGCAACCAGTTTGGCTTTCGGAAGGGTAAGTCCACGGTGGACGCTCTCAACTCAGTGATAAAGACTGCCGAGGATTGGGTTGAAGCAAATGGCTTACTGTCAGATACACAATTTGGCTTCCGCAAAGGCAAAGGGACGAACGATTGCCTTGCGTTGCTTTCTACAGAAATCCAAATGGCCTATGCTAACAAAGAGCAGATGGCATCAGTCTTCTTGGATATAAAGGGGGCTTTTGACTCAGTTTCTATCAACATTCTGTCAGAGAAGCTGCACCAGCATGGTCTTTCGCCAATTTTAAATAACTTTTTGCTAAACCTGTTGTCTGAAAAGCACATGCACTTTTCGCATGGCGATTTAACAACATTGCGATTTAGCTACATGGGTCTTCCCCAGGGCTCATGTCTAAGTCCCCTGCTCTACAATTTCTACGTGAATGACATTGACAATTGTCTTGCCAATTCATGCACGCTAAGGCAACTTGCAGACGACGGCGTGGTCTCTGTCACAGGGCCCAAAGCTGCCGACTTGCAAGGACCATTACAAAATACCTTGGACAATTTGTCTGCTTGGGCTCTTCAGCTGGGTATTGAGTTCTCCACGGAGAAAACTGAGTTGGTTGTTTTTTCTAGGAAGCGTGAGCCGGCGCAACTCCAGCTTCTATTAATGGGTGTAACGATCAATCAGGTTTTCACATTTAAATATCTCGGGGTATGGTTCGACTCTAAAGGTACCTAGGGATGTCACATTAGGTATCTGAAACAGAAATGCCAACAAAGGATCAATTTTCTCCGAACAATAACTGGAACATGGTGGGGTGCCCACCCAGGAGACCTGATCAGGTTATACCAAACAACGATATTGTCGGTGATGGAGTACGGGTGTTTCAGTTTCCGCTCCGCTGCGAACATACACCCGTTGGTAATTGAAAACTTCGAGAGGCTCGTCGAGCTTAATTCTCAAACCCGATTTATGGCCTTGTACTTCGACTACATGGCACAGAGCATTAACCCTTCTTCATATACTCCCAACCGTGTTCGTTTCCTAGATACTTCTGATTCTACTGTATTCTTCGACACATCCATGAAGGAAGAGATTCGTGGAATCCCGGACCATATACGCCCGCAAGTGATCCCCAATATATTTTATAATAAATTCCGAGAAGTCGACTGTGACAAAATATTCTACACTGACGGATCAAATCTCGATGGATCCACTGGCTTCGGTATCTTCAACAATACTATCACCGCTTCATTTAAGCTCAATGATCCCGCTTCAGTTTACGTCGCAGAGTTAGCTGCAATTCAGTACACCCTTGGGATCATCGACACTCTGCCCACAGATCACTACTTCATCATTTCGGACAGCCTCAGCTCCATCGAGGCTCTTCGTGCGATGAAGCCCAAAAAGCAATTCCCATATTTCCTGGGGAAGATACGGGAGTCCTTGTGTACGTTATCTGAAAAATCTTATCAAATTACCTTTGTTTGGGTCCCCTCTCATTGCTCTATTCCGGGCAATGAAAAGGCCGACTTATTAGCAAAGGTGGGCGCATTAAATGGTGACATATATGAAAGACCAATCTGCTTCAACGAATTTTTTAGTATTTGTCGTCAGAGGACACTCAGCAGTTGGCAAACCTCGTGGAGCAATGGGGAACTTGGACGATGGCTACATTCCATTATCCCAAAGGTATCAACGAAGCCTTGGTTCAGGGGGATGGATGTGGGTCGGGATTTTATTCGTGTAATGTCCCGACTTATGTCCAACCACTACACCTTGGATGCGCATTTGCGGCGTATTGGGCTTGCGGAGAGTAGTCTGTGCGCTTGTGACGAGGGCTATCACGACATCGAGCACGTTGTCTGGGTATGCGCCGGGTATTGTGACGCCAGGTCTCAGTTAAAGGATTCCCTTCGGGCCCGAGGTAGACCACCCAATGTCCCAGTCCGAGATATGCTGGCAAATCGTGATTTCCCCTATATGTCCCTTATTTATACTTTCATAAAATCGATAATTTAACCCCTCTCTTTTTATTTCTCGTTTTAGAAGTTTTCTCCTGCCTTTTGGGACCGATCAGCTCCAGACTGCAACTATGTAACCGCCGTCGCACTTACCACTACGGAAACTGAAGCGAGAGCGACTCGAGGTCCGATGACTTTTGAAGGATTCCCCGCGGGTCCGAAGAATACCGCCAATCCGACCTACTAGACTGAGGCGCTAATTTGTCTCGCTGATCTCCCGTTTGCCCGAAAGTTGCAAGTTTTGCTCTTCTCTCCCGGTCACCACCTACGCTTTCTCTCCCCTGTCCTTGATACAACTGCTTCTACAGCCCCCTCTGAATATCTTGACCAAGCATAAGTCTCCGCTAAAAAAGTTCAAATTTGTATTCTGTATTCCTAGTTTTAAGATAGTTGTAATTTTACCTCTTTGTTAAAACTATTGTCCCCCATCTTGTAAATAGAATTGTATCCCTAGTTTTAAAACACCGGTGAATTTTCTCATAAACATTTGTTCCCCCTTTTGTGTACCAAACTATATTGTTAGTTTTAAGATAACTGTAAATATTTCCTAAAAAACTATTACTATTGAATTCCTTGTTTTAAAATTTTTCATAAAAAAAAATCTTTTGCTCCCTCTCTTGTACATAGAATCTTATTTCTAGTCTTAAGATAGCTGTAAAATTTTTCTTAAAAAAAAAAAAAATATTTCACCATTGTAACCTCCTAGTTTTAAAATATCCAAAATGTAAAAACAAAAGAATTTGGCACCGCCAAGCTAACGCATTTGTGCCTATCAAATAAACGAAATGAATAAAAAAAAAAAAAAAAGACTGCCGAGCTAGCGATCCAACGAAAAAGGCGAGGTATTCGATACTGCGCGTTAGTGACACTTGACGTGAAGAACGCATTCAACAGCGCAAGCTGGGATGCCATCGCACTCTCGTTACACCGGCTTAGCCTACCGGTGGGTCTGTACCAGATCCTGGAAAGTTACTTCCAGAACCGCGTACTGCTATACGAGACCGATGCCGGTCAGAAAATGGTTCCGATTACCGCCGGAATTCCGCAGGGCTCGATCCTAGGTCCGGTGCTATGGAACCTCATGTATGACGGGGTTCTGAGACTGAAGTTCCCTCCTGGAGTCAAGATCGTCGGCTTTGCTGACGACGTAACCTTGGAGGTCTACGGGGAGTCAATTCCTGAGGTAGAACTAACCGCAGAACACGCGATCAGCACGGTGGAGGAATGGATGAGCGCGAGAGGCCTGGAGCTCGCTCATCATAAGACGGGATAGTTATCGTCAACAACCGCAAGTCGGCACAACATGCAGTTATCCATGTGAGAGAAGTCGTGATCACCTCACAGCGGAGTCTGAAGTCTCTCGGAGTCATTATAGACGACAAGCTTCAAGACGGCAGCCACGTCGACTATACATGCAAGAGAGCGTCGACTGCTGTTGCGGCTCTATCGAGAATGATGTCCAACAGCTCAAAGGTGTGCGCCAGTAGACGTAGGTTACTGGCAGGCGTTGCCGTATCTATTCTCAGGTAAGGCGGCCCGTCATGGTCAAGAGCACTGAGGGTAACCAGTTACCTACGGAAACTGGAGATCACCTACCGCGTGATGTGCCTCAGAATGATATCTGCCTACCGCACGGTATCACACGATGCATCCTGCGTGATAGCGAGCATGATGTCAGTCGGGCTGGTCATCCGGGAAGATGAGGAGTGCTTCGAGCTACGTGGAAATAGAGAAGCCCGCGAGCGCACCAGGGTGACCTCGGTCGCCAGATGGCAGCGTTGGTGGGATAACTCCTCGAAAGGTAGGTGGACCCACCGGCTGATACCTAACGTATCGACCCCATGGGGAAGTTCACTTCCATCTGACACAATTCCTGTCAGGCCATGGCTGCTTCCGACAGTACCACCACAAGTTCGGGCACGCGGATGTCCCCGCCTACCCTGACTGCCCAGGTGTAGACGAAACTGCCGAACACATACTGTTCGTATGTCATCGGTTCGACGTCGAAAGAAGAGCAATGCTTGATGTCTGTGGCTGGGACACAACCCCTTGATACCCTCATTCAGCGGATGCGTCAATCGGTGGAGAAGTGGAACGCAGTCTCAACTGCAACCACCCAGATTGCCTGTAGGCTACAGTGAATCTGGCGCACGACGACAGTTGTGCGGGCTGGAACAAAACGTAGACTGCGTGATGTTTGGAACCAATGAAAGTTCACAATCAGTGGCTCGCAGGGCCATCTACTAAACTGTTTACTACATGTTATTTGACAGTTGAGTTCCGGCTGCATAGCATCGAACACAGCGCTACATACGAACGTTTGCTAAACGTGTTTTGGTCGCTTCCTTTAATCGAAAAGAAACACGTTTTAAATATGAGTGGAAACGTCTGTTATCTGTGGTATGTCGGCCATTGTTTACTCGATCAAACTCTGTTCTTTTACGTAACTAAGACACGGAAAAAAATTGTTCCCAAAATCGTGAATAAAGTGCCATGAATTCTGGAACAATCACGTTTTTACGTTACAAAAACAGGACCATGAACAAAAATCATGTGTTTTATAATTATGTTCAATTTCCTTTCAGTAACGCCCGCATAACCCTTTTATTAGTGGAACATTTGTTTTTGTTTTGTGAATTTCAGTCACGGTTGTCGCCATGTCACTACCAAAACGATTTTCCGTACGTGAACTAGTTCACAACTTTATGAATATTATTCATAAAACCAAAGGTTAACTCATGATGTTGTTCATAGATTTAGAAACATTAAGCATAAGCATAAGAGATCGCCCGTAGTTGCTACTCCGTTATTGACCAGAACCAAATTAGGTTGCAAAATGTTCATTGGAACAACATGCTTGGGAATAACATGATGAGCCACATTGTACAATCTATTCTGATCCCTGCATGCTGATCAATACCGACGCCGGCCACGTCCGAATGCAGATCTTCTGGGACAGGAAGGAATGTTAGTCCGATACATGTTGCTACTAGAGACCGAGGAATCCTCTGCATTTCCACATGTATCACGGGAAGGGGAGAGTTGTTAGTAAGTGTGCCAATAGCGTTATCATGTAATAATTGCTCTGGGCAGCCGGCTGCCGAGTATTTGGGAAATTTATCATTTGTTGTATTAATACAATTAGCAAAATAAGCAACTTGAACTTCGGATAGCCGGCTATAAGGAGCACTGCTTATATTTTTTAATAATATTCAAACACGCGACGAATTTTTTCGTGGTTTCTATCGTGTCGGTGCTGATTTTACCCGGCGATCGTTCGAATAAAATGAGGAATCTTATACAGAAGGTTTATCAGAATCTTCCATAGGTATCGCGGAGTTGGTGGTTTGGAAGGGAATAGGGTCTAGGATTCGCTCCAAGCATGCGATGCGACCTGTATAGCATAGTTTATTAGGTAGTAGTTCAGTTAGTTTTCGAGAACACGATCGCTCGAAAAATAAGATCTTGTTTAGTTTTTGGTTCTTTTAAAATCTTGGTAGCCGGCTATCTAGAGTATTCTATGTTTTCTAAACAAAAGCAATTTCACATCCACACAGCCGATCGTGGGAGTATTGCCTAGAAAAGCTAATCGTATCTGTGTAATGGGCCGGGTCACTATTTATTGTGACATTATTTGGACAAATTTCGCTATTCCTTCTCTACGATATATTTTTTGGGTTGCAAACTACCGAGTGATAACACGTTATACAGACAGAGAGTTATGATAGCTCTAGATGTTATAAATCAACGAAAGTATTTCCTATTTCTAATATCGGATTGTTTGTGAAATACACGTATACGAATGATTATATAGACCACCACCTATTTTTCGGGCGAAGAATTTTGTGGCGACACCTGGTAGTCGCTACTCGCTGGTGAAACTCCAATTGTTTGAATGTCAATTTTTCTTATTGCCATATTTTTTCACTTTTCGGATCGAAATTTGTTTTTCTCTGAAAAACCATTTTTCACTATTTTTACAATGTACACTGTGTTTTTAGATGTTTTCTGTACACTTTTATTGTCCTTGCATCGGGAATCGATGGCCCGTAATGCGAGGAAAAGATATTTTTTCATTTGCCGGAATTCAATTTTCACAACTGCCGAAAAATGCTTTTATAAACCACTTCACTTTGTACAATCGTTAAATTGCACCGTTATAAACACTTTTGGTAACCGGGAGACAGTAAACTGCCGAAAATGATGAAAACTAACCGACTCGAAGGGAGCTCTAAGAGTGTCAACCGCTCGCGACGAAGATACACACTCGAATCCCAAAAAATACAACGAAAATAAATATGGACATGAACAAAACACAATTTTCGTTAAATTTTCAATTTTTCATCCCATGTTTATAGTAGTGGGTTCCTCAATTACGCGTTTAGAATATAGGAAATTTTTTCATCTTATAGTGTTTGCCAAAGTAATGAAAAAGGAATATTCGTTGACTCAACAGGTTCATGCGAAAAACTGTAACGATGATTTATAAATAAAGATCGCTGATGATTAACTGAAATTCGCTAAAATAAATAATATCTTACCAGAAATTGAAGAACCACAAATTAACAGAATTAACAGAAGCAATAGCGATAATAGAAAACCTCAACATCGATGCGATTGAACAAGTAAAGATTCTAAGTAAACTTTTTTCAAAAGACACATCGTTGTTTAAAGGTAATATCACTCGGTGAAAAAGAAAACGTGAAATAAAATGCTGTTGTCATAAGATTTTTCATTTTCCTATATTAATGTTATAGACTAAAAATGAATTTGGATATAACGTATATGTTTATTGACTAACAAAAGTGTTTTTGATGATGTTAATTGTTAGAAATAATTTTTTTGTTTACTTCGGTCAAAAAAATTTAAAGCATCTCAAAATATCTAGAAAAAAGTCATCTTCGATAATCCGTATAGATAAGATTACCCTTTTGCACCAATCAATAGATGTGGTCTCTTTTTGTCATGCGATGCGCACTTCCAACGCGATGCGCATTCCGACGTTGCGACGTGCGACTTTGCCAATATGTACGTTCTCGCGGGCTGCATCAAAGTAGGCCGTGCGTTGAAAGAGCGCACTGTTACAAAATCCTCCACAACTATCGACAGGAACAAAAATGAAAAATGATCAATAGAGACTATTGAAGGTGAAAGATTGCCGCAAAATTCGACATACGCTTTGAAATTCCTTAGCGTGAAGCACACAAGAAAAAATGCAATTGAAATATTTAAATAGATGCAAAGCACCGTTATTCACAACATTATACAGTAAAAATACCCTTATGAGATAGTGCAAATATCATTCCATAAGTGTGCAAAAATTCATTGAACTACCTTTAGTAGTTTTTGAGATACAAAATTTACAACTCTATCATGCAACAAAGTTTAAGGGTTAATATCTTAAATAATAAAAGTTGTTTCAACGAAATATTTATACCAAAAGCTATTCACCATAATCCCTATCCAACAAAACATACCCCATGAAGATCGGTGATTTTGCGAAAAATTCGAGGATTACTTGACATGGCTTTACTCATATACAACTGTTTGATGATTCGTTTCTTATTATCTTTTTAATCTCACTTGTTCTCGTGAGAAATGCGCGAAACAAATAGTAATCACCCAAATAAATATACATATTCACATATTTTTTATTTACTTACAGATTGTTTGCGTGGTGATTTTTTCTTTTTGTGTAAATTGAAGATTGATTCCAAGGACGTGTCGCCCATGTCGAGAAGCAGAGTCTAGTTTAACGGGTACAAGTTTTCGCTTGACTTTTTCACTGATGCATTTTTCGTATTTCAAAGCACACTTTTGCACATGTTCTTGCACTATTTTTCTATTCATTTTAATTTTAAGTTCATAAATTCATAGATTTAGAAACATTAGTTCACAAAATCAAAACATTCTGTATATTTTCTCGTGAACTAGTTCACGAAACTCGGAATTTTATTCATGAATCCCATCAATCCTCGTGAACTAATTCATGATTCCTAATATATTAGTCACGATCCAATATCCGTGCTCGTGAAATAGTTCACAAAATTGTGAAATATTGTTGATGTATTCGTGAACTGGTTCATGATACCTAACATAATAGTCACGACTTACCATTCGTGACCGTGAAATAGTTCACGAAATCATAAAATATTATTCATGTATTCGTGCATTGGTTTATGATCCCTTGTATACGTCTGACAATTCGTGCTCGTCAAATAGTTCACAAAATTATGAAAAATTATTCATGGATTCGTGAACTAGTTCGGGATGAACGCAACGCTCACGTAAAAAATCGATAAGACACACTCACACACAACGAGCCTTTGTTAGTATTTTGTTTCGTATCAAATTGCTGCTTACGAATCTCACAAAAGATTCCCTTCTTCTCCACCTTACACCTTACATGCCCCCCACCCACTGCATTTTGTTTTGTTCAATTCTTTTCTCCGCTGCTATAAATAGCTCATGACCTGAAACGTCTAGTAAAAAATCCAACCGTCAGATGCCTAGATTAGAGCCGACAAACATCTATTCGCTAAAAACACATCGTTACAACCCGTTCCATGACGTCATGTACTCGCTGACTAGTAAAATGGAATATAGACGCTTCACACTAATGATGAGTGAGATAGTATCATTTGGCTCCCCACCGCCGCGCCGGTATTTCAGTATCAATATTGACGCCTTTTGCTTTGTACCACTTTCCCACTGTTTTATGGTTTCCGCTATGTCACTACCAAATCGATTTTCCGTACGTGAACTAGTTCACAATATTATGAATATATGAATAATAACCAAACCAAAGGTTAACTCATGATGTTGTTCATAGATTTAGGAACATTAGTTCACAAAATCAAAGCATTCTGGATATTTTCTCGTGAACTAGTTCACGAAACTCGGAATTTTATTCATTAATCCTTTCAATCCTTGTGAACTAATTCATGATTCCTAATAAATTAGTCACGATCTTGTATCCGTGCTCGTGAAATAGTTCACAAAATCATGCAATATTTTTCATGTATTCGTGAACTAATTCATGATTCCTAGTATAATAGTCGCGACGGATCATGCGCACCCGTGAAATAAATCACAAAATTATAAAATATTTTTCATGTATACGTGAACTGGTTCATGAATCCTAGTATAATAATCACGATTTACCATTCGTACTCGTAAAATAGTTCACAAAATGATCAAATATTGCTCATGTTTTCGTGAGCTGTTTCATGATACCTAACATAACAGTCTGTACTTACAATAATTTACAATATATTTTGTGTGCTTGTAATATTTAAAATATATTCCTTATCATTTTAAATTTCATGCAACATGGTAATGAAATGAATGGCAATAAAATTTGGGTTAATATTAGTGGAATCATTTTTGTTCCATGCACTTTTTCATGAAATGTTCAGCTTCTAGCGGCCAGTAATAGGTACGAGCAGTAGATATAAGAAAACTATTAGGGCCTCGAACAACGTTATTCATTTTACAAGGTTCAGTGTGATGTCATCTGTCAAATTGAAAAGTAAGCTCAATAATAAAATATCAGGATAACGTGAACAGAAATTACGAAAAATCGTGACTAAGATCTTGAAATCATGAACATAAACCACACTGTTCGTGACAAAAATGTCAAATATCGTAACTAAGATCATGAAATCAAGAACATAAATAAACATAAATCTCTAATCGTGACTTAAATATCACGACAACGTAAATAGAAACCACGAAAATCATGGCAAAGTCTGAAATCATGAACATAAATCACATTACTCGTGATAAAATTATCAAAAATCGTGATTAAGATCTTGAGATCTTGAAGATGAATCACTCTACTCATGACTACAATATTACGATAACATGAATAGCAATTACGAAATGTGCGACAATGATCCTGAAATCATGAACGTAAATCCCGCCAGTCTGACAGAAAAATCCGATAGCAAACTCATGAATAAAATAGCACGGTAACGTAATGAGAAATCACAAAAATCGCGAACAAACTCCTGAAATCATGAACATCGTTTGACTGTCGGCTGTGTATTCCCAAATTATGAACAAGAATCATAGCAAAAACTAAACATGTCTAGGGAACAATAACAGTAACCCAACCTAACATTCGAACGTAACGCCATGTATGTACTTGGGGTGAACTAGTTTTTTAGCAACACAAATAGTTTCATGAATACGAGGTTTATTATTCACAATTTCAGAAATTTGGTCACGATTTTCGTAAATCGTTCAGTTCACGAAATAATGATCTTTTGTTTATGAATTTATGAACGGATTTTTTTCCGTGTATGCTCAAGAATCCTAAATGTTAAACTTTTCAAATTGCGCAACAGAATCAGACAGCTTTTTCTCGGACAGCCTGGGAGCAATGAAATGCCCGTTGGCCACCCTATAATCATGTTCAACTCGTGCAAAGGAAAACAGGAAGAGAACAATATTTCCAAATAGGACCGCCGATTAGACCAACCAACGCTAGCAAGAGGAAACGACTCTTCTGCACCTCTTGTTGATATTTTATTGCTCACCTTTTTGTTCTCTGGAGAATGAAGAACAAAAAACTACAACACAAAAATCATTTCGTTGAATTTTTTTTTTCATTTTGATATGACAAGCAACGACACATCCGTGTTCAGTGTACCTTTTATGGACAGAACTATAGTTTCATATATGGAAGATCTTCACGAGAAATGCTGAGCTATGCATTAAAACGTTTCTGGCGGATATGAACCAATTAGCACTCGACGGTTTAAACCCTTGACGAACACTTCGATTGAGTATATTGACTTGATATGATAAATGGACTAAAAATAAGCAAATTGCATGAACTTGATCTATTTACATCAAAAAGGACCCCACGATGACGAAAACTTGCGTTGCTGTTTATCCTGTCAAAACTGCCGCACTATTTGCTCGTTCTCCTAAAGCGTAAGCAAACACCTAATCAAAGCAAGCAGAAATTTTCGAAAATGAGCTAGATTAACAGAATCTGAAACGTTCGCGCAGACAGTCAATATTTATTTCTGGAGTGGCCATCGGTTGAGCTTTCCGCACTGCATACAAATTTCAACCGCGCTAACGTGGGATGCGACAGTAATTTTCTTCAAATTTAAATCGCGTAGATTATTTTCTTATATTTACACTCAAACGAACTGTCCAAAGCAAACAACAAATGATTACCTCGCTTACGATAATGGCAGCAAACAAGAGGGACGCGACGCGCCATTTATCAATTCGGAAGATTCTACATCATCGGCGCGACGAATGCAAACAGCGAACCGAGCCCGGCGAGAGCTGAATTATTGCTGGCAGCTACATTTTATTTTTCGAGTGGTCCCACAAATTGCACCCTTAAGGAGCGATCAACTAACGCCATCAACACGCGGTGATGTGTCCATAACAACAGTCGCGTTGGCAGCACTCAAGTGTTGCTCCTTTTCCAGTTTTAAATCAACGAACCCCCGGCACATGATCCGTTCGCGGTTCCCCCGAGCAAAGATGTCACTGACCCGCACCAGTCACCGTCGCAGTCTTCCCGAGTCCATGAGTGCAAAAGTGGGCAAACGTGAGCGAATGCATGTACTTGTATTTACTTCGGTTGTGTCAAAAAGTGTATAAATAATTGTGATAGTACCTCCGCCCGCAGCCGCGGCTCGTTACTTGTACGCCTTTGTCTGGTGACGGTATAGCTAAACGTCAGTGACAATTTGGAAAACAAAAAAAACAATGTCTGCTGAAATTGACGTAACCGCCAAAACGTCTCGTTGAGGAAAGCAAACGGTTGAAGCCGGCCGGTCGAAATTTGTTTACTTTCTCGAGTTCGAACCATTAATGGGAGTGTGGCGATAATGGGGGGAGATAATGATTCAGCGGGATTATTTACAATCGGGTTTATTTATAATTGAATTATGTTTGATGGTTAGAATAAAATGATTGGTGGTGAGACGTTACCATTCAACTACGCTCAAATTGTTTTTTTTAAACGTGATTTTTCTAGGTTCTGGAAATAATAAGCACACATTTTTTCCAAACATGCTCAAAAAGTATATAGAAATAACCGAAACTAGCAAAAAATACGCTTGATGTTCTAACCAAACATTCCTGTAGACGTAATTTACCCAAGACCACGATCGAAGTGCGTTTGCTGAATGATCTCATTCCTAATGCGTACGATCGCAATTCCGCGCGGACATGTCGCGCGCGAGGGCGTCCTAATGTGACTAGGTTTTCAACAACCAAAAAACAACAAACACCCCTGCGCTTCCATCAACCTCGCTCCCGATCAACCCCACACCCACTCGAAATGATTTAGGCCTAAATTGAGCTAGAATAAATCACTCAGCAGCAGCAACCGTATTGAAACCTATCGACACGGTATGCCGTGGCGCGGTGCGTACTGCGTGCTCATGCGGGGGTACTTCCATTTCGGTTTCGAGACGATCGAACGACGGGTTCCGCTCGGCTGTTGTAATTAGTTCCGAAAAAGGCCGGAAACTGACGTTGACATGTTTGACAAATTGGTGACGGACAGGGGGTAAAAATAGCGCAACTGTCGAACTGCGGATGCGCAGTTGTTGCGTTGGCCGCTGCCAGATTTCGAAAGGGTTAAACGGGTCAGTGATGGAACCTGTTGTAGCAGTGTCCTAATTGGTCGTTTACAAAGTAACGTAAAATCGGTGAACATTTAAAACAAATGATTACTGAATGACAGCTGTCATTGCGGAACATATATATTTTGTATCTGGATCTGATTCACGAATGCATCACACGTTGGTTGATAAAAAGCATTAGAGTGCTGAAGCGCGAATAACAACGTGCCAATAAACGATTCGGCACACGAACGGCCCATTAATCAAATCACTTGAATTTCGAGAGATAAAGATATGGTATGGCTTGAATGAATGTAGTCTATCCATAGCATTTGAATGGACGCCTTTTTTTTGTTTCTCTTCACAAATTGAAGCTTCGACCGGTAGGTGATAATGGGCCCGTTGGCCATGATTTTGTAGCTTTGGTGATTTTTTGATAAGGATAACTGGCTGAATGTAACTGGATTACCGTCGGCAAGGTGGCGCTTGTTTACGATTGATAGATTGAATAGTCATTTGCACCTATTATAGCAGGTCATTAGGACGCCGAATCACGCTTTAGATTCGTGTCATGGCACGAGCTTGATACGGTTAGGTAATTTGACATAATTAAATTCCCAGAAATGGACGGCAGCAATTAACCTTTCCAGGTCCGACATAGGATTAACTATTATTTGTCGAACCACCAGGAAATAGCTCTACTGTCTGCATCGAACGACCTATCACAAGAAAGCTTCACTTTCATATACAATAAGCTCTGTTTGAATACAAAAATAAAAACGTCTCACCAATGTCCTGCCTCGAATCGATGTGTGCTAATTGCTCTTCCTCCAAAATCGGATGTCCGTCGGACTGTTTCCCACGGTAAATCTGATATTGTTTTGTCTTTGACTCAGTCAAAACTCCTGTGCATTTTAAATCATAATTCTTTGGGGAAATATTAACTACAAACATTTGACAATTATTTATGTTTAAATTAATTGTTTAGTGGGTACATTTAAGATCGAGCATTGATTGACACCCCAGATTCTGTTTAAACGAAAAGAAGGGCTTTGCATAGTAGAACAAATTTACATTCTGGACGAGTGTTTTATTTACACGGAACTATCGCGTCTACGTGCCAACCCGGGCAGTGGAGATAGACGGTGTGATCACGAAAACATGCCTGTAGTGCGAAAGACCTCTTGAAATAGTAGGTTGAATGCTTCAATCAACAGTCATCAACAGCTAACATACTGGATTGCCAGCAATCGCATTCAGTAAAAGTCGTACCGAATGAGAGTGGGAATTGATTATTCTCCATCAGTCTTGGTCCAGAAGATTTCAAGTTATGGTGTACATCGAATTTTTTCGAGATGCTTAGATTAACTGCCACTCGCCCAATTTTCAATATTTTGCAATGAAAACTTCGGAAAATAATCCCTAAAGTAGAGCATTAATGTATAGGAATTGACTGAATCGACGAACGCTTTTTTTAGATTTTTTTAGCGAAAATTCCTTGCACACCCCGGGACACCTGGGCACTATTGTGCGAAGCAGCCTCTATAAAATAAAATCTGCCCACGACCAATTTCGGAAACTTTTCTTTCTGTGTAATTTCGAAAATATTCCACGAACCGCTGAAACATCTCACATTCTTTCGAGGAACAGCATGTTTACATCCATGTTCAATTTAGTAAAATGGCGTCGAGCTAAGTGGAAGTACGCTCATCCATTTTGTGCGAATGGCATCAAAAGATAAATTTGTTGGTGAGCGATCTCACCAAAACGGTAAAACTGAGTACCACATTTGACGTGTGCGCATCGTTTGATCAGCGTTTAACTGTTCACTGGAACGTTGGAAGCGGAACAAATCGGACAGTACGCTCCCCATTATTGAACAGAACTTTGGTAGTCAAAGCGGTTGTAACACCGAGATACTACAAGTAGCACAATTTTCACAACGGAATAACTTACATCGAGATTATTATATATCCAAAGGTGGCTAATCTTCGTTGATAGATGGATGAACATTGCTATTTTTGATGTCTATCGCAGAAGTATCGCCCATTTTGATAAATGTAATACAAACAAAATATTCCACGTTCTTCGAACGACGTAAGATAGCCAAAAAGTGGTGAGATACAGTTCAACGTGCAACGATTTTATTCTGAAAATTTCTTGAGATTTTTTGTATAGGTTTGAACACAGAAACAAACGAAAGAAAATTTAGCTCTCACACCGCAAGTATCCGAAATTGTCCTAACACGGAAAATGACTCGGGGTTCTGCACACCATGGTTTAGAGAATGCGCAATATTTTACCGTCACATTTGATGTTGCAGAGAAATATAAACAAAAAAAAAAGTTTTGACCAGGAAATATTTGGTCTGGCAAGCAATTGACCCAGTGAACCCTAGTCAAATGACGATCGGGTAAACAATCGAACTCGTCTGAGGTTCAGTAGGTAAGGGAAGCTTTTCTTAAATCCAGGATGACGGCATTGTTGATATCCTATGAAAGGGGCTGTATGACTATGACGAAAATGGATGATTGAGACCATTTTGAAACTTAAGATGGTAGCTTTCGGTAACCACAAAACACTAAAAAAACAACACCAATATGGGTGTTATTTGAACAGGGATGCTCAGTAGATGTCAAAAATTGGTGATTAACCCTTTGCGACGCAAATTTTTTTTTCATTGTTAAATCTGTTATTTTTAGCATTCTGTAGGTTTTCGAGGTCGCTGGTTCTGGATTGTGACGTCGAAAATGTAAAATTCAATATGGCGACTGTGCTTGGCTAAATTTTATGTTTTTTATATTGGCCTAAAACGTCTTACAAGGGGGTATTCGGGGTAGCTGATTCTGATGTCGGAAATGTGAAATTCAAAATGGCGGGTCCAATATGGCGACTGTGTTTGGCTAAATTTCATGTTTTTTATATTTTCCCTAAAATGTCTTACAAGGGGGTATTCGGGGTCGCTGATTCTGATTCTGGCGACGAAAATGTAAAATTCAAAATGGCGGATCCAACACGGGGACTGTGTGATCCAAAAAACCCCCGTGAATCGAGTTTTATACGGACTGTAACAAAATTTGCCGATTTCGTAAAAATGAATGCTATTTTGTAGGTGCTATTTAGAATTTTCTAATTCTGAATCAGAATCGTAGTCAGCGACCCCAAAAACTGTCGTGAATCGAGTTTTATGCTCATTGTATCAAAATTCACAAATAGCTGCCATTGTGTAGCCGCCATTTTGAATCTTCAAATTCTATTATCAGAATCGTAATCAGTGACCTGAAAAACCACATCATCTATTTTTATGCTAGTTGAGAAGTTATCCCTGTCTCTCGGAATATTTTATAGACCAACATAATATTCAACTTCGTTTTTGCGGATTTTGATAATTTTTTTCGAGCAACTGACCTACGAAAAATTCTGCAAAAAATCTATTATTTAGTTCAATGTTTGAGATACTTGAAAAAAAAAAGAAATAATTTACATCTCTAGGGCTTTTAGTTCAGGCACAGCCGAATTTATTGTTAAATATCGAGACTTTCGAGTTTTAATTATTTATGACTAATAAATAATTAACAAATTCACATAATTACGATTTTGCCAGCCTCATATGAAAATAATTTTGATGGGCTCTAACAGACGATCCAAGCCAAATTTTAATAACCCCTTTCTTGACCATATTTTTGTAATCTTAAAGATTTTTTTTTGTTGGAGACAAACCACTGCGACCATTATTTAGATCTATTGTGATCTATTATATCTTAATAAAAAATATTATTATTTTTATGACCACGAAATTTATACTCAATAGTCAGAAAGGATTATGAGGCTGTGTCTAGGAACTGAAAACCAACACCGATTAAAAGAAAGAAAAAAAAATATATCCGATTTTGTCAATATCCCGATTCCCAACCCCGCACATAAGGTTAGAGATTTTTCCAAAAAAGATTTCTCTAACCCGGAAAGAGGCGAATGACCTTAAGGTTAAAACCTCTATAATCAAAGCAAAAAAAATATCCCGTTTCGTCAGCCTAAAATACAACAAGGTACTGATAAAAATGGGTCCTCACTGTAACACAAAATAGTGAAAACCACTATCCATGTTGTGAAATCATTTCAAAAAAGCTGATCAGCAGATGACGGAAATTGATGATTGAGGCCATTTTGTTATCCAAAATGCCGGCATCCGGTTACCGCAAAATAGCGAAAACCACCATCAATATGGCTATTATTTGATAGGTGGTGGTTGGAAGTAATTGATGATTGAGGCCATTTTCGAAATCCAAGATGAAGATATCCTTTTACCACAAAACAGTAAAAACCATCATTTAAAAAGGGTGTGGTCAGAAGATGATGGAGTTTGATGATTGCGGCCATTTCATAATGACACCCATATTGATGAGGGGCTTTTACTGTTTTGTGATAACCGCAAGACGCCATCTAATTTTCCATAATGGCGTCCATCATCAATTTCCTTCGCCGTCTGACTACTAACTTTCAAATGACACCCATATTGATGATGGTTTTTACTGTGTCGTGGTAACCGGAAGTCACCATTTTAGTTTTGAAAATGGCTTCAATCATCAATTTCTATCATCTACTGACTATCAATTTTCATATGACACCCATAGTGATGATAGTTTTCATTGTTTTGTGGTAATCTTGGTTTGCAAAATGGTGTTAATCATCAGCACATTCAAAAATAAAATTGAACTTCATTGAAAATAATTTCTTCCCTGTATTATTACTCATTAGTTATTACTTGACCGGAGTTGTTTTTATTTAAATGTGGTTCATCGGAATGGTTCACTTCCATAGACTGAGACAGTGCTGAAATGAGGTTGGTTCTCAATTGAAACTAAACAGGTAGAAAAGTCAAATGACCGGAAGCTGCTATTCAATTGACAGTGAATTTTAAATGACTCAAAAGAAGACGGTAGCAGCATTCAACTGATTTATTGGCGGTATGATTATAATGAATGAGTCGAAGTTTCACTTTCAACATGTATTTTCGTTTGGAAATGACATTTTACTGCACTGATAGAAACGCAATCTAACCACTCAGACCGAGGGGATTGAAATCGGTAGTGCATGTGCCTAGGATTCATTTGCTTACTCCGTTTAACTTGCATTTCTTGCTTCTAGCAAAATCTGGTAACATTTATCCGATTATTGTTTCTTTTAAATGACGTTCCTGATGTGATGAAACTGAATACAACCGACTTTCAGCTCCCGAGAAAAGCACATTTTTTTCTCAATAAATCTAATCTGGAATCCCTTGATGTGAATCGATATTCTATTCACGAATCTCCCTCGCGTAAGAAGCTGTAGGATATAGATCCGAAGTGTAATCGTAATAATTTACATCCGGAAGTCGCCATCTTGGATTTCAACACGGCGTCAGACATAAATTTCTGGCACCTACTCGTCAAGAACATTCCGAAAATACCCAGTCAGTCTAGATTCTAGACTGTGAAATCTGGACTCTAGATTCTGGGCTCCGAGTACTGGCGTCGATATTCTGTGCTATGGACTCTGGTCTCTGAACTATGGTCTCTGGGGTCTTGATTCTGAACTCTGGAATCCGAACTCTAGACTCTTGACTCTGAACTCTGGAATCTGTACTCGGGCTCTGGATTCTAGACTCTTGGCTCTTCCCTCGGGACCATGGATTCTGGGTTCTGGTCTCTGGACCATGGACACTGAACTTTAGATTCTGGACTCTTCAGTTTCAGCGCTGGATGATGGACTCTTGGCGCTGGCCTCGACTTTCTGTACTATGCACTCTGGAATCTGAACCATGGGCTCTGGTATCTGGGGTCTTGATCCTTCACTCTGGAATGTGAACTTTAGGCTCTGCACTCGGGTCTTTGGATTCTGGACTGTGCGCTCTCTCCTCGTGATTCTGGATTCTGGTCTCTGGGCTCTGTGCTCTGGACACTGGGCTCTAACCTCTGAACTCGGAACACAAGGCTCAGTATTTTGGGTTGAGGATTCAGGTCTCTGGACTCTGAACTTTGGTCTCAGGATTCTCGATTCTGGACTCTGAGCTGTAGACTCTGGACTTTGAACTCTGGATGCTGCACTCTTCACGCTGGGTTCTGGACTCTGGATTCTGGCCTCTGGGTTCTGGGCTCTGTGCTCTGAAGTCTGAACGCTTGCCTCAGTATTTTGGGTTGAGTACTTCGGGTTCTGGATTCTGATCTCAAAGCTCTGGACTCTGGCCACAGTAATTTGGGTTGAGGACTCTGGACCCAGCATTCCTGATTCTTTTTTCTGGACTCTGAGCTCTCGCCTCGAGATTCTGTGCTATGAACTCTGGACTGTGGTCTCTGAGCTATGGGTTCTGCGTCTTTACTCTGGACTTCGGACTCCGACCTGTGGACTCCAAATTATGGACTATGCACTCTGCACTCGAGACTCTGGATTCTGGGCTCCGGACTCTGGGCGCTCTCCTCGGGACTCTGGCTTCTGGTCGCTGGTCTATGGAATCTAAACTCTGGATTATCGAATCTGAACTCTGGATTCTGGACTCTGAGCTCTGGAATCTGGACTCTAAACTCTGGTCTTACTATTTTGGGTAAGGGGCTCTGGACTTTGGGCTCTGGGCTCTGGATTATGTGCTGAAGACGCTGGGCTCAGTATTTTGGGATATGAATTCTAGACTCTGGATTCTGGTTTTTGGGCTCTGGACTCTAGGTTTTGGACTCTGGGCTTTGGCATCTGAACTCTGAGCTCTGAACACTGAACTCTGCACTCGGAACTTTGCATTCTGGACTCTGAGCTCTGTCTTCGGAGCTCTGGATTCTGATCGCTGCGCAATGGACTCTGGACTCGGCGTTCTCGACACTGAACTATGGATTCTGGACTCTAGACTCGCCTCAGTATTTTGGGTTAAGGACTCGCGACTCTGGACTTTGGTCTCTCTCCTCGGGACTCTCGACTCTGGGCTTTAGAATCTGGATTCTCATCTCGGGATTCTGGGTTTTGGTCTCTGGGCTATGGACCATGAATAAAAATTCACTCGAAAAAAAATCTGTTTGGACAAAGAAAAGTTTTTTTCAAATAACTTTTTTTGCTTGAAAGTGCCCAACTTGAATTTTTGACAGTAGGTAGGGAACATAATTGCAAAATTTCATCCAAATCAAAGATGGTTGTTTTTTTGTAAATCAACTTTAAATTTTTGAAATAAAAAAAAATGAAATTTTCAGTGTACGATTCGATGAACAATTTTTTCAATATTTTGATTCAAAAATTTGACCCATTTTGTGAAAATCACTCCTACAATATTTTTTGATAGGATTTGTCATTTTTAGACTATTTGAAAAAAATAGCTATAGCTATTTGAAAAAAAAAATGGTAAAAAAAATTTGACCCTTTTCAAAAGACAGTCTACATCATTTTTAGAAAAAAACAAAGTAGGCAGAGTGGCTTTTTATGACAAACTCTTCATGTACACAAAGTTTTATTAATATCTGAGAGGGTGCTGGCAACTCTGAATATGATTTAGCGCAAAATTCGCGCAAATTGTAAAATATACGCCATTCCTCAAATTGAGGCCAGTTTGAGTTCCCTTTGATCCTTGCCGTTGGTGGTTGAGAAAAATCCTAAGATTCGAACCTTGTCTTCGTCGTACAGATACGGCCACTAATCGACCACGAGTATCACCAATTTAATACACACATTTTGTAGGTCTATTGGAAATAGGACGACTTGTGCTGATTACATCAGTGTGTATCCTTATCACAGTAACTTCGCTTTTCTCGTTCGCGTTTTTATCGCCTATTTTTGTTGGGTGATTCGTCAACAGTGCATTCTGTGAGTGGCTTTGGTTATGCATTTTTTTCCGCTCTTATTTTGTTGTAAATAAGTAGTAGTCTTAATGTTATAATTTTCAAAGTTGTAGATATTTTGTTGAATACAAATGTCCGTTGTTTTGATGGAATTGTACGAGAGGACGTATCCGCCGGGTGATGCCAATCGGGCTGACATTGCTTTGGACTGTGCAGACAAATTTTTTTGTTTATTTGGTGCTTGTTTGACCAACTAGGGAATTATTTCACGGGCAATTAGATATGCGTGGGAAGGACGCATGGTCCTGTCTGAGTGGAGTGATGACTTCAGTGATGTACTAGGGTTGAGAATTGACCATTCGTGAGATGATTCGAAGGCCAGTTATTGATTTTCTTCAGTTATATCAGCACGAAGAATTTTTTTCATATCCCTGTCACGAAAACTGTCGATATTGTTTAATTGTGGTCCCAGATCGTTTCCATTCTTGTTTTTTTTTTTTCAATTCGACATTTTTTGTTGCTTTTCCTCTTGGTGGTTTGTCTTCTGCATGAATAATGTCCAAATTATCTCTTTTTTTTCTTCACTCAGAATTCATACCTGTATCTCATGTTGCTATACTTCTTCAGTACTTCTTTGGTATAGACAGTAGTAATCATAACAATAAATAAATCGAAAGTGATTGCACTTCCACCAAAATCGGGTGACCGTTGGACTGCTTCCCACGATAAATCTGATTTAATTTCGTCTTTTACTCAGTAAAAACTCCTGTGTGTAATTAATACCGACCACATTATTTATTTTTACTGATTTTTTCTGCTTGAAAGATCCCCGATCTTGTTGGGTGATTGAGGAAAATACAACTTTTATAAGCGGCCTGAGATCGAGCTAAGGATCCCCACATTAGGGACCACGTGGACGAAAAAAAACCTTCGTTTTTTACACCCTCCTCCCTCTCGGTCTCCTGTCAAACTCTGAACAAACAAAAATCACGAAAATTGATTTCAACCCATTCCCTCAAAAGACGGCAAAATTATATTCTGTTTCTACACGCAACTCAAACACGCAAACCCAAAACACACATTCCACCGCGTATACGTACCCCGCAAGCATGATTACGATCAATCATCCTCGTTTTGAGGGCTCTGTCTCAGTCCGGCTCTTCAGCTTGCTACTCTCCGAAACTCATCAGATCGAGAGATCCGGATACCTGACATGCCACACACTCTACCCGTAGCTAGAGGAGCACAACAAAAAAAAAGCTTCTGGAACCGATCGGCGATCGACAGAAGGTGACTAGTATCTTCTAATTCGCTCCTTTTAACGAGATTTGTGATTGTGTGTGTGTATGTATGTGTGTATGAGAGCGTATGTTTTGTCTGTTTATCTTCGACATGTTCACGGATTTTAAGCCGTCGCCGCCGCCGCCTACCCCGTGTGTGTGGATTTGCTTTATGGTTATGTTGTTCTCCTCCGCTTTATCGGTTCGGTTCGGTTCGGCTGCGCGGCCGGTGGAAGAAGGTATTTAGTGACTGTTTTTCTTTTTCGGTGTTGCTTCGATGGTAGTTTCTCGTTTAAATTACGAGTGTTTCAAATAGTTTGAGGCATAAATTAACCTACAGATATTTTCTCACTTCCTCCCGTGTTTGAGGCTCGAGACTGAGGCTCTTCTGTGGCAGCCATCGCGTGATGTAAAGCTCTCGCCGAAACGGGGTGTAGCTACATACTTAACCTACGTGCCCACCACATTACTGGTCGGGGCCTACAGTTTATGGTTGTGGAATATTGTAATTCACCAAAGTGTTCGCAGCATTTCATTCGTTTCCAAATTAGTAGTAGCCCTAAATTTAACTCGATTATAATAATAATATGTATAAAGGGTGTACGAAATCAAATTATATCACTTTAAATTCACTGTAACCTTTTTTTCCATTACGCATTTTCTATTAAAATTTTGGGTGATATGTAAGATAAGACATGACAATAGGGGGCGGGGTCGTTTTAGTTCCAATTTTACGCCAGAATCTTCCAGGTTCAACTGCTGATTGTTGATTCTGACAACTTGCACCATAGGAAATGTTACTGCAGGGATTGTGAAATGATGTTTGGCAGTGTTGCTGTATTTATAAGAGTATGTGGTCATTACTTTTGACAAATAAAATAATTGTCGTCGAATGAGTAAAAATGATCAATTTGAACAGAGATTGTGCCTTAAAGTAGAACAAGTATTCACCATGCATTTCATATGGTTGATTGACTTCAATAATAAGAAAACAGCCAATCCATAATCTAAATTTTTTCAGAAAATGGCTTCATTAAACCACCACACACATGACACGAAAAAACGGTGCCTTTCATCAATATAGTGGATTCCCGATACAAAATTTTGCAGACATAAAGTAAAACAACAAGAATTAATTTTTATTCATAAAGGTAGCAGCACTGTACAGAAGATTTCGGCACGAGATTCTAGTTAGAATCGGTTGTGTCATTGGAGCCGAAATACTAATTAGAACCAGCCAGAATTCCGGCTCATTTCCGGCTGAACTTTACTGGGGCTACACTCAGCTATTGATGGAACTACATGGTCTCGATGACGAGGCTTATGTGAAAACAGAGCTCCGGCTGCTTTCTGCATTCCTTTTCTTCTCTGCTCGTCATAATTCGACGTCCCTGTGAAAGTTTGTAAGCAGAAAATGTCTACGATTGCCGAAAAATACTTCATTTGGCAGGCAATTTGCTCGTGTGGATAGCGGAGCACCCCGTTCGAGACAGCTGGAATGGCCAATGGGCAAAGGTACTTGAATGAATGGCACCAATACTTCCACTTCTGAGGTTCACTACGTACGCACAGTGGGACGGAGTCAAAAAAAAGCCGGACATTGGTATTTGCGACGAAACTGTTGGTTATGGCACTTTGATGTCTTCGGAAAGGTTTCTTTATTTTAAAAAAAGTTTAATATAATGTTTGGCTAACCAAAGTCGCTTTAACTACATCGACCACCTACGACGGTTCTTGATTCCATATAAACAGAAACTGAAACATGTTCAACGTGGAGAGAAAAGGAAATTTCATGAATCGAAGTTGCATTTTTATGCCATATGTGCAAAAAGTTAAAGTCAACATACATTTATGCATGATGATTCAATCGAGGTACGACTACACGATCTGACACGGCTTTCTTCTCATTACGTAATTGAACAACTTATTTTAAATAATTGAGAGATGGTACCTGTTAGGATAGATCCTTGAAGTAACTCCTACCTGACTCTTGGAATCAAAGCCAATGAAGTTTCACATACTCAAAAAACGCTGATTACGTATCCGGGGCAGATCCCGACATGCGAATTCTGTAATTAGGCGTTTTATCACGGAGAACCTTGCACAGTGGCTAAAGGAAATCCATCTCTCAGCAGTCAGAGGTATACATTAGGTGCAGAAGCAAACTATGTAGAAATGGAGGGAAAATTGCATAATACTGTAGAAGGCCGCTATGGTGTCTGATATGTACCATACCAAAAAGGAAGCTGAAGATCATGTGACAAGAAGCGAAAGACTTCATGATCGTTAAAATTAACGGAGTCTTACGGATTTTACGATGGACTACAGAGCGGTTCTACTATACCAGACAAGCTCACGGAAGACGTTACTGATCGAAGAGTTGTCGTCATCACTGGTGACTTGGTTGGCAGTTTGGGCACTAGACCGGCAATAATTTTCGGAATGATTTGTGCATATGATTTGTGCATCCAATTACCATTTTCATACGTCTCCCAACCTTTGAACGGAACGGATCGTTATATTTCACAGTGGTGTTCGGTGTGTAAATTTCAGTGATTCAAGGTCATCCTTTGTTCGTTCGTTAGCTGCCATTCTGCTGGTGCCGGCAGTAAATCCAGTACATTGTTTTCGCTGGTGCGGAACAATCGACGTTGTTTGCAGATAAGTTTTGCTTATTTTTTTTTTCTCGTTTGCTTTCTTTCCTTTTCCCTACTTTTACTCTACCTTGTAATCAAATAATAAGACACATTCCCGTTTATATAACGCTCTGCCCTCGTGCTTAAATGGCCGAGGGCGAAATACCATCTGATGTAATCATGGAAGTCCCTGATCCCCCTAACACTCGCATTACTCCCCGTATAAAGCAGTACCCAGAAGGTTCCTCTGGGCCATGGGTGGTATATTTTCGGACCAGAGAGAAACCGGTTAATATATTAAAACTTTCTCGAGATCTGACTGCTAATTACCCGGCCGTAACTCAGATAACACGTGTTCGGGCAAACAAGATACGTGTTCTAGTGAATGATCTCGGCCAGGCAAACGCGATTGCTTGCTGTGAGCGCTTTACGCGGGAATTTAAAGCGTACGTGCCTTGTGTGGCCTGTGAAATCGATGGGGTAGTGTCCGAACCGGGCCTGAAATGCGAAGAACTGTTGGAGCACGGGGTTGGCTGCTTTAAGGACCCCTCACTTGAACAGATTAAGATCTTGGAATGCAAACAATTGTATACCGCAAACACCGAGGGAGGTAAGACTACCTACTCTCTATCAGGCTCGCTTCGGGTGACATTCGCCGGGTCCTCTCTTCCCAACTACATCCTCCTTGACAAGGTTCGCCTACCAGTTCGCCTGTTCGTACCGCGGGTCATGAGCTGCAGCAATTGCAAGCAGTTGGGCCACACAGCCACATATTGTGGAAATAAGAAACGATGCGGCAAATGCGAAGGAGAGCATGAGGATGACTCTTGCGACAAAGAAACTGAAAAGTGTATTTACTGCGGGGGCCCTTCACATGCTCTTAAATCATGTCCTGCGTACAAGCAGCGCGGGGATAAAATTAAGCGCTCCCTTAAGGAACGCTCAAGGCGTTCTTATGCAGAAATGCTAAAGAATGCTTCGCCATCTGTCCTGTCCGAAAATCCCTATGCTGGTTTGGCTAACGTTGAGCAAGAATCTGACGACCCACGAGAGGGAACATCTTTGGTTAACCCAGGGGAATCCAGGAAGAGGAGAAATCCAGCCTCCCCTACATTGCCTCGTAAGGGTGCCAAGGTGTCGTCCACTCAGAGTGCGCCATCTACAACCAATAAATCCAACGGAAGTGATGCACAAAAGCCGAAGCAATTTGCTCCAGGACTTGGAAATATTAATTCTAACAAGGAGTACCCACCACTTCCAGGGACATCCAAAACCCCAAGTGTCCCCTTTTTTCAAACAGATACTCAGTCCAGTAGCGGACTAATGAAATTTTCTGACATAGTGGACTTAATTTTCACAGCTTTCAATGTTACTGATCCTCTTAAAAGCCTTCTGATACGTTTTCTCCCTATAGTGCAAACATTTTTGAAGCAGTTGACTACTAAATGGCCCCTCCTTGCAGCGATCGTATCCTTCGATGGCTAAGTCATCGAACGAGGTCACCGATTCGATCACTGTTCTACAGTGGAACAGCAGAAGTATTCTCCCGAAAATCGATTCCTTTAAATTTTTACTAAACAGTTTAAAATGTGATGCTTTCGCATTATGTGAAACTTGGTTAACTTCCGATATAAATCTCAACTTCCACGACTTTAATATAATTCGTCTGGATCGAGAAAACCCCTATGGAGGAGTACTTTTGGGGATCAAACCGAATTAACCTCCCTTCGACACCAGGCATTGAAATTGTCGCTTGTCAAGTCTTAATCAAAGGTAAAGACCTTTGCATTGCTTCCATCTACATTCCTCCTAGAGCCTCGGTAGGACACCGAACGCTTTGTAATATCACGGAATCCTTACCGGCACCGCGGCTAGTTCTGGGAGACTTTAACTCGCACGGTACGGTATGCGATAATTTCAACATGACCATCTTAAACACGGGAGAAATGACGCGGATTCCTACACCACCAGCACGCGCAAGCGCGTTGGATTTGTCGCTTTGCTCGACATCGCTACAGTTAGATTGCATGTGGAAGGTGATCCCTGATCCCCACGGTAGCGATCATTTGCCTATCGTGATTTCAATTGCTAACGGTTCAAGACCATCGGAAACAATCAACGTCTCATATGACCTCACACGGAACATTGATTGGAAGAGTTACGCGACCGCGATATCCGTTAAAATCGAATCCACTCGAGAACTTCCTCCGGAGGAAGAGTACAGGTTTTTGGCTGGCTTGATTCTCGACAGTGCGAATCAAGCTCAGACTAAACCAGTACCCAGCGCGAATACCCATGGACGGTCTCCCACCCTGTGGTGGGATAAAGAGTGCTCAGAGCTGTACGCGGAAAAGTCCACTGCATATAAGGCCTTCCGGGAAGACGGGTTACCCGCTAGCTATCAACAGTACGCGTCGTTAGAAAGGCGAATGAAGAGTCTAATGAAAGCCAAAAAACGCAGTTATTGGCGCCGGTTCGTCGACGGGTTAACGAGAGAAACAGCGATGAGCACTCTTTGGGGTACGGCTCGACGTATGCGTAACCGTAATAGTACCAACGAGAACGTGGAATATTCAAACCGTTGGATATTCGCTTTCGCCAAGAAGATCTGTCCGGACTCTGTCCCGGTACAGAAAACGTGCCGCGCCGCGTCTCCTCACGATACCGCGAACGAAACACCTTTTTCGATGGTGGAGTTCTCACTTGCTCTCTTATCGTGCAACAATAACGCCCCAGGGTTAGACAGAATCAAATTCAACTTGCTGAAGAATCTGCCTGACACTGCAAAAAGGCGCTTGTTGAATTTATTTAACAAGTTTCTTGAGGGTAACATTGTCCCTTATGAATGGAGGCAAGTGAAGGTCATCGCCATCCAAAAACCAGGAAAACCAGCCTCCGACCACAACTCGTATCGGCCGATTGCAATGCTGTCCTGTATTCGGAAGTTATTCGAGAAAATGATCTTGTTTCGCCTCAACAATTGGGTTGAAGCAAATGGCTTACTGTCAGATACACAATTTGGCTTCCGCAAAGGCAAAGGGACGAACGATTGCCTTGCGTTGCTTTCTACAGAAATCCAAATGGCCTATGCTAACAAAGAGCAGATGGCATCAGTCTTCTTGGATATTAAGGGGGCTTTTGACTCAGTTTCTATCAAGATTCTGTCAGAGAAGCTGCACCAGCATGGTCTTTCGCCAATTTTAAATAACTTTTTGCTAAACCTGTTGTCTGAAAAGCACATGCACTTTTCGCATGGCGATTTAACAACATCGCGATTTAGCTACATGGGTCTTCCCCAGGGCTCATGTCTAAGTCCCCTGCTCTACAATTTTTACGTGAATGACATTGACGATTGTCTTGCCAATTCATGCACGCTAAGGCAACTTGCAGACGACGGGGTGGTCTCTGTTACAGGGCCCAAAGCTGCCGACTTGCAAGGACCATTACAAAATACCTTGGACAATTTGTCTGCTTGGGCTCTTCAGCTGGGTATTGAGTTCTCCACGGAGAAAACTGAGTTGGTTGTTTTTTCTAGGAAGCGTGAGCCGGCGCAACTCCAGCTCCTATTAATGGGTGCAACGATCAACCAGGTTTTCACATTTAAATATCTCGGGGTCTGGTTCGACTCTAAAGGTACCTGGGGATGTCACATTAGGTATCTGAAACAGAAATGCCAACAAAGGATCAATTTTCTCCGAACAATAATTGGAACATGGTGGGGTGCTCACCCAGGAGACCTGATCAGGTTGTACCAAACAACGATATTGTCGGTGATGGAGTACGGGTGTTTCTGTTTCCGCTCCGCTGCGAACATACACTTCATCAAACTGGAGAGAATCCAGTATCGTTGCTTGCGCATTGCCTTGGGTTGCATGCACTCGACCCATACGATGAGTCTCGAAGTGCTGGCGGGCGTTCTTCCGCTAAAAAATCGATTTTGGGAACTCTCATATCGATTGCTCATCCGATGCGACATTCTGAACCCGTTGGTAATTCAAAATTTCGAGAGGCTCGTCGAGCTTAATTCTCAAACCCGTTTTATGTCCTTGTACTTCGACTACATGGCACAGAGCATCAATCCTTCTTCGTACAATCCCAACCGTGTCCGTTTCCTAGATACTTCTGATTCTACTGTATTCTTCGACACATCCATGAAGGAAGAGATTCGTGGAATCCCGGACCATATACGCCCTCAAGTGGTCCCCAATATATTTTATAATAAATTCCGAGAAGTCGACTGTGACAAAATGTTCTACACTGACGGATCAAATCTCGATGGGTCCACTGGCTTCGGTATCTTCAACAATACTATCACCGCTTCATTCAAGCTCAATGATCCCGCTTCAGTTTACGTCGCAGAGTTAGCTGCAATTCAGTACACCCTTGGGATCATCGACACTCTGCCCACAGATCACTACTTCATCGTTTCGGACAGCCTCAGCTCTATCGAGGCTCTTCGTGCGGTGAAGCCTAAAAAACAACTCCCGTATTTTCTGGGGATGATACAGGAGTCCTTGTGTACGTTATCTGAAAAATCTTATCAGATTACCTTTGTTTGGGTCCCCTCTCATTGTTCTATCCCGGGCAATGAAAAGGCCGACTCATTAGCAAAGGTGGGCGCATTAAATGGTGACATATACGAAAGACCAATCTGCTTCAACGAATTTTTTAGTATTTGTCGTCAGAGGACGCTCAACAGTTGGCAAACCTCGTGGAGCAATGGGGAACTTGGACGATGGCTACATTCGATTATCCCAAAGGTATCAACGAAGCCTTGGTTCGGGGGGATGGATGTGGGTCGGGATTTTATTCGCGTAATGTCCCGACTTATGTCCAATCACTACACCATGGATGCGCATTTGCGGCGTATTGGGCTTGCGGAGAGTAGTCTGTGCGCTTGTGACGAGGGCTATCATGACATCGAACACGTTGTCTGGGTATGCGCCGGGTATTGTGACGCCAGGTCTCAGTTAAAGGAATCCCTTCGGGCCCGAGGTAGACCACCCAATGTACCAGTCCGAGATATGCTGGCAACTCGTGATTTCCCCTATATGTCCCTTATTTATACCTTCATAAAAACGATAAATATCCCAATTTAGCCCCTCTCTTTTATTTCTCGTTTTTAGACTTTCCTCCTGCCTTGTGGAACCGATCAGCTCCAGAGTTCCACTATGTAACCGCCGTCGCCCTTACCACTACGCCTGCATAGAAGGAAACTGAAGCGAGAGCGACTCGAGGTCCGATGACTTTTGAAGGATTCCCCGCGGGTCCGAAGAATACCATCCGCCAATCCGGTACTCGACGACTTACTAGACTGAGGCGCAAATTTGTCTCGCTGATCCCCCTCCCCCCCCCCCGTTCGAGCGAAAGTTGCAAGTTTTGCTCTTGCTTTCCCTGTCTCTCCCCTGTCCTTGATACAACTGCTGCTACACTGATGCGGAAATAAGCCACCCTCTGAATATCTTGACCAAGCATAAGTTTTAGTTAAAAAATTCAAATTAGTATTCTGTATTCCTAGTTTTAAGATGGCTATAATTTGTACTCTTTATTGAAACTCGTGTCCTCCATCTTGTAAATAGAAATGAATCCCTAGTTTTAAGATTTCTGTGAAGTTTCTCATAAATATTTGTTCCCCCTTTTGTATACTAAACTATATTGTTAGTTTTAAGATAACCGTAAAATATTTCGTAAAATACTATTACTCCCCCTCTTGTATATCAAAGTGAATCCCTTGTTTTAAATTTTTTCATAAAAAAATCTTTTGGCCCTCTTTTGTATATTGAATCTTATTTCTAGTCTTAGGATAGCTGTAAACTTTTTTTTTTCCTTTGTAAAAAAAATATTTCAACATTGTAACCCCCTAGTTTTAAGATATCCAAAATGTAAAAACATAAGCATTTGGCACCGCCAAGCTAACGCATTTGTGCCTATCAAATAAACGAAATGAATAAAAAAAAATTACCATTTAAATTAGCAGTGTTCCGAAAAAAAGTCCAAATTGTTGCCGGTCTATTGGGCACCCATCTCACTAACCTAAGAGAGCGCAATCTACTAGAAGCTTTAGCAAAGCTAAACGTAGATCTAACTAACGAACATAGTATTAGGACTTACTGGGACCGGGAGTTCATAATCTATGTCAATATGACCAACGAAGAGCTGATTAAGATTATGAAAGCCATGAAAGTGAAGAAGGCCCCAAACTCGAATGGAACTTGGCTCCTACAGTAGTGAAACAGAAGAACCAGGACTACTTTGTAGAAATTTATTGTTTCAAGGAACGTCTCTGATAACTGGAATCGACAGAATCTAGTGTGGCTGTCGAAGCTGGGAAACCCCCGCGAGATCCTCAGGGCACGATGTTAGTCCAGTCTGGATCTCACTAATTAAGCTGTTAAGAAACAAGTCATGTTTGAACAACACGCTTAGGCGAGATTCGAATGTTTCGTGTGCCACTCGTCAGTAGCTGATACCAACTTGCTGCAAGTTAGACGCTATATCCAAGCAAACACCAAATTGGCGCCAGGTAGAAACTAAATCCAAACAGTTCACAGAACTTGTGTGAACGCCTAAAGCAACTGGCTGGCGAGTGATGTCTCGGTTAGCCAAGTACAGAAGCTATTGGTGGCTGACGAGTATGGGTAAACGAGCTGTCTTTTGGCATGAGAGCCAAACTGACCGAGACATCACTCGATACCGATTGTTATAGGCCTTCACACAAACTAATATCTTCTACAGAAAATGCGTTGAATGCGTGGAACGCAACGGAACCATTATGCAAATTACGTCGGCTATGCAGCGAAATTGGTGGAGTGATCATGTGAATAGATGAATGGAACAGCAGGTTGTCGCCCCGTGGAGTATGCTTGATCCACCGCTGGGGACTGGCTTGAGTAGTTTACGTCAATGCATTAGAAGTCTGTCATCGAGGTGCCAGGATACCAAACGCCACGCTCCAGCCGAAACCGCCAAACCGACCTAGCGAGAAGCCCGTGAGTAGTCTACATTCACCGCCGGGAACTAAATCGAGTAGGTTGTGTCGTCGAACCGATTGATATGCTTCATCTGGAATCGCTGGACCGACCTCGGCACGTACTGCTTGGCCCGTTGAGTGGGATAGGTACACCGCCTGAGACTATTTGAGTAAATCGCGAGAGAGCTGGGTTTCGATAAGAGAAGAAATTCCGCCACCGGAGAGCTCTCAGTAGAAGTAGAGTAGATTCATCGCAGGGAATCATCCGAGTAGATTGTGACAAGGTTGGGATCTAAAACAGTTTTCGATGCCAGGAGAAATTCCGCGGTCGCGACAAAACTGGGAACCGAATGGCTCACGAGACGGACATCAGTGTCGGGGGAAATTCCGCTGCCGGGGAACTCTCAGTCGGAATAAAACAGATTCACCGCCGAGAACTATCCGAATAGATTGCGGCAAGGTTTGCAGCTAAATGACTCAACAAGCGGAAACAAGAGATAAATGGCTAACTGATACAGGTTCACGGAAGTTCACCACCGGAGAGTATCCGATTAGAATTCGGAACTAAATACAGTCGTGATTCGCTGGTTGGACACTTTTTAACTGGCCCGCTTTCTAGTTGGACCTCCGCTAGTTGGACCATTGTCCAACTAAAAAGCATCTGAACGTCAAAATCTCATGTCAAATTGACTTTGACCTAAGAGAAGAGAAGACAATCGCGTAGCTAATTTGATCCAGTCCTAACCTCAATATTGAACCAGCTTCTGATTGGTCATTTTGCCAGTCATGAGCGTTCATTATATTTACAATCGGGATGGAAAACAGTGCTGCTGAATCTACTCTGGCTATTTTTCATACACATCAACATTTCGTGCAAATTGAATAAAAGACCTGAATGACGATATAGTTACGTGTATTGTTAAGAGAGACATGAATAAATATTTAATTTAATTTTTAAATGCAGCTAGCATTGTAAATTCTTGGTAGAGGTGCGATCTTTTAGGTACAATTATTTTCGGCAATTGTAAGAAGCATTCAAAGGGAATCTGGCAACGATTAACGCTTGTTGTCTTCAGATTTACGGCAGGGCCAAGTCGAGAAAATTAAGAAGAGCAAGAAGCCTGTTGTCGTCTCTTCTCTTAGACTTTGACAAGCTATCTAACAATCTTTTACACTACTAATGTCTTTTTTCGAGAGTTTTTGACATTTGTCAGTCGGTCCAACTAGCGAATTAAAATCGTTAGTTGGACATAGGCTGTGGCCCAACCAACGAATCACGACTGTAGACAGTTTAATGTATGAGGAGACTGATTTTTTTTATTCATTTCGTTTATTTGATAGGCACAAATGCGTTAGCTTGGCGGTGCCAAATGCTTTTGTTTTTACATTTTGGATATCTTAAAACTAGGAGGTTACAATGTTGAAATATTTTTTTATTTACAAAGGAAAAGAAAGTTTACAGCTATCTTAAGACTAGAAATAAGATTCAATATACAAAAGAGGGCCAAAAGATTTTTTTATGAAAAAAATTAAAACAAGGGATTCACTTTGATATACAAGAGGGGGAGTAATAGTATTTTACGAAATATTTTACAGTTATCTTAAAACTAACAATATAGTTTAGTACACAAAAGGGGGAACAAATATTTATGAGAAATTTCACAGAAATCTTAAAACTAGGGATTCAATTCTATTTACAAGATGGAGGACAAGAGTTTCAATTAAGAGTAAAAATTATAGCTATCTTAAAACTAGGAATACAGAATACTAATTTGAATTTTTTAACTGAAACTTATGCTTGATCAAGATATTCAGAGGGTGGCTTATTTCCGCATCAGTGTAGCAGCAGTTGTATCAAGGACAGGGGAGAGACAGGGAAAGAAGAGCAAAACTTGCAACTTTCGCTCGAACGGGGGGGGGGGGGGGGGGGGGGGAAGGGGGATCGGCGAAACAAATTTGCGCCTCAGTCTAGTAAGTCGTCGAGTACCGGATTGGCGGATGGTATTCTTCGGACCCGCGGGGAATCCTTCAAAAGTCATCGGACCTCGAGTCGCTCTCGCTTCAGTTTCCTTCTATGCAGGCGTAGTGGTAAGGGCGACGGCGGTTACATAGTGGATATTTATCGTTTTTATGAAGGGTTTTTAATAAGGGACATATAGGGGAAATCACGAGTTGCCAGCATATCTCGGACTGGTACATTGGGTGGTCTACCTCGGGCCCGAAGGGATTCCTTTAACTGAGACCTGGCGTCACAATACCCGGCGTATACCCAGACAACGTGCTCGATGTCGTGATAGCCCTCGTCACAAGCGCACAGACTACTCTCCGCAAGCCCAATACGCCGCAAATGCGCATCCATGGTGTAGTGATTGGACATAAGTCGGGACATTACACGAATAAAATCCCGACCCACATCCATCCCCCCGAACCAAGGCTTCGTTGATACCTTTTGGGTAATCGAATGTAGCCATCGTCCAAGTTCCCCATTGGTCCACGAGGTTTGCCAACTGTTGAGCGTCCTCTGACGACAAATACTAAAAAATTCGTTGAAGCAGATTGGTCTTTCGTATATGTCACCATTTAATGCGCCCACCTTTGCTAATGAGTCGGCCTTTTCATTGCCCGGGATAGAACAATGAGAGGGGACCCAAACAAAGGTAATCTGATAAGATTTTTCAGATAACGTACACAAGGACTCCCGTATCTTTCCCAGAAAATACGGGAATTGCTTTTTAGGTTTCACCGCACGAAGAGCCTCGATAGAGCTGAGGCTGTCCGAAATGATGAAGTAGTGATCTGTGGGCAGAGTGTCGATGGAAGAGACTGATGTTGTTGATGAGGAAAATCGGGAGTTAAATGGCCAAAGGACGAGAAATGCTTTGGTGCAGACCCGTGGGAAAAAGTCAAAAAGATGAGTAGGGTGTGTTTCTGGTGGTTAGGCACGAAAATAAGCCACAGTGCAACATTCCAGGCTTTTAAAACCTTTAAAACCTTACATTAAAACACAAAAACACGCACATGCACACAGACTGACATTTTTACTACGAATCAGGACATAAGTCTAAAGCCATGGCTTTGGCACTAAACACTGCAGACTTTGGCTCTACACGCAAAACGATAACCACACTGAAATCAAGATGAAGTGTTAACGGTATGCAGGCCCGTAGCGTGCCGTTGGCCTTCACCAAGGGCGCCAAGTTTATGGGGCGACGAAATCTTCTGCTTTAAAAAAAGGCAGAATAAGGGTGCTAATTTCAGGCGAAAATTATTGCAAACTGTATCACTCGTTTTCTCAGTTGTTTAGAAGCATAAATGGGACACACCACATCCTAAAAGCTGTAGCAAAAATTGTGGTGTACCTGGAAGAATTGTTATATTTGTTGGCCTCCTAACAAAAAAAAATTATAGCTTTTATAAGGAATCTCGTCTGGCTATAGTTTTCAGGAGCAATAACAGGTGTCCTCTCAAGGGGATTGTCAGACCGGTACCTTTCCAGAGCCAAGAGAGCGTAATGATTTGTCGTTCTGAATGGCGTAGCGTAGATAACACGACGGTGTTTGTACACTGTATTCCTGATTCCTGATTGTACACTGGGCATGATTGGAGATCATGTGAACGCTGCCCACAATAGGAACACTTTTCAGCATTCCCAATGCAAAAGTTATCAAAATCACCTTCTATGTACTTGCCACACCGGGCCTTATTACTACAATAGCCCATTTGCTTTGGTATTTAGTACAATGCACAACGAGCAGTACAAACAACCGACCAGGTAGACAAACCTTGTCGAATAAGACAGTCCCACAAAAGGTCACCCGATACGATGCGATATGGCATTGAAGCTACCAACCCCATGCTTCAGTAGGTTCATGAATTACAAACCGAAATCGGTGACCACACCGTCGATCTTAACTTTATTGGCAGGTATGTAGACTCGGCAGTCCTTCACAATATACTTGTCGCCAGTGATGTCATTTGTTTGCATTACACAGGATATCACGAGTTTGAGCTTATCTCGACGAGCTTTCGAGATATCTGTCACGGCAAAAATAATCTGCGCTTGTTCTTTTGAAATCTTTATAATTCTTAAGGGAATATCTTTAATCTGAAAGAAGTTCAAATATGCTCCGACTGAATTCAATGTGTATGATTTCGGAGTCTTCGATGATGAATCTTGTTCGCTTTTCAAGAAAGTTAATTTATACACAGGCCTAGAGCCCAACTTAATTTGAAAACTTTAAGAGTACAAATGAAGAGACAGAAATAATGGGAGAGTTAAGAAATCGAAAGACGAGTCATGGGAGAGCAAAACAAAAATATTTACTGGCTGCTATCGATTTTCTTAGCAAATGGCAAAAAACCGTAAAAAAGTAAAAAAATCATAAAAGCATATTTGTTTCACTCGTTTAGACAAAGTAATGGGTGGATAATACTTGGGATATAACTCGAATGTCGTGACGGCACTGGGATTGGTAATTCAAATTATCAGATCACAACTCCTAAAAATTGTCTCCTCTTGATATACAGTCTCCTGAATAGATGCCCCGTTCGTTGTTTCCAAACACCTTACGTCAATTGATCTCACGAATCTACTATTCATGATTTGCGATTGTTATTTACACGAAATGAGGGACAGTGAGACACGAATGAGACTCGATCGAACTTTTTGGAGATCTGGGTTTTCATTTTTTTTTACATGTTTTCAACCGTCGGAAATAAATATAACGGCAGATGAAGGAATAAATATTCAACTAAATTCTTCGGATTTTTGTATGATAGAGGCGGGTTGAACTTTCCAATAAATCGTCTACATAGTAAACCAATCGGCACATACAGTCTCCCGGAAGAGTGCTCCGTCCGTCACCTTCAAACACCTAGCGTCAGCTGATTTCACTAAGTCTCGTGTAAAAATGTTCCGCAGTAAACTTATATTTGAAACAATTCACAAAATTTTAGTGTTCAGTTGGTGCTCCATATTGATGGCTTCGCCCGAAATAGGCTGGGAAATTTCGATTTTCCGCGTGACTTTCGAGAGATTTTCTGGAATGTAGCTTCGATTTCTTTCATAAAACTCATTCGTACTTCGAAATTAAAAAAAAACCTTAGTTTTTTTTTCCGACGTTCCTTGTCAAGCAAGTTTGGCCCTTCTAGTTCATGAATGTTCTATCAATGTAAAAATCGTGATCATGTGTTGTGTCAATACAACATTTACTGCCCATAAAAGCATAAGTGTCCCATATTGAAAAACAGCAAGCCGAGAAAAACACTATTGAAGATTTACATTCTCATTGAGCCTTATGGATGGGACAACCATGTTTTGATATTTTTTTGGTATTTTCATAACAAACCTGGTAATCTTATTTGTTCGTTGTGATTCAGTGGTGATACAGAATACAATTCAACAGATAACTCATTTTCGTCAAAAATCCATATGGGACTCATATGCTTTTATGGGCAGTTTAGTGTTGTACAACTTTTATTGTATTGTTGTATTTGTGTATAGTGACATATTGAGTTCTACAAGATGACGACACGAATGAACTCATGATGAATGAAGTACATGTTTGACAATTCTTGAGCGTTTTTTCAAAACGTCATATCTGCAATGAGTTACTCTCTTTGTTTACTTTCTCTTTCGATTTTTACGGCGTCACTATAACACTTTTCACTTATTTTACAGTACAGATCGAATGACGGTGGTTTTAACTAGCATATTATGCAAAGAGCTGAGGGATAAATGTTAAAGTGACCGAATTATTAACAGAAGAGAAAGTAAACAAAGAGAGTAACTCATTGCAGATATGACGTTTTGGAAAAACGCTCAAGAATTCTCGGTGGTTTGTTTACTTTGTCAGTTGCGTGAGTTCGAGTGCAACGGGTACTAATCTGTTACATTCGAACACACGTACCTCTCATGTAAACAAACCACCGAGAATTGTCAAACAAAGTTCATCCGGCTGATTTTGTAGGGTTATGTCGGTTAATGCAAAACCTAATTCGCTGACAGTGCTGCTAGCGTTAATAAATGCCGCAACTCTCAAACATTTTATATCACCAGTAAACTGCCCATAAAAGCATAAGAGTCCCATATGGATTTTCGTCGAAAATGAGTTATTTGTTGAATTGTATTCTGTATCACCACTGAATCACAATGCACAAATAATATTACCAGGTTTGTTTAGAAAATATCGAAAAAATACCAAAACATGGTTGTCCCATACGTAAGGCTCAATGGGAATGTAAATCTTCAACAGCGTTTTTCTCGGCTTGCTGTTTTTCAATATGGGACTCTTATGCTTTTATGGGCAGTAAAGGATGCTGCTATTCAAACTTTAAACGCGTTTTTTCTCGAAATCAGTGCACTGTCACTTAGTCCGGTCTGACCTAACACCGACCATTTCGCATTCTACCTTCAAAAATATGAATGTGAAGTATGACATCCCGTGTTTTTGTTTTCTCCGACACATTTTGTTCTAAAGAGCTAAAATGAGAACCGCACTCACAAATAGTGTGGACACCTCTCACAGTACACCGTGCCTTTAGCCGGTCTGCAACAGCAACTGGCATTCGTCGCAGCAAACGGCTGACAGGTGAATGCAACCCGCTGTGCAAGGTGATCAATCGGCGATCCTCCAATGACAGTTTTGGTAATGGCACCGCAACCTCGCAAGATGGTAACGTCATGCTGTGTGTCATTAAACCTTGAAACAAATGCGCTCCCGCGAAAACGACTGCTTAAATGGCCGCGAACCGAACCGAACCAGAGTGCCTCCAATCACTTAAAAATTGTTGAAATTGTTATCCCCGAAACTCGTTTTCGGATGGATCGGACTGAGAGCGCAGAACCATCTTGCCGAACGGCTCTGAAACATGGTTGAGGCAACCAAAGAACGACCGAGAAAGAAGATTAATCGAACTGCATTCTTGTCCGGTTTTTGCGTGCACATACAAACAAAACAATCACGCACACACACACATACACTCGTCATGTGCATGTTGTTCCATTCTTCGTGTGCATTTCGAGGTAAGTGAACTGACTCGTTTGCTTCGTTACCGGGTGTGGGGAATCGCTGAGGATCGCAACCGACCGAATCCAATCACAAAACGGCCATTAAATCGGGCCAGTAATGAATTTCACATGGTGACAAACGCCTGCGGGCAGGTGACGGTGACGCCATTTTCCTCCTTCCTCGATAAGCATTAAAACATTCCTTCGGTGATCCTCGTATAGTAGCCCAAAAAAATAATCACACCATATCAAATCATTGTTTCAAAACAGGTCACCACCTTTTCACAGAATTTTAGTTCTGGTTTTCCCTTCCTGATCCTACCGTGCGACGGTTCGGATTTCGATTCATGCTGTGCTGTTATCCTTTGAACCATCAGATCGTAAATTTATTGCACAAAAGCATCACATTTCCTTTGTTCTTCCACCCGATGGTAGTTCGTCTGGCGATGAGACGAGCCGCACCGTCCTATCGCCTACCTGAGATCAGTCCGAGCCCACTTACACCGGCTCGGACCAAGTGACGGGACCAGTCACGTACTCGAAGAATGACATTCCCGGCTCCAGTGCTTTATGGCAGCCTCGGTCACTGCAGGCCGAGAGATGATTAACATCGTGGTGAGCGGAGGGACGACCTGATGAAGATGTCAAAATGCGCCTGTCGGATGGTGTCACAGCCGGATCGGAGGATTTCGGACCGGGCAGAAGATTTATTTATCGCGCACTGCCTCGCGAAGCTGCCGGAGATGCTACTTGTTGATGTCTGCGCTACGATAAACACTTCTCTGACGGCAAAACACTTCAGCAGTTTGAAGCCCCCGGTTGCTCGACAGTGCGGGTTGCCGGGTTTGGTGCGCACAGTAGGCGTGGGTGATTTCGATGATAGTCTCTAAGCGGAGAGTTTTGAGATAGGCGAGGCGCTTTGATTTGGTGAGAACGCTGATTGTTTACAGTTCTCGTCTGGTACGAGCTGCTGGGACAGTTCTTGTTGCTGTCAATCATCAGTTTGTTTGGCTGGTTTTGATTTAAAAATCGGCACGGCTTGCTACGGAGTATGAGTCGGGTAATTGAATGTAATATCTGGCAAAAACTTTCAATATGACGTAAGTTTATTTGAGAATTTTTTTGTCGTTAGAAAATCACTCATTTTTACATTTTTCCTTAACCACAAAGAATAGATAGACATCTATGTCGATCGATAAGCGTTTACGAGGGCAACGCAAAGGTAACTGAATTAAAAGTATCAGGTGTTGTACTGTGTTTCAATTCATAGCTGATCACATAGAGATTTCAAAATGACCGACATAGTTGTACCACAGATAACAGACGTTTAGGCTCATTTCGAAATGTAATTACCCGCTACTGAAATAACGAATAAACGAAACGTTTGAAACACGTTTAGAAAACGTTTGTAAGTGGCGCAGTGATCTAGAATCCCACAGTTGCAGTGCAGCCAACGACACGACTAGACACTGGTATTCCAAAACTGTATCACAAATCTGACTACCCCTCAGTGACTCAGGTAACTGGTAGTGTCAAATATGACGTTTGATTAGAAAATGCATGAAACTAGCAGCACTTATGAATCTGTTATTTTCTTTTAACAATCTGTTAATATGCTCCTATAGTTACCGTTGCTTCTCCTGGTTACGCAGGAAAGAATAATATGACAACAACCAAACTTTTTCATAACATGATTCTATTTGGTGTGTACGGATTAAAAATAAAAGTCATTAGTTAAGCAACGAACCGTAATGTTCGCTGTGATGGCCTCTGGAAATCCACGGTGTTTAAAAATATCCAGATGCGCCGTTGGTTTTACTGACCGGTGAGTTGCTTTCCATTTGCAATTATTTGTTTAAAGTTATCAGTATTCCAAACAATGCTATTGTATTTTCAGATTCACTTCTGATCATGATATGGTGCTTGTTGGGTTTTGTCTTGGTGCTACGCCGGTGTAGTACAAAAAAAGCACTGACTACACCCAAGTTTGAATGAGTGTAGCCCAGACTACACCGGTGTAGAATAAAGTCAAAAATGAAAACTCTATAAGATTGATGAAGATATCCTAATTTGACACATCGACGGGTGGCCAAGAAGTCCCAAAAAGGAATCTACCAGTATCGATCTGGTAGGAACTTTCGGATATTTGTTTATATAATAACTTGGCCTCTGGAAGAATCCTTATCGCGCCCTTGTCGTTGGTCCTCGTGTGCAGTACTCAGTGCATGCAATCACCGTCCGCAGTGCGTCACCCGTCGTGGGCCAACCCTGCCGCAGCTAACAGGATCGTTGCCGCTCCGAAAGGCTATCAATCATCTGAACAGCGCATCAACCACGGTGAAACAAATTAGTATGTGTACCACTACCCACTGGTGGCTCGCATCAAACACCTTATGAATCACCCGTTAGAGAATCGAAGTACATAAGGGATGATCCATAAATGACGTAGCATTTTTTGAGTGATTTTTAACACCCCCCTCCCCCATCGTAGCATTTCGTCACAAAATTCTATATACCCCCCTGATAATTACGTAGCTTTACGGTAACCCTCACCCCCCTCGTTGTCCCCGTAAAATAATTTAAAAAAAATCAAAAACGATGTTAGTTAGATGAAACGGGTAAGATTGGCGTGACATCAGGTCAACCCCTATTCCCCTTTAAAAAAGCTACGTAGCATGACATGACCCCCTACCCCCCTGTCGTCACACATCACAAAATACAAAACTCCCCCCTCCCCCATATAATGCTACGTCATTTATGGATGGTCCCTAACATGTTTACCCAACACCCAGTGTTGGCCCACAGATAACGCAATATCACCGGTCGTGCACCAATACTTCATCATAGATAGGTGCAGGGGGTAGTTTAATTGTGGGAAACGAAGAAAAACGGTAGATGGTTTAGGTCTTCTGCAGTTCGGAAGAAATTATATAAGAGAAAAGCTTAGATAACGTCACAAAGGTAGGATAGCATTCGATGGATCACGAAAGTCATCTCGACAGAAATGAGCAGAACGTTTCGTTTTGTGCTGTTTTCGTTAGGTTTGGTCTAGTACCAGGAGAAACTGGAAGTACTCTGGATCAAACAGATAGAAAACCGTTCATGTATTCTGTTCTTCTCTTTTTGGCTCCTGTTTACTCCGGAGCAGCTTCAGCGTACCCATTGTTTCTGCAGATGTGATTTCGGCGATCCAGCCTGAACATGTTTTAAAACAGAAAATAAAATTCACGAAACGTTGAGGAATGTTAACCTTACAAACAACTTTTTATAAAGATAAAACGTAATTGGATTTCCCTTGTGGCTGGTAGAGCCTGAAACGAAACATTTTCTTCCCATGCTCGAAGTTCTCTCCCAATAATTTTCACCATTCAAGACGAAGTCACGTTGTCCTGTAACGCAGTATAACGAACCAAACAAGTAGTTGGGCCGCCTTCGAGACCATCCGATGCGTTCATCTCAGCAAAATAAATAATAAAAACTGAACTGGAAATCTGATTACGCAAAGCTAGCCGCTCATTGTATTTATAAATTTAAATAGTTTACAAATTATTCTACTCCGCATACATATCGACCGGAAAATAACCCAATGTCGGTCACCAATCAATTGCAGAGAAATGTAAACTTTAGCGGTTTGCTGCATAAACTTATTATTATCTAAAATCTGCTCGAATAAATAAAACAAGTTATACATAATTCAATAAACTTTATGCTCAGATAAGTGTAGTCTGAAACTGTACATAAAACAGAAAAAAATCGTTTCTAACTTCCGGGAAAGCCATACGAACTCCATACATGTAGTTCCCAATCTGGTACAATCATCTGAATTCGAAGCCATCTCAATAGTTAGTCTGAAAGATGGTTCTCTGCCTCAGGTGTACGATCACACACAATGTGGACGGATAATTTGCCAATCACGCTGACAAGTTTTTCTGCCCCATTGATGGGAAAACTCGGATGACGGCAGCGACGCATTGGGATCATGTTTAATCCTCGCTGTTGCTGTCTTTTCGCTGTCATCTGGGGGCGATATTCAGATACGTCGAAATTAATAATATCACTGACCGACAGTCTTTTCGTTAGCTAATAGTATTCTTGTCCTGCAAAAAATTAAAAGAGGTTTGAAATTGTCACTTTTTCATATAATCAACAAACCACCGTCATCATCAAAGATACGACAATATATCTGCTATCACTGGGGAGGTTCTTGACAAAATGCTTCGAGGCTCCGAAATAGCAAATGCCTTGCAGTCCATACGTAACTGTGAATACTTCGCAATAGATTGTGGGCTTCTTCGTTATTTTCCGTTGGCCTATTTCTGCTACGAAGGTAAACACCGATGCCAGAGAGGTGACTTCACTATCTGGACTAGATATCTCATGAACTCATGGGCCGGGGACCAACGGTTTAACTTTCCTTCCGAAGGAAGCGTGTCCGCAGATTTTTATTTTCACCACATAAAAATCTCAACGACTTCGGCTGGGATTGAATTTCTTCGTTGATGATAACAGAGTTTCTAGTGTCAATCCCGATTTGTTGACGAGTATTTCGTTACAAGTTACTGTACCATAATCGAGCTTGAACTAAGCTACAGCCTAGGTAAATCACATAACGGGCAGGCTTTTTTCTGTTTAGGCAGGTGCCTAGAATATGTATTTTTATCAATCAATTTGTAATCGTAAATATGCTAATTTTTTGAATAACTTTTAATGGAATTTTCAAAAGACTCTTTTAAACTTTAAGGAACAAGAATACTCTTCGTAACTATCGCTGTAACTAGTTTGTACTGTATCTGTTCAGATATTAGTTGCAGTTTTTGAAAATTCGAGATGTACACCTCGATGGAGACACACAAGATAATACTTACGTTTAATAAGTGATAATCTGAAACATAGCATGTTTTCCATCATTTTTTTCACTCCACTGTGCTTTAAAACTAAAAAAAGTTATTAAATGAACATTACAACCAATTTGAAACTCAATATAGACAGAAAATAACTTGGTTGCTACACAGCAACTGAAAATCAAAACAAGGAAGGGTTGCTGAAAAACTATTTTTTTCGGTCACATCGAGGGGTGACTAAATGCATTGGTAACTGGCAGTGGATGACTCGAACACTTTTTCTTTTGAAAATTTCACAGAGTTTCAGGTCGTGTCGTTGGTGCAGCTATCAAACACCTGTAGCAAACAGTTGCATAGATGGCAATAGTGGAGCACTGATTTCCAACGTTTATCAATTTAAAATTTACACGGGTTTTTAAAGAATTTTTGGCACTAGTGTTTACCGGGATTTCAAATGTTCACACAAGTATTACAGAAGAAGTGGCAACACTGGTGAATCGCTCAGACCCCGGTCAAAAAAAAATGCGGACGAGCATAGTCAGGCGATTTAAAAAGTTTGACATTTGACTCAACTCGCCTGTGCTGATTGCCCCTAGGAACAAATGCAATTTGCGAATGCGATTTAAAGGCAATTTCAATACTTAGACAAATGTTCTGGCGGCTGAAAAGGACTTGGTTGTTTTTTTTGCGTTTTTTAAAACATGGCGGTTCATGTTTGGCTTAGGTTTAAAATTGTTTTTTGAACAATTGGTGTGTTCTCACTTGTATTTTGTTTGTCTAGTGCACTTCATTTAGCCAACGAATGTGGGAAATTGTGATATCGTGTGTAAATATAGTGGAACAATATATCGGACCTAAACTGTTAAAAAAGTCAGATTGTGGTAAGTTTTGGTGTGCAATGTCAATTTCACCTTTGATTCTTCCTATAGTTTAATGGTGATTACCTAGTATAGTGATAAGTTTATGTGAGTAGATAATGAATCCGAAAATAAGTAATATTTGTATTTTTCATATTAGGCAATTAAGGGCGATTAAATGGCGCGTTCCCTGGGCGACTGAGACGTGCCGTTGCCCAGTCAAAAAGGGCAAGTTGCTGGCTAACGGGAGGCTATTTGCCAACTCGGATGCGCTTATTGCCCTTCAATTTGCCAGTAAATTGCTGGCAATTAGGGGGCTATTTCAAATGCAACATTTGGGCGATTTGCAGCCGTCATGTTTTTGCCGCCCAACCCGCCCTTAAATCGCCCCCAAATCGCCCAAGGAACGCGCCATTCAATCGCCCTTAATTGCCTGATATGAAAATTAAAAATAATAATAAACTAGGTAATCACCACCAAACTATAGGAAGAATCGATGGTGAAATTCGTATTGCGCACCAAAGCTTACCACAATCTGACTTTCATTTAGACTTTAGGTCAGAGATCTTGTTTCACTACACTTACACACGATTCCCACATTCGTTGGCTAAATTAAGTGCACAAAACAAACAAAATACAAGCGAGAACACACCAATTGTTTAAAAAAACAATTTTAAACTTAAGCCAAACATGAACCGCCATGTTTGAAAAACGCAACAAACAACCAAGTCCATTACAGCCGCCAGAAAATTTGTCTAAGTGTTGAAATTGCCTTTGAATCGCATTCGCAAATTGCATTTGTTCCTAGGGGCAATTAGCACCGCCGAGTTGAGTCAGACGTCAAACGGTTTATACATCGCCTGATCATTTTCGTCCGCATTTTTTTGACCGGGATATATTTGAGACGGTTGTGTACGATTGTCCACGTTTCTTCCTTATTCAAGGTTCAAAATAATCCGTGGATTAACTCATTCATTGAATGAATAATTTGATTGTCGTATAATTTTGAATCATCTTTATTTTGTACGCTGCACAGTTGGCCTGGCCGCTTTAATGCTTGTGTCATATTCAATATGTGCCACAAACATTAATAATGACAAGAAAAATTGTGGACGAACGTCTGCAATTTTCCAGGATCCCTACATGTATTGGCTGTGTATGTGTAGACTAGACTAGACTAGCATTTTTTTGACCGGGATATATCTAACAGGAAATCGCAGTTAATCGTTTAGTAGGTCGTTTTTTCTGTTGAGTTATGTGTTAGTAGGTTGAAATATCGTGAAACAAGTGTGATTTTTCGTAGTGATTTATTGTCACATCTGTGTGGGTTACGAATGAGTCTTAACTATATGTTGTACCGTATTGTGAACCTCTACGGTATCACTCTGTGCACTCACACGCAACGTGAGTGCCCACATGTGGAGTTCATCATAGCAGGCCTTGTTTTTGCCTCTTTGATCTTTCGACCAGCCTATAGGTAAGACGCACGATAACATACCGTGCTGGGTGATTCCTTTCCCAGTCTGGTGTACATAGAAGACACAACATCCTAATAACTTTGACATTGACGTGTGTGAAGCAAGCCGCTTAGTGCCAACAGCGCTATCTGAAGATGCAACAAATCCACGGATGCAGAATTCTTCACAGAAACCCCATGGAAAAAAATATTCAGAGCAACACGCTGGTGAGATCGTTTCATGTTCTTTTTTCAATGCTTATGTTTTTCCCGAATATTTTCCTTTTTGTAAATACGTGCCAGAATCAAAAATATTGTTTTTCATTCTGGAAGTGCGAATATATTACAAATACCCAATTGATACGTGAATGTATTTGCGTGGGGCTTATTGTATATGAAGGTGGCCTTAGAATGTACGTGTGTGAACAGGCATTCTTGAAATGGGTCATTGGATGTACAGTAGAGTTGTCGCCTCTAATCTCTAGGGCTAAACATGTGTACATGTATCGATAAAACCAAGAGTATCATCACATAGATGCAGACAAGTTTCTTCCATTAAAGTACTGACGGTCAGTGAGAGATGGATTGTATAAACAACGTTTTGTTGGGACTCAACAAAATCGAGCAAGAAACTTACACATATGAGGTAGAAGCAGCGAATCCCTTCGTCAAAAGCGGTTTAACGAGGTCACCACCTCGGCAAAGCCAGCCAGTACAACAACAGCACGACCAGGAGAAACAGCTACCGCAGCTTCAACACCAGGAGAAGCCTCAACAGCACTAGCAGCCGCAGCCGTAGCTTCAACAGATGCAGCAAAAGAAGGAAAGGAGCACCTGGTTGAAAATACTAAGCTTGCCGAGTATAGCAGTAGCTAAAAAACTGGTGGACGAACTGCAAAACTTTGTTGACAGAAGGGGTAATGTGCACAAGGACATCAAGACACTTGTCCTGAAGATACAAGGAAACCTCGGATTGGTCGTCAAGGAATGGAGAACCTTGGAGCAGAAAGGAGCTGTTGATGGCCAAGAAGTACTTGGAAATAGAGCAAACAATGGCACCACCGAAAGTGAGGAAAGACAAACCCCAGGGGACGTGCCTCTCTGCACCGAAGAGGCCAACAACTTCTCCAAGTGATGCGAGACCAGGAGGTTTCAAGAAACACAAGGAGGCTCCCGGCGTAGCGGTACGCGTAGCAAACGCGTAGCAGCCACCGATGTGGTTAAAAACATCAAGTGGCACGTCGTCGGCAGCACAAAATGGAAGGCGAACAACAAGGATATGTCCAAAAACCGAAAGCTTTTCAAGAGACGACGAAACAAAGCTGAAACACTCATAGTCAAAGCTAACGATGGCTCATACGAGAAGGTACTACGCGAAATGGGGACAAACCCGGCACTCAAATAGCTGGGCTCAGTCGTCAAGAAAATCAGGCGGACCCGCACCGAAGAGATGATTCTGGAGCTGATAAAGGATCCGAAGTCAAACAGCTCTACTTATAAAGAGCTCACCGAGAAAGCTATGGGCGAAGCGGTGAAAGTGAAAGCCTTCTGCCCGGAGGCAACCTTCCTATGTAAGTACCTGGACGAGATATGCTCGGAAGAAGAGCTAAGAGAAGCTCTGGAAAAACAGTGTGAGCTTGGAGGAGTGCAGATGATGATCCGAATGAGGAAGGCACCTTTCGGCACGCTTGCGGCTTCAGTTAGTGGTTCCAGTCGAAGCAGCAAACAAAGCACTCAAAATTGGTAAGATCAAAGTTGGCTGGTCGGTATGTGCACTGAGTGTTTCTCAGCGACCGGAAGTGTGCTTCAAATGTCAAGAGTTCGGCCACCTGGTGAGAAACTGCAGTTGATCTGACAAGAGCAAAAGTCTGCCGGCAGGCTCCGAGTTGTCTGATCTATGCAACCGAAAAAGGTAACAATTACATTACAGGAGGGCCACGTTGTCAGGCCTTCACACAGGCGACTGCAACATAGTCTCAGTGGAGCTATCGCAAATCAACCTCAACCACTGCGATGCAGGCACAACACTTGCTGCGGAAATCTGTTGCGGAGTCTAAATGCAATGTAGCTATCATTTCGGAGCCTTACCTGGATAGCAGGTACCGCAGAATCAGCGGCGATTTGGACGACGGGGGCCAAAATCAATGGAGTCTTTTTCTGCAGTTGCTACGCACCTCCGCGGTGGGCGACCGATCGATTCACAGAAATACGCGATAAGCTGACAGAAGAGCTTATCGAAATGGGGCAGCCGTTTGCCAACTCAAGAGGGAGTAGTCTACTCAAGGCCTTTGCAAAGCTGAACGTAGATGTTGCAAACGATGGTACAACCAGCACCTACCGCCGCGAAGGTCGACATTCAGTTATTGACGTTACCTTCTTCAGCCCCGGGCTGGATGGAATGCTAAATTGAAAAGTGTACGAAGGGTACACCCACAGCGATCCGGTACACTATCGGAAGCAATAGACAGTCGGAAGCGCGTGTGATCCAATTAAATGAGCGGATGTGGAAAACAAAAAAGTTCGATAAGAGAGTCTCCGCCGAAGCGTTGAGGCGTGAGTGCAATCACATTGACTTAACAAGAACGTGCGATGCAACCATGCCAAGAAAAGGTAAACCAAGGTACAGACGCCGCCCAGCCTTCTGGTGGAATTCGGCGATTGCCAACCGACATGCATGCTGCCACAAAGGCCGTAAGAAGATGCAGAGAGACCGAAACGCCGCGGAAAGAGATGCTATAAGACCAGCGTATAAGACGGAAAGAGAAGCACTCTTGAAAATCAAGCGCGGTAAGAAAACTTGCCTAGAGGAGCTTTACCGCAACTCCAATTCAAATCCGTGGAGCGACGGCCATAGAGTTGCCATGGCGAAGATAAGAGGACCGACAGTACCACTGGATAAGTGCCCGGAGTGATGAGGATGAGAGTCATCGTATAAGCGCTATTTCCACAGCATGAACCGACGGTCTGGCCGCCCACGCCATGCGGGAGGCAATATGACTACGAAGAAGAAGCTCGGGTAACCAATGAAGAGCTGACAAAAGCCTTGAGACCCAGGAAGGCCCCGGAACCAGACAGTATCCCCAACGTGGCTCTGACAACAGCACTCCTATCGAACCCGGATATGTTTGGGACCGCGTTGCAAAAGTGCATCGACGATGGTAACTTCCCCAACACCTGGAAGCGACAAAAGCTGGTTCTGTTTCCGAAGCCTGCCAAGCACCCTGGAGATCCTTCAGCATACAGGGCGATATGCCTGTTGAACAACATACACAGAGGGAGAGAATGGACTATCCAATATGCAGTTCGGATTCCGGAAAGTTAGATCCACCGTGGATACCATACGAACGGTCGTGGAAACTATGGAAGCTGCGCAGAAGCAAAAGAGGAGAGGAAACCAATACTGCGGAGTGGTTACACTGGACGTAATAAATGCCTTCAACATCGCTAGTTGGGCCGCAATCGCCGGTTCGCTGCACAGACTGAGAGTTCCCGACTACCTCTGTAGGATTCTGAGGAGCTGCTTCCAGAACCGGCAACTGATCTATGAAGCTGACGCCGGAAAAAGAAGTGTAACCGTAACAGGGGGTGTTCCACAGGGTTCCATACTCGGCCCAACTCTTTGGAATGTACGACGAAGTGCCGAAGCTGAGCCTCCCCAGGAACGTGAAGATTGTCTGTTTTACGGACGACATGGTGATCATAGTGATCGGCGAATCACTAGATGAAGTAGATGTTAGCGAGATGTTGTGGAAGACTGGATGCGCGAGTAGAAGCTGACGTTAGCTCGAAGTGGTACACATCTCGGCTGAACAGCACGTTCAGGCTGATGGCCATGCGGGTGTCTAGCGCGTATCGAACTATCTTGTCAGAGGCAGTCTATGGGATCGAGGCACTTGAGGAATCCGTAAACGAGCCCATCATGCCGAGCCCAGTGGCAGAATCAATGGGTTAACGCTGTAAATGATACTTGTCGTGGTGGGTGAACAGAGCGCACTGTGAGGTGATCTTCCGCATGACGCAGTTCTTGTCTGGTCATAGCTGTTTCAAAAAGTATCTGAACAGGTTCAGCCACGCGAGTTCGCCGTTCTTCATCGCGTGCGGTGATGCAGAGGAAACGCCTGATCACGTGGTCCTCGAATGCCCGCGATTCGAGCACGAGCAAAACGAAATGAGAACCATTGTCGGTGAGGAGGTTAACATGACCAGTATTGTCCAAAGACAAAGAAAAATGGGACGCGGTGAACAGAACAGTCGTTCAGATTATGTCAGCGTTGCAACGAAGCTGGCGAGAGGAGCAACGACCAGCAACGTAGCAGTATACGGCCTCGGGTCGTCGAGGCACCGATGAACCGGAAGCTAGACTCCAACTGGAATCGCCGAACCGACCATGGCACTTAACAAGTCAGTCTGTGAGCTTGAGCTTGAGCTTGTGCGACCACCCCTGGCTGCTACTCCGTTATCGATCTGGACTAGCTGAAGTCGCACAGGGAATCAGTAGATAATTATGCTTGGGAGTAGCGAAACATCTTTCAATGTGCAACTCCTGGTAATCCTAAAGTGTTTATTGATCAATACCGGCGCCGGCCAGGTCCGAACGTAGATCGCGGAAGGAAAGGGAAGGAATTGTTAGTCCGATACTTGCTTTTGCTAGAGGCCGTATATACTACTGCGCCCCCCTCAAGTATCACGGGAGGAGGATATTTGTTAGTAAGTGTAGATGTTGGATTCTACTTCTTCATTACCGACGCCAGAGAGGTGACTCCTTTCTCTGGACGAGATATCGATCCATCAACTCATGGACCGGGGACCAACGGCTTTACTTCCCTTCCGAAGGAAGACTTGACCACAGATTTTTTCACCTCAGAAAAATCTCAACGACCTCGGCTGGAATTGAACCCAGGCCAACTGGAATGAGTGGCGGTCACGCTTACCACTCAACCACAGGCGCCATCCACTTGACAAATCAGTCTGTGGAAGAGAAATAACGTAGACCACCGGGCGCGACCGAAGTAGGCTAGATCCATCGCCGGGGACTAGCCTGAGCGCACGCATCGTCGACGGTAGCTCGTCGGGGCACCTGAGGACCGGAAGTTATCCACCCCCTCCCCCACCCCCCGGAATCGCAGAACTGACCTCGTCACCTAACCGACCAGCATCGAGATAACGGTTTCGAGAGAAATTTCAACGTCAGGAAAATTTCTCCGTCGGGGTAGGCTAGGTCCCCTGCCGGGGACTAGTTCGTGTAGATCGGAAAGTAGCACCGGCAAATGGTCGTCGGGGCGCTTGTGAACTCTCCACCCAGAATCGCAGAACCGACATCGGCATCTGCCCGGGTAGCAGTACTGGGGAATTCTTCGTCGGAGTAGGAAAGATCCACTGTCGGGGACTATTCCGGTAATCCGTAGCGAATCGCCGGCTAGAAACGTCGGGGCACGAGTTAACCCGACGCAATCCTCCACCCGGAGTCACCTCGGCATTCTACCGGACTGCATCGAAGCAAGAATAACGCGTCCGTCAACGGTTGCGGGAAACATTCTCTTGTCGGGAACTCTCCGCCGAGGTAGGCTAGCTCCACCGTCGAGGACTACGGCGAGTAGCACCGAACGCGACACACCATCAGTATAGGGTCGTCGGGGCACCAAATCAAATTAAATCAATACTTCTCTCCATACAGAAAATTGGATAAAACCATTTTATGTTGAAGAGCACAATACCTATTTTAAAAAGTTAGATTTAACAGTTCGATTTCATCAGTACATGGGAGTTGACATGTCCGCCATATGGACGTTAATAACGTAGTACCATAACGGAAACGCCACTATAAAACTATTCAATTATTTCACAGACACGATCGACGACTGGTGTGACTATCATATTATCAAATGAAATTAAAGCAGCATCCATGTTTGAACAAATAATTTTATAATATGATGACGATGCAACTCTTTTTTTCCTAAAGGAAGAAAATTGAATGTACCAAATTGCGCATACCTAACTTATAGAAGTTGGAGTTTAATGTTTCGTGTTCCACTCGTCAGTAACTGACACCAACTTGCTGTTAGTTATATGATAGATCCAACTAACTTCAAATTGGTGTCAGTTAGACATATCGGATACATCGTCTAACTGGCAGTAAGTTGGTGTCAGTTACTGACGACTGGAGCAAGAAACTTCCGAATCCGAATTTCCTAAGTTAGATGATCACGATATTTTTAGTAATTCGTTTTGGTCCGATTTCGTCGACCGAAATTCGGCCGAGTGTGATTTTTCATGGCGTTAGTATTGTAGTGTTGGCAGTTTGTTGATTCAGAAGGAACTTCGACACTCAAATATTGCTTAGTTTCTGCCGAAATCGTTTCCCAGACTCAACAACTTACTATTTAAAAAAATGCTACACCAACCACACCGACCAATTCCCGTTCCAGCACAAATCACAGATTTATCAGTACCCAAAAGCGCGTGCTGTGCCCATTTCCTGGTGCCGCACAGTTCCACCAGCCCTGGAAGATGATCGCCGCCAACTACCCGAAAGGGAAATGTAAGGGGCAAACCGAAGAATAGTGCAGAAAAAAAAGCGAAGCAAGAGCGATCGATTTTTATATTTATGCCCTCTACGGCCGACGACGGCAGCAACCTTGGCTTCCGAGCAGAAACACGTCCGATCGTTATCGCCATCCCGGGGAGAAACTTGTCCAGTGATTCCCTTCGTATACTGTTGCTTCCCTTTTTCGAACACCCCGCTGACTAGCTGCTCGCTACACCGAAGGCGAAAACATAGCTCAAAGCAGCAGCAGGGTTTCATTCCTATAATTATTTATTGTTTTCCGAATGTAGTTCATCTTCTCCGCTATGTGTCCCATCCATTCCGTTCGCCCCGCGAAGACGTCAGCCATAAACAAGCTGGCAATTTATGCCATTCACGTCGTCAGCGAACATGGCCGCGCTCAGAAATCGATTTGATAACCATGCTTTCGTTCAGAACATTCCACACCGGCACACCTTTCGAACGATCAATCCTTGTTAACGTTAGACCCAATCATCGAAGCGAAAATTCAAATTCATCCAATTCAGCCAGCCTGGGTTTCGAGTGTTATTGGCTCCATCGAGTGTGTGGATGTGTCCACTCGAAACCGTCAACGGAACTAGTCGAGAAGGGCGGGGATCAGCATGACGTTTTCGATTATAACTGCCCAAAATGCAGCTCCGCTTCTCGGTGCCCCTTATACACGCACTGGCACTGACGCTGGCGGGTGGTGGTAACTGGCTATACCGGAGAAGTTTAACTTTTGGGAACATTTGCCCAATCATCGTCCCGAACCAGCCTGAACAGATAATACTCGATCCCTCGTCCGGTTCGAGCACCAACGAAAGAAAGAGCTTTAATCATGTTTTTTGTTATCGTTTTATTTGGCACTCATTCATTTGGCCGCAGTTCAAATGGGATGAAAAGTTATTGTTGGTTGAAAGATGGTGTGGTGCTTCGCGAAGGTAAAGAAATTTCGATTTGCTTTTGTTTGTGAAACGAACGTGAATCATCGTTCTCGGAAGAAATTGATGCTTTACGATCGACATACATAGGGTAACTAAATGATTTTGGACCTCATAGAGGAAGCGAGTACGTTTACGTTGGGAAATAAATACGCAGGACTAGCGGGTTGCTCAGAAATACAAATAGATTTTTGAATTTTTTTAACGTCGCCTCATGTGCCCAGATACAAACCCCCGTTCTCGCGCGGTCATAATCATACCCGTCCGGGAGCTCTCACTCTTAAAAAAAGGAACTTATGTACACTAGAGAACAAGTCTCAGGGCGTCATAGTTGGAAACTCTAGTGAGATGGGGGAGTTCACTGTCTTCCTTCGTCTGAACCGTGCATACAAAACTAAACATCAGAATGAAGACATATGCGAACATACAAACGGTTTCTCGGCAATACAAACGATTTCAAACACACGAAATTATACGCAAGCTAGCATACGCGGCATAAAAAAACGTTCACACGATTAAACACGTTAACATAGAAACGCTCATATCCTTCGCGACAAGACGATCACGCATACGAACATGCCATCGCGATCATCTTCGCACACCTACGCCCGCCATACCTGCATGGAAACGTCTAGAATCAAGTGAATGTGCATGTGCACGAATTTATGTACGTTATTTCAAGTGCAATTATACCAGCGCCTTTTCCCATGTGAACCTAAATCGGTAACGTTCGGTAGTCCCAACCCTTGGTCCTAGCACCCTAGGTCCGTGTCTTCAGCTCAAACATCTGAGCATCTCAAAATCTAACATCGCACTCGCGGCCCGCGCGAATCTTCAAGAATTCACACAAATATTCCACTGACAATATGGTTATACAAACGAAGTTATACACGCGAAGTTACATACACCCGCGACATGCAAATGCCCACGTCATTCGTTATCGAGCACTCAGTCGAGATAGAAGTCTTTTGTCATCGGTCCGTACACTCTATAGCGACAAATAGTGTTAATCCGCGTTCAAGGTTATTGGCACACTCTACGCCTAGTTGAGGTTTCATTATTTTTCCCTTCTTTTGTGTTTCTGTTTCTGAGTACCGTTAGCCGGTCAGTGAAGTGAAGCAGTGTTCTTTTAGTAAGCCGTCTGGATACCGTACATACACAAGCTAAGTATTAGTTTTCGTTTCCCCTTCTTGGTTGTCTTAATAACGTGCACTGGGCAATAGGCCCGTGCAAAAATGACTTCCCCTGACGGCGGTTCATCTCAAGGTGAGATGGACGTCGAAATAAAATCGGCTCCCCGGCTCAAGGTATATCCGAGCTCGGCCACCGGGCCATTTGTGATCTTCTTCCGGACCAAAGAAAAAAAGTGTTTGAATCTGTTGCAGATTTCTCGAGTTCTGACGGATCGGTATTCGGCCGTGACAGAAATATCGAAAATTCGCCCTGATAAGCTTCGGGTGGTGGTTAACAGTTCTACTCAGGCAAACGATATTGCTGGCTACGAGCCCTTTACGAAGGAGTACCGGGTTTATATTCCAGCTAGCAGGGTTGAAGTCAGTGGGGTCGTTTCCGATTCGAGTCTGAATTGCGAGGACCTGCTAAAATATGGGACTGGCTGTTTCAAAGACCCCATGCTTAAGCCAGTGAAGATACTGGAATGCAAACGTTTGCATTCAGCATCAGTCGCAGCTGACGGCAAGAAAATATACGTCAACTCAGACTCTTATCGGGTGACCTTCGCCGGCTCTGCCCTGCCCAATTACCTCCTCTTTGACAAGGTTCGTCTACCTGTTCGCCTCTTTGTGCCGCGGGTCATGAACTGTACTAATTGCAAACAATTGGGACACACAGCCTCCCATTGTAGCAATAAAGCCCGCTGTGGGAAATGCGGTGGGAATCATGCGGATGATTCCTGTGGTAGAGATGTCGAAAAGTGTCTCTACTGTGGGGGAAACCCACATGATCTCCCTTCATGTCCCGCGTACAAACAGCGCGAGGAAAATCTTAAGCGTTCCCTTCAGGGACGCTCTAAGCGATCTTTTGCAGAAATGCTTAAGATAGCTACGCCACCTGTCTCTACGAACATCTTTACCAACTTGTCTACTGACGAAGGCGACTGTGATGAACCCCAGGAGGGAACATCTTCTGCTGTGCCTAGAAGTAGTAGAAAAAGGAAGAACATTTCTTCTTCCAAGCTTCGTCGTAAAGGCCAGAAGGTGTCTCTTCATGGTCCCCCTAAAATAACTACTCAAGGAAGTACTGGTGCAAAACCGAAGCAAGTCGCTCCCGGTCTCAGTAACCTGAGCTCAGAAAAGGAGTTCCCAGCACTTCCAGGAACATCAAAAACCCCAAGTGTTCCCATATCTCAGCCAGAGAAAGAAAACAGTGCTGGCTTAATAAATTTCTCTGACATTGTGGACCGTATTCTTACAGCGTTAAACATTTCTGACCCCCTTAAAAGTATCTTGATAAGCTTTCTCCCCGCAGTAAAAACATTTTTGATGCAGTTCACTGCGAAATGGCCCCTTCTTTCAGCGATTGTATCCTTCGATGGCTAATTCGTCGAACGAGGTCAAGGATTTAATCACTGTTCTACAGTGGAATTGCAGAAGCATTATCCCGAAAATCGATTCGTTTAAAATCTTACTAAATAATTTGAAATGCGATGCATTTGCCCTATGCGAGACATGGCTCACTTCAGAAATAACCCTACACTTCAACGATTTTAACATTATTCGCTTGGATCGAGAAGACTCTTACGGAGGAGTACTTTTGGGGATCAAAAAGTGCTATTCTTTCAATCGGATCGACCTCCCCTCGACACCAGGCATTGAAGTTGTCGCTTGCCAAACCAGAATAAAAGGCAAAGACCTTTGCATTGCTTCCACCTACATCCCCCCTAGAGCCTTAGTTAGCCACCGACGGCTTTGCGATATTGCGGAACTTCTCCCCGCACCGAGGCTAGTTTTAGGTGACTTCAACTCCCACGGCACGGCATGGGGTTGCCTTCATGACGATAATCGATCTACCCTACTCCATGAGCTTTGCGACAACTTCAATATGACTATTTTGAATACGGGTGAAATGACACGGATTCCTGCCCCTCCAGCGCGACCGAGCGCCTTAGATCTGTCCCTCTGCTCGACATCGCTGCGGTTAGATTGCATGTGGAAGGTAGTCTCTGCTCCCCACGGCAGCGACCATCTGCCAATCGTAATTAATATTTCTAACGGTTCAGGGCCACCGAATACAATCAATGTTTCGTATGACCTCACACGAAATATTGATTGGAAGAGCTACGCGTCCGCGATATCCGAAAAAGTAGAATCGACACAAGAGCTTCCTCCGGAGGAAGAGTACGGGTTCCTGGCTGGCTTGATTCTCGATACCGCGATTCAAGCTCAGACTAAACGCGTACCAGACGCGAATTCACGCGGGCGTCCTCCCAATCCATGGTGGGACAAAGAGTGCTCAGACGTGTACGCGGAGAAGGCCGCTGCGTATAAGACCTTCCGGGACGACGGGCTGCCAGCTAGCTACCGACAGTACGCGATGGCGGAAACGCGCATGAAGAGTTTGATAAAAGCCAAAAAACGTAGCTACTGGCGCCGGTTCGTCGACGGACTAACGAGAGAAACATCGATGAGCACTCTTTGGAGTACGGCCCGGCGCTTACGAAACCGAAACAGTACCAACGAGAGCGTGGAATATTCAAACCGTTGGATATTCGATTTTGCCAAGAAGGTTTGTCCGGATTCCGCCCCGGCACAGAAGATCTACCGCGCCGCGTCCCCTCACAATAACGCGAACGAAACAGCGTTTTCGATGGTGGAGTTCTCACTTGCTCTCTTATCATGTAACAATAAAGCCCCAGGGCCAGACAGAATCAAATTTAACTTGTTAAAGAATCTGCCAGACTCTGCCAAGAGACGCTTGTTGAATTTATTTAATAAGTTTCTTGAGGGTAATATTGTCCCTCATGACTGGAGGCAAGTGAAGGTCATCGCCATTCAAAAACCAGGAAAACCAGCCTCCGACCACAACTCGTATCGACCGATTGCGATGCTGTCCTGTATCCGAAAGTTGTTCGAGAAAATGATCTTGTTTCGCCTCGATAATTGGGTTGAAGCAAATGGCTTACTGTCAGATACACAATTTGGTTTCCGCAAAGGCAAAGGGACGAACGATTGTCTTGCGTTGCTCTCAACAGAAATTCAAATGGCTTATGCTAGCAAAGAGCAGATGGCATCAGTTTTCCTAGATATAAAGGGGGCTTTTGACTCAGTTTCTATCAAAATTCTTTCTGAGAAGCTGCACCAGCATGGTCTTTCACCGACTCTAAACAACTTTTTGCTAAACTTGCTGTCTGAAAAACATATGCATTTTTCGCATGGTGATTTATCGACATCACGAATTAGCTACATGGGTCTTCCCCAGGGCTCATGTCTAAGCCCCCTTCTCTATAACTTTTACGTGAATGACATTGACGAATGTCTTGTCAATTCCTGCACGCTAAGGCAGCTTGCAGATGACGGTGTGGTCTCTATTACAGGTTCCAAAGCCGTCGATCTGCAAGGACCATTGCAAGATACCTTGGACAATTTGTCTGCTTGGGCCCTCCAGCTAGGTATCGAGTTCTCCACGGAGAAAACTGAGCTAGTCGTATTTTCAAGGAAGCGTGAACCAGCGCAACTACAGCTTCAATTAATGGGTCAAACTATTGCTCAGGTTTCAACTTTCAAATATCTCGGGGTCTGGTTCGACTCTAAAGGAACCTGGGGATGTCACATTAGGTATCTGAAACAGAAGTGCCAGCAAAGGATCAACTTTCTCCGTACAATAACCGGAACATGGTGGGGTGCCCACCCAGGAGACCTGATCAGGCTGTACCAAACAACAATATTGTCGGTGATGGAGTACGGGAGTTTCTGTTTCCGCTCCGCTGCGAACATACATTTCATCAAACTAGAGCGAATCCAATATTGTTGTTTGCGTATTGCTTTGGGTTGTATGCACTCGACACATACGATGAGTTTAGAAGTGCTGGCGGGCGTCCTTCCGCTGAAAAATCGATTTTGGGAACTCTCCTATCGATTGCTCATCCGATGCGATATCTTGAACCCGTTAGTAATTGCAAATTTCGAAAGGCTTATCGAGCTCAATTCTCAAACCCGATTTATGTCCTTGTACTTCGATTACATGGCACAAAATATCAATCCTTCTTCATACTATCCCAACCGTGTCAATCTCTTTCATGCTTCTGATTCAACTGTTTTCTTTGACACATCCATGAAAGACGAGATTCGTGGAATCCCGGATCACATACGCCCGCAAGTGATCCCAAGCATCTTTCATAGTAAATTTCGAGAAGTCGACTGCAACAAGATGTTTTACACCGATGGGTCAAGCCTCGACGGCTCCACTGGCTTCGGTATATTCAATCAAAACCTCACCGCCTCATTCAAACTCAATGATCCTGCTTCAGTTTACGTCGCAGAACTTGCTGCTATTCAGTATACCCTTGGGATCATTGATACTTTGCCCACCGATCATTACTTTATTGTCTCGGATAGCCTCAGCTCAATCGAGGCTCTCCGTTCAATGAAACCTAGAAAGCACATTCCATATTTTCTGGGGAAAATCTGGGAGCGCCTGCGTGCTTTGTCTGCAAGATCGTACAAGATTACCTTAGTTTGGGTTCCCTCGCATTGCTCCATTGCAGGTAATGAAGAAGCGGACTCTTTAGCTAAGGCGGGCGCTTTACAAGGTGACATATATGAAAGACCAATTAGCTTCAGTGAATTTTTCAGTATTACTCATCAGAGAACCCTCGAAAGTTGGCAAACATCATGGAGCAATGGTGAACTAGGAAGGTGGCTACATTCGATAATCCCTAAGTTATCGACGAAACCTTGGTTCAGGGGGATGGATGTGGGTCGGGATTTCATTCGCGTGATGTCTCGGCTCATGTCCAATCACTACACGCTGGACGCACATCTCCGGCGTATTGGGCTCGTGGATAGCGGTATCTGCGCTTGTGGCAACGGTTATCACGAAATCGAACATGTTGTCTGGGCATGCGCCGAGTACTGTTCTGCCAGATCTCAACTATTCGATTCCCTTCGGGCCCGAGGAAGATCACCCAATGTCCCGGTTCGAGATGTACTAGCAAGCCGCGATATTCTCTACATGTCCCTTATATACACGTTCCTCAAAACCATCAATATCCAAATTTAAATGCCCCTATCTTTTCTCTTATTATTCCCAGAAGTGCCCTCTTCCGCCTACCGTACCCCAACGATGGTTTGATACGACTCCAAGACGAGACAAAACATCTGTCGAATGAACCAACAACACGAGATCTACAGTACAACATCACACACGCAGCGCGGTGTGTTCCCGATCCGTATCTGAGCCGTACTACGAAATCGTCTGGAGGAACCCCTGCCGGCTCGAGGAAAACCGCCCGGCGTCCCAATACTTGATACATCCGTTCGAATCTGTAATCCTGGTCGTTGATTCCTGATGCCGGAAACTGAAAGTTTATATCCCCCCCCCCCTGTTCAGCCTTGTCCACCCTCTCTCCCATGTCTCTGATACACAGATGTATGACTTCACCCCTTCTCCCCTTGAATATCTTCCCAAAACTTATGTGCCCCCCTATCTTCTAGTGTTAGTTGATCAATCCGTTCGAATCTGTAATCCTGGCCGTTAATTCCTGATGCCGGAAACTGAAAGTTTATATCTCACCCCCCCCCCCCTTCAGCCTTGTCCGCTCTCCCTCCCATGTCTCTGATACACAGATGTATGACTTCATCCCCTTCTCCCCTTGAATATATTCCCAAAACTTAAGTGCTTAGTTTTAGTTGATCAATATTTAATCTCGTTAAGAAATGCCCAACAGTACCACTACTTTAAAATAGCCCTAATTAATTCCCCTTAATCTTGAACCACTCTTTCTAGTTATTTCTAGTTAATAAGCTTGTAAAATGTTCCGCTTAGTTAATAATTAATTTCTCCTACAATCTCCCTTCTAAAAATCATAAAGTGAATTACTATACAAAGAACACACAAAATGACCCGTCCCCCAAATCTTACGAATATTATATTATACCCTCTTTTATATGTATAAGTTAGCTGTAAAGTTTTTTTTTAGTTTCATTATATAAAACAAAATAATATTGAAATGTGTAACCCCCTAGTTTTAAGAAATTCAAAATGTAAAACAATGAAAAAATGGCACCTTTAAGCTAACGCATACGTGCCTTATCAAATAAACAAATTGAAAAAAAATGCCCACGTGACCAAACACGATCAGTGCACGTTTTAGCACAACGTAGAAACGCGGTCTCAAGTGCGCACCTTAAGAATCGACTCTTGATCGACTCATTGATTCACTTGGGAAGATTAAAGAAATATCTCTTTTATTTCGATCTGGAGTAGATATTTTTATTCTATGGAATCATCGAGCTTCATTAGTTCGGTGCAGCGCATTCATTCAATTATTTTCGCTTCAAATTCAATTTCAGTTTCATACTGAATCTGAACCGTACAATGTTTTGGTGGGTGATGTTGCATCGCTAGCCCGGCTTAATAGGGAAAATACTCGGTGACTGGTGGTCTGGATTGTGGAAAGCCACTTTACTCTTTGTTGTCCTAAACAAGTCAGAATGGTTCTTCAAAGTCTGCTCAGCCAGCTTAGGAACATTCGAAGGCCCTCCCAGAAAGGCTGCGTTTCAAATATTAAAACTAAACGGAAAAGGACAACTTCTCCACCCGAAAATTCAATTGATTGCAGCAACTCATTCGATTTTTTATCCGAAAGTGAAGCTGACGAAATTTGTAAAATTCCTCGCCTTTTGCATAATGCAAATGAGAAGAAAAAGCAATCACCTCCACCGATAACAGTGATGATCTCGAACACGCTATTTCGTACTGAAACACGTGCACATGTTCGCCTGCACAACAGAACCCCATGTACGTACACGGTGTGCGTACATCCGCCCTACACACAGGTTCGTGACACCAGTTTTCTTTGTTTCTCACTCTCATCGTAACTAGCGTTGACTCTTATTACTTTGTGCGAGTCGCTCTTGTGTACGCACCCGGCATACGTACACGGATGTTTGAACTAGAGTTTGTACATCGTTTGCTTGGTTTCAATGTTCGAGGCGAATCTGTACATCGAGACTTATCTAACTTATCTTCAAGGCATATTACATGTATCATGTCTGAAAAAACTTAGTCTATCATTTACCAACAGACGAATTTCGCGCTAAATCGTATTCAAAGTTGGCAGCCTCCTCTCAGATTTTAATGAATCTTTCTGTACATGCGAACTTTGTCACAAAAAGCTACTTTGTATACTTCGTTTTTACAAAAATGATCTAGATTGCCTTTTGAAAAGGGTCAAACTTTTTTAATCAATTTTTCAATAGCCAGTCCAAAAATGACAAATCCTACAAAAAAATGCTGTAAGAGTGATTTTCACAAAATCAGTCAAATTTTTGAATAAAAATATTGACAAAATTCTTCTTCGACTTCTACATTGAAAAAAATCGATTTCAAAAAATATAAAGTCGATTTACAAAAAAAAATCCATCCTTGATTTCGACGAAATTTTGTTCCAAAATAGGTAATTATGTTCCCTACCTACCGTCAAAAATTAAAGAAAAAAAGTTATTGAATAAAAATTTTTCCTTGTCCAAACTGTTTTTCAGTGTATTTTTATCGAAAACTAAACCAATGAAAGTCATAATCATCTCAGAATCCAATTTACCAACTGCTAGTTGCCTCATACATGCAAAAAGTATCAGTAACGAATTTGGTATATATTCATAACAAACTTAAGTGAGGGCAAAGATGAGCCACTTGGCCGTGTACGAAGAAGTATCTTGTCTATGTACCCGCCGGGGAAGTAGAGATTGATGGTGTAGTCTTCAACAGGGGCCTTAATTGCGCCTTCAAGAACCCTTTGTTTCAACCAGTGAAAATTCTGCTTCACAAGCAGTTTCGTTTAAGAAAAAATCAAGGAGTATTTGAACACAACTTATTTTCCATCAGCCTCATGTCGAACATTTCGCCGAATCTGCTCTTCCAAACTTTGATCTTTTGGGCGGGGCTAGTCTACCTGTTCGCGTTTTTGTGCCGCGAGGCATCAACTTATTGTAGAAACAAGGCACACTGTGGAAAATGCATATAAATTATGTGGGGACAAAATGAAAAATTCTTTTAAGAAACACTCCGATAACGCAAAAAAGCGCTACGCCACCGACAACGACTAATTTCTACGTTTCCTTGTACAGTAAAGAGCGAGAGTCTGACCATCCCATTGTGGTAACATCTTCTAATGTGCCCGTAAATTTCCGAAAGAGGAAAATCAGTTTTCTCTCCAAAGCTTCTTCGTAAAGGCCTGAGAGTGTCCCTTGAAGGGTGCTGTTACAAAACCGAAGGAAGTGGTTCCTGGTCTCGGTAATCTTAGAAACTAGCAGAAATTTCCACATAGGACATCAAAAACCCCAAGTGTCCTTATATCTCAGTCCCTAACATTTTCCCCCAGGTTTTACACAATGCATTTGAATTACGATTAAAGGACAGACGAAACGAGTACACGACGCGAACAACTCGCGGTAGGCAGAGATTGCTTAGAATTGTACGCGAAATGGACTTTTAAATGTCAGATCGCCCGAATTCCTCCCAATATTCGCGACGCTACAAATGCAAATGAAAAACTTGGTGAAAGCTGAAAAACGTGATTACTGGCACCAGTCCGTCGACGGAATAACCGATAGATCATCAGAGAAACAATGGTTCGTGTGGTGGCTGGGGCCTACGTTGTGTATTCGATTTATCCTGTGATTGAAGTACACGGAACGTTCGTCATATGATGACAGATATGCATCGCTTTTATGCTAATTATTGTGACAGTAGTGGTGAGTGCAATCGTAAAAGAGGCTGTGTTGCCAACATTCTCCTCGCAAAATTGATGGTTTTTTATTTACCTATCAACAACCATGCCCACATCGTTACAGCTACAGGAGGCTCTGGAGCATGGAATTTTTTTTAAATATTTCTTCTCAGAAGACGGAATCCCAAAGGTATCAACACACCTTGGTCCAACAGAATGGATGATGGCAAGGCCTATCTCCGGTCGTGGAGAGCGGTCTCAGCGCTTGTGGTGGCGGTTATCGCGATATTAAACGTGTTGTCTGGTCGTGCGCTAAGTGTTCTAGTACCAGATCTCCGTTATTCGTTTAACGGCCTCGTTTCAGTCCAGTTCGAGATGCTATACCAAATTCGTTACTGATACTTTTTGCATGTATCAGGTAACTAGCAGTTGGGAAATTGGATTCAAAAATGATTATGATTTTCATTGGTTCAGTTTTCGATAAAAATATGCTGAAAAAAAAATCAGTTTGGACAAGGAAAAGTTTTTTTGCAACTAACTTTTTTTCCTTAAAAGTGTCCAACTTGAATTTTTGACGATAGGTAGGGAACATAATTACCGATCATGGAACAAAATTGAATCCAAATCAAAGATGTTTTATTTGTAAATCGATTTCAAATTTCTAAATTCGATTTATTTCAGTGTAGAACTCGATGAATATTTTATTCAATATTTTATTCAAAAATTTGACTAATTATGTGAAAATCACTCCTACAACATTTTTTGTAGGATTTGTCATTTTTAGACTATACCCATTTGAAAAAAAATGCTAAAAAAGTTTGGCCCTTTTCAAAAGACAGTCTAGATCATTATTGGAAAAACAAAGTATACAGAGTGACTTTTTGTGACAAAGTTCTCATGTACAGAAAGTTTCATTAAAATCGGAGAGGGTGCTGCCAACATATGTTCGAGTTGGCGCGAAATTTGTCAACAATTAAAGGGTGTCCCACATCAAATTGCATCACGGAATATACGCAGTTGAAAATGGTTCACCAGGTAGACCGATCCTTTTCAAACGTTCAGACAATAAAATATAGAACATTAGTAAGCTTTTGGCATATTTATTTATATTATTTTCAATACCATAACCGTTCGCTCGCACCTTACGCTTAACTCCGTTCATTAGGTTCTATACAACATCTGGCTGCAACTTCTTCTGTACGGAAACCCACTTTTTCTTCGTGTCTTCATCAGATTTGACCTTCTTGGGATGCTTCCGTAGTGCCTGCTTCATAATTGCCCAGCATTTTGCGATGGGCCTTAGTTCCGGTTCCGTTGAGAGAAAGGGGAGGGTTCATGTCCTTGGGTATAAAAGTTGGTTTCGTACCACTTCAGGGCAACATTTGAGTAGTAACACTAAGCTAGATTCAAACAGATGCAGATGCTTTTGTAGACACCCTTTGAGGTAGATCACCTAGTTTACCGTCCCGGTAGTCACGAACGGCGCACTCCGTTTGCTACATGAGCAGATCGCTTGCCAAATCATGTATTTATTGGCAAACTTTGAAAGTTTCTGCTTCCTTGCTTCCTTCGGAACAACAAACTCGTACTGGGCGATGAAGGGCAGTAGCCCCGAAAGCTGCCGGAAGCCCGCTTTGGCGTAAGTCTCATCATTTCCGGGCCCGTAGCTTTCCTACCGTATTTTGCCGTTCCGCTAGCATACGCGGCACACAAATGCCCACGTGATAAAAAGAACGCCCACAATGATATACAAACGCTCAAAGTTTTCGCAATAATACAAACCCAGTCGCAAAAGTGATCACTCGCGAGTTCCTACACTCACGATCTTGCAATCATGTGAACGTCCCGGCGTCGTAGTACTTACGAATTTATTAACGTGGCCTCATGTGCCCACACACAAACCCCCGCTCTCGTGTGGTGATGATCATACTCGTCCTCACTCTTAAATACGGAACTTATGTACACTAAAGAATAAGTCTCTTGGGCACCATAGTTGGAAACTCTAGTGAGATGGGGGAGTTCACTTTTTTCCTTCATCTGAAGTGTACATAAAAAATTAAACATCAGAATGACGACACCATACAAAACAACGAACATACAAAAGCCAACACAAATAAACAAACGGTTTCGCGGCAATACAAACGAATTCAAACACTCGAAGTTACGCACGCTAGCACATAGAAACGCTCATATCCTTTGCGATAAGACGTATCAGATCACGCATGCGAACATGCCATCGCGATCATCTTCGCACACCTACGACAGCCATCTCACCTTCATATAAACGTCTAGGATCAAGTGAATGTGCATTTACGAATTTATGTTCGCCACCTCAAGTACAATTATACCAGCTCCTGTTCCAATGCGAACCTGAATCGGGCACGTCCTTGATCCTAGCATCCTAGGTCCATGTCTACAGTTCAATCAACTGAGCGGTACACTCAAAATCTAACATCAGACTCTTGATCCGCACGAATATTAAACTGACAACACGACACACAAATGCTCGCGCGATTAAACACATTAAAATGTATTCGCTCAAATTCTTCGTGAAAACGCCCCCGTGATTAAAGTTGAACAGAGAATGGGTAAAAATCGAAAATGGAAAAAGTAGTTTTTTCCATACCGAGTGTTAGATCTTCATTAAAATCAATCAGCAGTACTGTAACAACATCACTCAAGTCTACCACTCACTCAATCACTCAAGTCTACCAACATGCCTCCGACACTCCGACTGCCAACAGAAGATAAAAGCCTGTAGAATTTTAAGCCTGTTTCTAATGACCCTGGCACTTCTAGTTTTCCGATCCGTATACTTCACATCTTTACTCTCACTTGAGTACTATGGCTCTGAATTTTCATAACTTTTACTACCCAGTAACCTCCAGATAATTGAATGTCGTTAAAAAGTAAAAAAGAAAATGTGATTACTTAGGCCATTGCAAATCTTTTTTAAAAATTATGTCACCCCCCCCTTCAAAATCGCTGAAAAAAATCAGGGGGCAAATAATTTTTTTAAAATAACCAAAATTCAAAAAATTGTCACGTTTTATAGAGCAACAATAGCTTCCATAGAGTTTTGCTTTTCGTAACTGAAAAATATTATGGTAGTTTTAGAAATTACCATCCCATGATAATTTTTATTTTGACCATTCTCGGGTAAATGTGAATTTTAAATGAGATCATCGATCCAGTCCAACATCAAATGAAACGTTTGCTGGTCGCGGAAGGAAGGACCCATCTGTGTATTATCAAACGAAAATCTCATGGAAAGGCTAATACAGACCGACTTCTGAATCGATTCCATTTTAAACGCAACAGTCGATAGAGACATAATCGATCGTTGCATTCGAAAATAATTTCGATAAGGAAACAATGTGAATTCAAATCAGACTCCTGGAGATTTATGTGTGATTCAATATTCAATATACATGAGCTTTACCGAAAGGTTTTTGACATTTAAAGATTTCATATGGGATCGTAGTATTCATACCGTATTTCCGCAGCCATATGTGCGATTCTTATGAACTTGATCAGATCAAAATCTGCTACCAAACCTTCCATTTAAGGCTAAGCTTGTGAAAATCGAAAGTCGTTTTCCAAGAAGCCGAAGAGACATTAATTCTGAAATATTCCAAGAACCAGAAACATGCGAAATTTTCGAGATGGACGCTGGAATCAAAAGAACTTTGTCTGGCCATCAGCGATCAAGAATGCTCTAGCAAAGCTAAATATAGATCTTACAAATAATGGTATCATCGGCACTTACCGCAGGGGGAACCTGCAATCCATTATCGATGCAAAAATTGACAATAGCCTTGGAGTAACCGGAAAGATGAACTCAAAAGTGTGCGAGGATATATCCACAGCGACCACCAAGCTTTCTGGTACAGCATTGATAACAGGACTATGAACAACACATGAATATGAATATGTGGGAGATATATAAACGAGTGAAGATGGAAAACAGCGATTTTTCACAGGAACGTATCCGTCGAAGAACTTGAATTTGAGGGTATCCTCTTCAACCTAAATGCGAACGAGTTCACGGCACTACTAACAAGGGCGTGTAATGCGACCATACCAAGGGATGGGAAACCGAGAAACGGTCGCCGGGTGCAATACGACGATTATCGATCTACGTATAAGTTGCCTCCGAGCTTGGAGAAGAAGTCGGAGATCACTTCGGTTTCTCATCTCGCTCAGTTCAGAAGCTAGAAATCGCTCCGCTGCAATAGCAGGGCAAATAATCAAATTTACCCGCGCGACGTTTGGTCTATTAACCATTAACCATTGTGCAGCAGCCCAACAGCTGCTGTGGCAGTCGGTCTCGGAGTCGAGGACAGATGTCGCCCTCTTATCAGACCCGTACCGCATCCCTGCCGGCAACGGCAATTGGGTGTCGGACGGGTCTGGAATGGTGGCAATCTGTACAACGGGAAGGTTCCCGGTTCAAGAGGTAATACACCCCTCCGCCGAGGGTGTGGCGATTGCCAAGATCAATGGTGTGTTCTATTGCAGCTGCTACGCCCCACCAAGGTGGCCAATAGAACAGTTCTACCAGATGATCGACAGGCTCTCGTCGGACCTCGTGGGCCGGAAACCGGTAGTAATAGCGGGAGACTTTAACGCTTGGGCAGTGGAGTGGGGCAGCCGCTGTACAAATAGCAGGGGTCAAGCGCTAATGGAAGCGCTTGCGAAACTCGATACTGTGCTAGCTAATAATGGCTCCGCTAGTACATTCCGTAGAAACGAAGTGGGGGTGTGGATTGATGTGACCTTTGCCTGCCCGAGTCTGGCTCCAGGCATGGAATGGAGGGTAGACGAAGGCTACACCCATAGCGATCATTTGGCAATCCGCTTTAAGATCAACTATGGTGTGCAGCATCCGAGGGCGGGAGATCCCTGTCAGGTACGCGGGTGGAAGTCCAATCACTTCGACAGAGAAGCTTTCACCGCGGCCCTGGGACTGGAGGCCAACACCGACAGTCTAAGCGGGGATGCGCTGGTAGCTGTTCTATCACGCGCGTGCGACGCCACTATGCCGAGAAAAACACTGCCAAGAAACGGCAGATGCCCGGTATATTGGTGGAGTGCCGAGATTGCAGCTCTACGGTCAGCCTGTCTCAGAGCTAGACGTAGGATGCAAAGAGCTCGCACCGAGGATGCAAGGGAGAACCGACGTGAAGTGTTTCGAGCTGCGAAATTGGCCCTTAACAAGGCCATTAAAAGCAGCAAGAGAGCGTGTTTCGACAAACTGTGTGAGAGTGCCAACGCGAATCCGTGGGGTGACGCCTACAGGATTGTGATGGCCAAGACCAAAGGGGGCTCCTCACCCCCAGAACGGTCTCCGGACCGGTTGGCAACGATTATCGAAGTACTCCTCCCGTCTCGAGCCACAAGCCCTTGGCCACCTGCACTACGAGACAGTGCGGGCACGGCCGAAATGGTGGCTCCAGTGACGAATGAAGAACTACTCGCAGTTGCTAAATCCCTAGTAATGAACAAAGCTCCAGGGCCGGATGGAGTTCCAAACAACGCTCTCAAGGCAGCGATCATAGCGAACCCGAACATGTTCAGGCTAGCTATGCAGAGATGCCTTGACGAGTGCCGTTTCCCCGATAGATGGAAAAGGCAGAAATTGGTGCTGTTGCCGAAGCCAGGGAAGCCGTCAGGCGACCCATCGGCGTACAGACCAATCTGTCTGATCGACACGACTGGCAAACTGCTTGAGAGGATCATCCTCAACAGGCTAACCCCGTACGCGGAAGGTACGGACGGTCTGTCAAGCAACCAGTTTGGCTTTCGGAAGGGTAAGTCCACAGTGGACGCTCTCAACTCAGTGATAAATACTGCCGAGATAGCGATCCAACGGAAAAGGCGAGGTATTCGATACTGTGCGTTAGTGACACATGACGTGAAGAACGCATTCAACAGCGCAAGCTGGGATGCCATCGCGCTCTCGTTACACCGGCTTAGCCTACCGGTGGGTCTGTACCGGATCCTGGAAAGTTACTTCCAGAACCGTGTACTGCTATACGAGACCGATGCCGGTCAGAAGAGGGTTCCGATTACCGCCGGAGTCCCGCAGGGCTCGATTCTAGGCCCGGTGCTATGGAACCTCATGTATGACGGGGTTCTGAAACTGAAGTTCCCTCCTGGGGTCAAGTTCGTCGGCTTTACTGACGACGTAACCTTGTAGGTCTACGAGGAGTCAATTCCTGAGGTAAAACTAACCGCAGAACACGCGATCAGCACGGTGGAGGAATGGATGAGCGCGAGAGGCCTGGAGCTCGCTCATCATAAGACGGAGGAAGTTATCGTCAAAAACCGCAAGTCGGCACAACATGCAGTTATCCATGTGGGAGAAGTCGCGATCACTTCACAGCGAAGTCTGAAGTCTCTCGGAGTCATTATAGACGACAAGCTGGCAATTCATGTCGCCTATACATGCAAGAGAGCGTCGACTGCTGTTGCGGCTCTATCGAGAATGATGTCCAACAGCTCAAAGGTGTGCGCCAGTAGACGTAGGTTACTGGCAGGCGTTGCCATATCTATCCTCAAGTACGGCAGCCCGTCATGGTCAAGAGCACTCAGGGTAACCAGTTACCTACAGAAACTGGAGAGCACCTACCGCGTGATGTGTCTCAGAGTGATATCTGCCTACCGCACGGTATCACACGATGCATCCTGCGTGATAGCGAGCATGATGCCAGTCGGGCTGGTCATTCGGGAAGATGAGGAGTGCTTTGAGCTACGTGGAAATAGGGGAGCCCGCGAGCGCACCAGGGTGACCTCTGTTGCCAGATAGCAGCGTGAGTGGGACAACTCCTCGAAAGGTAGGTGAACCCACCGGCTGATACCTAGCATATCGAGCTGGGTGGGAAGACCCCATGGGGAAGTTCACTTCCACCTGACACAATTCCTGTCAGGCCATGGCTGTTTCCGACAGTACCTCCACAGGTTCGGGCTCGCGGAGGTCCCAGTCTGCCCGGACTGCCCAGGTGTAGATGAAACTGCCGAACACATACTGTTCGTATGTCATCGGTTCGACGTCGAAAGAAGAGCAATGCTTGACGTCTGTGGCTGGGACACAACCCCTGATACCCTTATTCAGCGGATGTGTCAATCGGTGGAGAAGTGGAACGCAGTCTCGGCTGCTACCATCCAGATTGCCAGTAGGCTACAGGTAATCTGGCGAACCGAGCAACAGACGACGGGCACGGCTAACTAGGTTAGCTGGAGCGAAAAAGGCCAAGCGCAAAAAAGGGAGTGAATGGTCTGTTCATGCCGAGGCAGGTTTGGCGCAGCGAATGGCAAACGCGTAAGGGGTAAACCCAGCCACCCCGAAGCAAGACAGAAGAGTGAGTGTATAGGCGTATAAGTGGACTGCCTCATGCCAAGACGGCAGGGTCGTAGTGTAGTATGTTGGGACTTAATTATCGATGCCTCATGGCGTGGCAGAGTGAAAGGGTGAGCATCCAAGTCAGTCTCACACGGCATGTTAAGGGTGAGCACGAAAGTCAGCCTCACATGGTATGTCAGAAGTGGGGCCTAAGAAAAATGTACCACATGGGTGCCAGGGGGAATGACAGAGGTACAATAGAGTGGCACGATCGAGAGTGAATCAGGTGATAGGGTGAGCACCCAAGTCAGCCTCATGCGGGAGTGTTTGAGAGTGAATCAAAGTGCGATAGAGAGAGCATCCAAGTAAGCCTCATACAGGACGTATGAACGCGTGAGTGAGAGTGAATGAGTACATTAAGTACAGCCATCCCCCCAGAAGTAATACCGAGAGGTAGTTCCTGGGGGATGATGGCGGAGCCCAATGGAGTTTAGTCGGTATTAATGACAGCGTCACCATTCGAGCCCGACATGCCCCCAGTGCACCCCGTGTGGTAGATTGGACCCTACCAATAGCACGTGTACTGGGCTAGGACGTGAAGGTCTTCTCCATTGTAAAAAAAAGATATCGACGAACTGAATCTAGTGGTATATGACACTCGACACTCCGGGTGTAGCTTAAAAAGTCGAATTTCAGAGTCCTTATATGAAAAAGGCAAAAAATGAACTGATGATTGCTATACATTTCATAAATCCGTACGACTATCAAATGAATTTATCTGATGTGGCTACCTACTGCGCAACAAGATGGAGAAAAATGCAAAGATTTCGAAGATGTACACGGAACCGAGCCGAATTACTATCATGGACCAAACAAACAAATCTACAAGTCTTCAAGCACAAGTGATAAACCAAAGCTGATGTTTCCACTAGAGTTCGAAAAAGTATAGTATGCACAGGATGTACGTTCGCCAGGCTACTGTATACGAAATACGCAATAGAAAAAATATCAGAGAAAACCATATCTGAGATGAATAATTCCATTGACGCACACTTTACTTTTGGATTCATTCCAGAATGTTTTCCAAAAGTCCATAAGTGAAATTTTGCAATCCTGTTTCTGTACATTGTTATCAAGCAGGTGCACCTTTGACCGATTTTCATGCCTTGTGTGTACAGTCGGTCCATGTGCCGCCACAACGGAACGAAAACTATTCAAGCAACCAAAAGTTAATACCTTAAAGTACTCTTAAATGTTTACATTAAGTTCTTAGAGAACTTTCAAGCTTTTATTGGGAATTTAAAAAATGCACTGTTGGGAAAATTATTTAAAACGAAAACTTTAGCATCCCTTTCCTATGTGAACTTTTGATTGATTCAGTAATGTTTGCTTGATTTTTTCTAGTAAAACAAATAGCTCAACCTCGCTATACGAAATCACCCTGCGGAAACGTCCACGAGAACAATCGAAAGAAAACGCAAAAAGAAAAAAAAAATTGTGTTTATTAAAATAAATATTTATTTTTTGTTTGCCCCCCCCCCCTTCAGAAAAAAATTTGTACTTGGACATAATTTTTAAAAAAGATTTGTAATGGCCTTATTAAGTCGAAATAAAAAATAAGAAAATAATTTAAATATTACCATGCAAGTTACCAACATTAAATTCAAAAGCTTAGTTTACGGAAAAGTGACAAACGATGGGCCACACTTGAACTGCTTTCTATCCAGTATGCTCGATTGGCTTTGAAATAAAGTTTAATATTTCACTTACTCTAGCAATAAAGATATTGAATATTTCTTTCTTGGCTAGGTTAAAATGTCAAAATGTGGACAAATGTGGCGAAGAAGTTGTTATTTTCTAAAGCGTACATAGTTCAATTCACTTTATACATCTTCCACACAACTGCCTAAAATATCTATCGAAACCAATAACAATATACCGCAACAACAATTGATACAAGAAGAAACATTTCAACAAAGAATCAATCTTTCTATTCCAACAGCAAGGAATATCGAAAATGAAATCTCTAGGCGATCAATAGAATGTAAATTGATTTCAAAGATTGCAGTATTCGGCCGTCTATTAGCGAAGGGAAATGTTCATTGAAAGTGAAAATGTGGCTTGCTTTGGATTTGGAAGTCGCCTGTGTCGAGTTTTATCACAACAACAAGGAAGTCAAACACCAGGCTATATGGTGCTACTACAAGTCATGTAGTCTAAAAACTAGTGAACGAATTTTATTAAAAAGATAGGATTTAGCATCGTAGATTGTCATCGTGTAATGCTGACATTGTAATCAATTATGAAATCTGTTTATATACCGTGGTAAATACCTGTCGAAAAAATGGGCGCTCTACAAAAGCGAAAGAGATGCAGCAAACTGTACCACCGGCGATATTCCTAATCCAGTGTTCTGTACCTAATGAGGAACCGGTGGACTGCTCTTCGATAATCACTCCTTCAATCGATGTATCTTGATGTATCAAGGTATAAATTAATGAAATACACATTTTGCATTTCAGAATGTCTCTTGCGACAAACTAGAGGCACGATGAAAACATCCGATAACTACTCAGCTCCCCCGGGGTTAGTTCGCACCCGTGTCCCATACGAATGACGTAACCGGACACCGTCGGAGGAGAGCAACCTGCCATTCGCGGCACACAGCACAGCTGAAAACCGAGACACCTCCTCAAAGTGCCGCGGCTCGCACTTGCGGAATGCGCGTAGGAATGTATCCATCGAATTAGGTAATACCTTGTCATCACACCACAGCCGTTGTCGTCTTCTTCGGGAACGGAACACAGAAAAAAACAACCAATAGGAAACCGTAAGAAGAAATTAATGCACAACCAACTTCCTCTGGTGGTGATGATCGTTTCTACTTCCAGCATGCGCTAATGGCGCGCGTCTATAAATATGCAACCCCACGCTCTCCGATGGAACATTTCCGGTGCCAGCCAATAAAGCGTACGCGCGCGTTTGCTGGCCAGCAAAATCCAGCCGAAACAAGAGTGCGGAACGCCACTCTTGTCAGTATGATCGTCACACCACACCGCACCGATCCAAGTGCGCGCCGAAACTGCACAATTGCTTTTGTTTTGGTTAAGCAATCGGTAGTGTCAGCACGTACCTCTACTGGGCGTGAGTTTGGTCATGAAATCGGCGGCGGCTGCATCTGGGCAGCGTGTTAGCAGATCATTTCCGTCTGAACAGCCGGTGGAAACAACTAACCGTTGTGTAGTCAACAAATACCACATGCTCGGGATGTTATTAACGGGCTCATGGGCACATTTCGCGTGTCATTGCTTAATTACTGCATTTTGCTGATTAAATATTTCTTAAGGAACTGTGTGATCTTTTGATAAACTATAGTTATATTTGGTCGGTGTTAGGTCAGACCGGACTAAGTATTTGATTTCGAGAAAATCGAGTTTAAAGTGAATCGCAGGACCCTTTACAGTATACATTAAAATTCGTAATTTATTTTGGCCATAATCCGTGCTTATTATAACATATTTCAATTCTGATAAAAGTCGAATGAAGCTAATGAAATTCTGTATTTAGTGCTATCATTATCTCATTTTTCAATATTTTGCGACTTAGTTCGATCTGACTTAACACCGATCATTTGTAGTTGATAGAAATTCTCCTATAACCGATCTTTCCGACCGAATGGATTTGGCTGAAGCAGTGCTGCCAGTGATAGTTTCAGTTAACTGCGGAAAATCAAATTTTGGGAACTTCCGTGTATTGAAACATTTGAGAAAACTGATAAATCTTTTGTAAGTAGGTTATATCGTCAGACGAATGGTAATGGGCGTCAGACGGTAAAAATCGAGAAACTTGCAGTACTGCAAGGTAGTCATCTATTTTGATGAATCAATTTTGTAAATTTCTTGACAGTTGTTAGAAAAAATACCTTAACAAACAGACGCACGTAAGAGGATTAAGTAAACGTGTTATGTTTATTTTAACATGAAACATCGAACTCCTAAATCAAACCTTCAATAGTCGACGATTTATCTGCCTGAAATAACTTTCCTTTTGTTAGTATCAACAAACCGAAACTCCTTTCTGTGCCCCTTCATTGACATTATCTTGTTTTGCTGTGTAGAGTAGAATTATGGAACCACGTATCAACTCAATTTGCTGAGTTAATCGAAACACGAGATAGATTATAATACGCAATCAACGGCCAACGTCTAAAACTAAAAAAACAAACGCAAAGAATCTCGACGATCATCGTTTAACATAATCAACAAACATCACACTTGACTCCTCGCCGTTGCCATCGATCGCAGAACCGCCATTCAGCGAACTGTCACGTGAGCCGTCGGTTTATGATGATGGTCGCAAAGGCCGCAAACAGATTTCCCTAATTTGGCAAAACGAGACGAGTAATTTCGGCGAAAGATCCGGTTCGTGTTTCAACGCGTCTCTGCAAGTGAGATTGTAGTTGTATGTGCCTGTTCTTCGAGGAATTAAGATTCTTCACAGATCCTGCACAGAGAACAGACGTCCATCTTCAGCATTCAACTTGTGTAAAACTGCTAACGGTTTCGAAGGTAGTTGGAATATCCAAACCAGGTGCACTACTGTCGTTATGTTTTTTTGTGGCTGAGTTTGACAGAATTGACAGCGGTTATTTCTCTACCCAGTCAAACTAGTCCGGAAGCGGTTCGGACTTCCAGCATGAGTTCCAGCTCAAATGCATCAACCGATGGAGTCGGAATTGGTTGTTTTCTTTGAGTAAGATTCCATACTGAATCCATTCAGGACTTCGAACCGGTTCCGGAATGGCATTGACGGATAGTTGGGATCTGAGTGTGTATAGGAAGAGTGACGACACTGTCAAAATTGGAACAATGATTATTTGTCAGTGTCATTCCAACCGATTCAAATCCATGTATTTTGAGAGGTGGTTTGTTCGTTTGGAATATCACTAACAGATAATTGTGACAGTTGTCTTCACTCTCCTTACTTACACTCTGGTATATTAATTCAAATGTTTACACGCGTTTTTTAAATATTTTTGTTTGATCATCAGTGGCGTAGCTAGAAATTTGGTTTGGAGGGGGTTTTGATGAGAATCGCAATTTTTTTGAAAAAATGCTAAAATTTAATATGAGTTTGATAAATTATTGAAAACTCAAAAACATAAGTAGTCTAACAGATGTCATTCCAGTCTACAAAACAAGAAGGATCAACATGGAACAGTTTTCAAACCTCTATAGATTATTTTCTTGTATAAAATGTCAATGAAGTCAAAAATTGCGATCTTTTAAAGTGGGATAAATGATCTAAAAAAATTTCTACGTTCAAGATCACCTAATATAATAATCCTAGACTTTGAAGGTTTGGCAACTTCGGGAAGTTATCAACATAAAATAGCGCCTGCTTTGATATAGAAATTTTAGTGATTAATTCTCATAGAGGTAATTATGGTGAATTAATTTTTCAAAAATATTAAGAGACATGGTGCCTTCAGCAAAGTTTTTGATAACGTCATTTCAAACAATTTTGTTGAAAATATGAAGGCTACATGAATTCAACATATATGGATTTAAATGGACTGGGCCTGCTATATTTCTCCTTAGTAAAGAAAAATTTAGGTGAAAACTATTTTTTTCTGAGCTACGGATAAAATTGTTTGAAACAATCATTGCGAGTTGAGAACACAAAACCTATAACTAAATTATGGATGGATGGAACTGAAACTTGCGTTTCGACTTCATCTCATCAGAATCCGACACTAACTTGGTGGGCGGACTAAGCTAGCGCCGAATTGAAGCTAGCTCCTGAAAATAGAAGCACTCTTTGTGTTTTTGAGTCCTTTTAATATCTGGGAATTATTTGTTTTAAATCCAGTTCCCTTATTTTTTTGTAAGCTTCAAAGGCACCTTGAACGCAATGTGAATTTATTATTTAATTACCGCAGAAGAGATTTATCAAATACAGTAATTTCAGAATAGCTTGTTGTAAAGGTTTTCTACTACTATATTTCGATACTCTGAATATGTGGGATATTTATGTCTTTGACAAAGTTGTTTGAAATAGCACTTTCGAAAACTTTGCTGGAGACATTAATTCTCGACTCAAATTTTGCTTGAAGAGTAATTCTTCTCTATAATCAGTTCTAGGAGGATTAACCGTCAAAATTATTCTATCAGCAGATGAACAGTTTTACGTTTTGAAATTCTTCAATGTTACTTAACATCGAAATTTGGCAGTTTCGAATGAATGTGATCGTGACCGTTAAAAATTTATCGAGCATTAATTTTACTTTTCTTCATTAGTCAACCTCACAACTTGCAGTACTAGTACGTAGCACACAAAATTTTAGTACGCCATTCATTGCATCCTGCTAAGAGGCTATTCATATAGTTGATAATACAACAAAACCGATCCTGACCTGCTAGAGACAAAATTACATCAGCTTTCAACTAGTTTCTGAAATGTTATTCTTGTTGTTAACTATATTGAATTGTTGTCTAAACTCTACACAATCTAAAAAAATACATTTTCAGCAAATGTTGAAATTTATGCAAGTTTTCGGTAAACAAGCTTATGTTTTATATGCAATCAACCTATTCAAATTTAGATTCCTATTCGAAAAATTGTCTCTAATCCATATTTTTAAGCATCTTTCCAAAAATGAGCTCATAATAATTCAGACAGTTATTTTATTTTACATTGAAGTAATTTGACAACTATGGGATCTTGACTAAGAGATAAGTTACAAGATCCCCTTCCCACAATTTTCCAAAAGTTCTCATGACGCTTTAAACACAGTTCTCAATGTAGTGATCAGAGAATATTTATCCAAAAATATTTTGTGGAATATTAAATTAAATTCGTCAGTATCAATTATTTTTTTTTCAATCCAATTAATTTTGGTTTGGGGGGGAATTTATAAACTCAATCAATATTATAATTAAATGTCATTTCTTCTAATGAACAGTAATGAATACTGATGAAGAAAATATGTTTACTACCTCTGAAAAATATTTGCATGGTAAATTTCTTGATACATCCCTAAGAATTCATTCATCCGGTTTCAGTTAACGCTGAAATGAAATTCAGAGATTGAAATCTCGATAGAAAACACGACAGCGGGCGAAAATCGCTGAATTAAAGAGTGCAATCTAACCTACTCTGATTACTGCATTTCACTAGGATTACATGGCACTGCCATTCTTTCTAGCGATTCCCCGGAGGTGGTGTAGTTCCAGAGTATTGGATTTTTTCTACGTGTAAAAGATATTATGGAGCACTAGGACACGCTGAGAGCCAGCAAGTTGCGATTACACCAACTACAGAAAGTATCTAAGTGTTGCTGTAGTTCCATGCAATCTTTGCAATCCTCTATTGACCGCACAATAAGAAATAGTTTGAGATCATCAGCGTATATAAGTTTACACCCTGGAGGCATAACATAGCAAACGTCATTGAAGAACAACAAAAAAGCAACGGTCCTAAATTGCTCCCTTGAGGCGCTCCCGACAAGTTGATGAAGCAGTATGACTCGTTATTTCCTAATTTTACAGATAGAGAACGATTTACGAGATATGAGAAATTTGACAAAGCGCCCAACCGCTTTGTCTTTGCCAGTAGAAGAGAGTGATCTACACGATCGAATGCAGCCTTGGGATCCGTGTATATAGTATCGACCTGAGATCCAACTTCAATTTAATTTAATTTAATACAGAGCGAAGTGAATTGGACTTGATTAGTTAGTAGTTGTCAATCTGCCTGAAAAAAGCCATGTTAATCCTTCGATATGTATGCTTTAGTCTCACGAAACAGCACGTTTCTTACTAATATCTCAAATAACTTTGATCCAGCGCAGAGTGAGGTTATGCCACGATAGTTCGCAACATTTTGCTAATCACCATTTTTAAAAACGGGAAACATAACTGATTTTTTCCAACACACGGGAAATGCCGATTGCAACTATGATTGATTGAAAATTAGTCTTACAGGCGTACACAAAGCGTTTGCGTATCTTTTCAGTATAATGGAAGGAATGCCATCTGGTTCTGCCGATGTTGAAGACTTTAGCTTTCTTATGGCAGTTAGAATGTCTTCGTCAGTAAATTGAATATTACCTAAATTAATTTCATCCTGAGGGACATTCTGAAGGCCATATTCCACCTGAGTGGAGTTAGCCGAGTCCTTTTTAAACACACTCGAGAAATGTTGAGCGAATAGGTCACAGATGCCGCTTGGAGTGCTTGATGTTTCACTTGCAAGGAACATACTGGAAGGAAGCCCATTTTCTTTGCATTTTCCGTTAACGAAAGACCAAAACTGCTTTGGATTTTGTTTCAGGTTTGTTTGGGTTTGTGCTACGTGTCTTGAATAGAGGAACCGATTATATGTCTTGTAACTGTTGCTAGCTTGAATAAACACTCGTTTTGTAGTGGGGTTTCGTCGGCTGGTGTAATGCCGAAGCGCAGCTGCTCGCAATCTTTTCAGCTTAAGTAGCTGACGGGAACAGTTATTATGAAAAGCTGTTTCTGGACCAGTGAAAGTTTTTCTACGACAACATCTACATCGATCGCGGAATTTAACAAAGAGTCCCAATCAACTGCCTGCAGTGAACTTTGGAACCTAGAGAAAGCAGTCTTCGAAAAATTGAGCTCCCTGACATCCAGTATTTCGTCATAATTAACCAACTGGGGACAAATCTGCGTTACTAGAAGAGGAGGATGATGTGCGTCACAGGCAACTAATGGCTCAAGGGCTTATGAACCGGCGCAGTTAATAGAAGCTTCTTCATTTACGAACAGGAGATCAGGGTTCAATTTCGTCTGTTGTTTACTGTACACATTTGCAGCATGTTCAATACAGACATTCCGTTCAATAAGGCAATACTCGCTCTCGAAAAGATAGATTCAGAAGGTTCTGGAAAGGCAAAGCCGGAGGGGGTACTCTTCCAAAGAAGTCTTGGCTGATTATAGTCACCAAACAGTAGATGAGCCGTGTTGGGTTGAATGGAAGTTGCGATGGCAAGTGCTCAGTCTATGTGCTGCTGAATAATATCTATATCACTTGCGGATTCGGGGGTATACTACGCCCACATAAATATTAGTATCGCGCCCGCGAACCCATAGTTGTTCGAGATCGTTACTATCAGCTTTATGTTTGGACGAGAGACGGATGGATACTGCAATAAGCACATCACCACCACGTTTTTCCCTTTACTGTCTGGATCGCGATCTTTACGGTAAACCGTGTACCTTGGGCTGAATAACTGGAGTGAATTGATTTGATCATTCAGCCACGTTTCGGTTAGAACAATGACATCATATTCGGCCTCTGAAGCAGCGACGAACAACTCGTCAATTTTTGTGCGTATTCCTCTCACGTTCTGGTAGTAGATACTAAGATGTTCCTCCGGGTAGTGTCCTGATGGTTGAGCGGTAGAAAGACGAGCGGCGGTGGTGGTGGCGTTCGCCTGTAATAGGGGTGGATTTTCAGCGGGGGCAGCATCTGTATGTCCTACTTTCGAAGAACATATACATTCATTGCATTTACCTGTGTAGACAACAGCAGGAACTTCAAATTGCTATAATTGTTTTAGACTGCTGTTATCTGCCCAGAGCAGATCGTAGTCGTTGTCAACATTCAGGCGTCGGTGATAGAATCAAACTGATTGTAAACGGTGGTAAACTGCAATTGTGGATCGGATTCAGGGTGCGCAGAATCTGTAGTATCTTCGGGGGGATATATACCCTCCTTATTTTTACCTGACCGGAGAAGGTGGCAAGAGTTTAGCTGATCACGTCCGTTGGTGAGCTGCAATTGTGGATCTGACCGGGAAGGGTCGCTGCCAAGTTTCGTGGCCAGCAGACGGGCTTCGGTGGTGGATTCTAGCTGATTGTGCTCGTCGGCAAGCTGCAATTTAAGGTGCGCAGTATCTTGAGTAGCATCGAGAGGACATATACCCTCCTTATCTTTACCTGGTCGGAAAAGGTCGCTACCATAACACACAAGTCCCGTGGAGAGCAGGTGAACGTAGTTGGTGGAATCGGGCTGATTGCACCCGTCGGAAAGATGCAATTGTGGATCTGACCAGATGAGGTCGCCATCGTTGCTGCCTCGTTATTCTAACCGAGTTTCATTCTCCAATGGCGTCTCTGCCACAGAAGAAACTGATAGACATAAGCCAGATCCGTTGTCAGAAAGGAATGTCAGGGTCCAGTGATATAAAATCATAGTTGCTGTGGTTGATTTGACGTTTGACCGGAGGGATCCCAGTCAAAAAGGGCAAGTTGCTGGCTAACGGGGGCTATTTGCCAAATCAGATGTGCTAATTGCCCTACAACTTGCCAGCAAATTGCTGGCAATTAGGGGGCTATTTGAAATGCAACATTTGAGCGATTTACCGCCGTCATTTTTTTGCCGCGCTACCCGCCCTTGAAACGCCCAGGAATCGCCCTCAACTGCCTAGTATGAGAATCGCAAATAATACTTAATTTCGGATTCATTATCTACTCGCATAAACTTATCGGTACACTAGGTAATCACCGCCAAACTATAGGAAGAATCAGTGGTGAAATTGGTATTTCACACCAAAACTTACCACAATCTGACTTTCATTAAGACTTTAGGTCCGAGATCTTGTTCCACTATACTTACACACGATTCCAGTTTTTGCAACTTCGTTGGTTAAATGAAGTGCACTTGACAAACAAAATTAAAGCGAGAACACGCCAATTGTTTAAAAAAAGTTTCCCGTATTTTCTATTATGCTGATTTTTATTCTAAAACACTCTAGGAACATTAATATTGTAGAAAGTATTCATAAAAGGTTTGACTTGCGGAGCCCAAATTCGTAACTACACGAGAATCGTGCATATCGAGCCAACTTATTCTGATTCAAACGGTGCCTTTGTCGATTACTAGAATTAGCCATCTCATGAATCTTTGCGACAAGTTTCTCAGTCTCGTATAAGTTGTTAAAATATCTGGAAAATGTAAAACATCAATAAAATCTAATAAAACTTCTTGAACGCGTCGCATCCATTCCGAAAACTTCTGGTCACATTAATTATCCATGAACGTAGCGGTACCAGTTTATATGAGAATTTACTGTGTAACCGTACACTTCAACCAGGAACTGCGGAAGGGGAACTCCGGTCTAATACACATACAAAAAACAGAGAAAAAACCAAACGATACCTCGCGCGTGCATCAATCAAAAAATATCGATACCGATACTGTATAGCCCCTGGCTGTATCGATACAAAAATACTCGATACTGCTGTAAAAGTATCAATACCCATCCGTACCATAACTTTCAGACAGTTCGGGTGTATTTTAAGGACGATTCAGACGATATATAAGCTTCCGTTAACGCCAACGGAACGTCACAGTTCCGTCAGGATAAGTTAAATTGAGTTCTTCTCGCCCGGTCTCACGAACACTTCTGCAGCTTCCTGGTTGAAAACAATCCCATTTGCTTTTGCCGTTTTTGTTTATTATTTTCCACTAGCTACATCTCTGTAGTGTTTGTGCCATGTGACGTGTACGTACATGAGCCGTAGAAAAGTCTATGCGTTTCTCTTGTGCCCGTTCACACGTGCCGTACGTCAAAACGTTCCGTGCCGTTGATATTGTGTGTGAATGCCTCCATTTAATTGCATGTAACTAATCTTGACGTTCCGTGCCAGTGACGGAAGCCTGATGTATCGTACTTTAATCTCTGTGCGGTGTAGGACAGGATTCGCCAGCTGACTTCTTTTTTCATCTTTTCTTATATTTGGTTGACACACCCCTGCCGGCCAATGTTGCCAAAATATACATTTTGTTTCGGTTGCGTCCAAAACCTAATTTGTTCAGATTAAAGTATTCTACATGAACAAATTTCACCTTTCTGGAAAAATCAAAGTTGGCTAGTAGGGCCGCATATAAATTAGACGCGCGAGGTTTATGAAAACTTCCCTACGCCTTGCGGTGATGTATTCCTGCTGAGTACCATACAATTGAACTTATTTTTCAGTTACCACTGTAAATATCCGGAATAAATATAAAATGATCGACACCGACAACTGTATTGATAATACCAAAAGTATAACAAGAAGCGATTGCCGGATGATTTTTATTCCGGTTTGCTTCAAAGTACTTCCAAATTACTCGGTACTGGAACAAAGACAATTTTTACGTGAAGTTCAACATATTTTCATACGTACGCTACACATCATGTTACTCGGTTTGTGAAAAGAGGAATTCTCGCATCGTTCCGTGCACAAAACCGAATACACGATAATTATACTACTGGATCTCTCGGGAACCAGTACAACTTGAGTTGTGCATAATATGTTTTATTTCGCCCGCAAAATAATGCATTGCATTTTATAATTACAGATGAACGTTACAGAATGAAAGCAAAATCTCGAAAAAACAAAAAAACTACAAGGGGCAGCCTTATGGGGTTGCACGTAGACGTAGGACTACCCGCATAGTTAAAAACCATTTGTCACATAGTCCAAACAATAAACCTACATTATGGGATATAGTAACCATTAGAGCTAATACTTTTGTATTGTTCCTACAATTTGAACTTTGGTTTTATTCAATGAATATAACAATAGTTCTACAATATCCCCAATAGTAACGACGAATTGAATTGTTAAATTATAAAAGAACAATATACAGTACTGTAACAATATGTGATATTGTACATGTTGATGGTTCGAATGTTGAACAATATCTGAAATGGTTTCGCTTATTAACTGGCTAAACACAGTTTGCAGCAGTTAATGAAAGAGAAAACTTTTCTCTTTTGTTTACTACCAACATCTGTGATTGATAAGTAACGGTTTGTCCGGAATTTCCTTTCAAAGAGAATTTTGACAGTTGGCTTTTAAGCCGTAATCATATGTTTGTCGAGATATAAACTAAAACTAATACACTCAAAATTGTCAAATGTTCCTACCTTTCTTTCTCTTTGTCTTGGATCTCACCAACAATGCACATCAATTGTGACATTATTTCGCCGAATATTCTCAGTGGCATCGTTTACATGGTAACTTCGGAGATGATTCAACCTGTAGCTATATCAGAACAATTATAGCTTCCTTAGGATTCCTGGTTTTTGATCTTGAACTTTTCATTCTCACATAAACGTTTCATTGGACTTTCAATTCGAATAGTTTTTTTCACATTGTAAAACTTTTTCCAAACATTACATTTCAAGAAAATTTTTAGCGGAGCTCAAAAACTTAAAAATTTCCGTCGACGCCTACTTTTTCTGTTGTCAAAGTGCTATACGTAATTTTCAAAAGAGATTATAACTACTAGAGGTCGCATGTCGCTGTTAACACTGATAATTTACCATCTCTCTTTTGTATTTTCCCAAAATCAGCACCCTTCCGTTTTCCTCAATAACTTTTCTCTCACTACACGATGGCAACTGTCACAATTTATTGTTGACTCGAACTAGTTTTTTTTCCTTCTCAACCTTATCCACCAAAACTTACAGAAACGAAAATTTGTTCACCTTGAGCTCGACTATTTCGAAAAATTAATGCATTTTTACGATCGCATAAATATCGAAAAGAACGCGACTTATCGTCGATCGCCAAATCGTGCGTATTTTTTTCCCACGCGGTTTAAGACCACGGTTTCTCGCTCCACAGCCACCTGCGCTGTTCTCGTCCGTCAGACCATCCCACGGAGAAGGGTGCGGCGGCTAACCGATCGACTCTTGTTTGGTGTAAAAATATGTAGTAAAATAAACACAATTAAGCCGGGCACACATCACTCACTCAGTCACTCGCTAATGAGTGGGGGCGTCGTGCAGTGCGGGTCTTCCGATGATCAGCGATTTTTTTTTGCGTCTAGTTTCGCGGATGCTTTAATTAGTTTCCGAATGTTGTGCCTAGCAACATGTCAGGTTTTACGAGAATTGTTATGTTCATCAAGGAATTTACTAACGGGTACGATGTTGGCCTAACATCGAACGGCAGCACGGGTGTTCTGAGCAAGATCGTTCTGTAGAAAGAGCGATTTCATATCCCATGGCTGACCCAACTTGGCATTTTAATAGACCAGAACGGGCGTGGTCTCTCAGTACAAGTCCCCATTAACACCGCGATCGCTGGTCACGTACGTAACCTGAGCATTGGCGAGCACATGCACAATAAACATGACTCACCGATGCGGTTTTCTGCCGCAGTTTAAGGTTCGCAGTCACCGCATCAGGTTTCCCCCTTTAGAGTTTTTGTTATGACTCCCTCGGATCGAGGAAATCGAATCAAATCGTTTTTCTCCCCCATTCCGATGGGGAACACAGCCCGCAGAAATCGATTGAACAGCAACGATGGGAGTCTGACACGGAGAGTAGAACACTTCAACCGCATCGGGTTCACATTCCTATCCGTATAGGTTCAGCGCTACGCCACGGGTGTTAAGCGGTCGCAACGGCGCAAAGCGAGAGCTATAAAATTTTAATTTATGCCAAAAGGATATTTCCAACGACCGAAGACGACCGGAGGCTTAAATGTGTGGTTTCGTCGTTTCATCAGGCCTCAGTTATGGTTTTGTCTTCTTTCTTCGGCGCGCTGTATTCAAGTATTCATCACACACTCACACTCAGTTTTGACTTGTTCGTACGAGTTTTCCGATCGCTGATGATGGAATTGTTTCTTTTTTTGTCGTTCTTCTGCTGTATTCGTTCCGGGTGACTCGTGTGACTCGTTCCTGGAATGGAATTTGATAATCAAGATAATTTGGTAGGTAGATGCCGCCGTCGGATAGCCTAGACGTGTCAGCGAAACTGGAGACAGAACCTGATTTCACGATCGCGTATCGATAAAACTCGACCCGGGGGATGGGTGATTTGAAGCTATAGAAACTGATTTCCGGGGTTAAAACGGCTAGTCATCACTTGACAGCTTGGCAAAGATCCGTCAGTTGTTCTGAGTCGCGAAAAGCACTCAGCAACACGTTCGGGCAATTTATGGCACTGCACCGAAAAGAATGGCCATGTTTTGGGGCTCGAAACACGAGACAAACGTCTCATTTTTCGAACCATAAAACCTGCCCGAACAATGGCACATTTAAATTCCTTGACTCCCCTCGTGAGGATCGCACGACGCCGTCGCACCGGCTATCCCGATCCAATCGCAGCAGCAGCAGCAGCACTAGTCAGGGAAAAAAGGTAGAAAGAGGAGTGTGACATGATCTCGCTGTGCCACAGGTCTCACGATCGGGTTCTCCTTCGCTGGGCAAGGGAAGAGGAGGAGGTTTTGAGAAGAAGGAGCGAATAAAAACCTTTGCAACATGACTGATTATTATGACTTTCGAAAGAGCGAGCACAAAAAGAACTTCAACTCGTTTTTGTTTGCGCGTTATCCTGGACAGGTAGGGAGATTGAGAAAGAGAGAGAACGTAGGCCGGTCAACCGGTACTAGTTCCCCGGGTTGAGTCAGTGCTGTGTAGCGTATTTTTTGTCGATCGATCTTATCGATGGACTAAAATCTACAGCACCAACTCGATGATCGGCCGATTGGACCAATCGGCCCATGTTACCGGAGTGAACTTGGACTTGGAACTTGGTGTGATTTTATACCGTTGGGTCACTTAGTACAGCGCTTTGATTACTAACTTTTTTAACTTTATAAGGGCAACGGCACTAATAGTTTTGTTTATTGGTTCGTGAAGGATTCACCAATAAACCGAAGCATGACGTTTTACTGACATCAAAGATGAGGGAATCATGAAAACTGGATGAGTTTAAACGGAAACCGAAAGGAAAATAGGTGGAAGACACTTTCAAACGTATGAAACCATCGAAGTTCGCAAAAAAATGTGGTTTGGCAGGGTATCTGTACCTGTGGCCTAACGATCGACATTTGTATTGCAATCGGAACTATTAAGCAGGACATTTATGCGAATGAGTACCGTAAACCGGGATGACATTGATCGATTTTGTGGACATATTTACAACTACGAAAACCAGATCATGATCAAGATATAAACAATCATGAGTCAGTTTATGTCGTATAGTCGGACTATCTGTATAATGAAATATGCGTTGGGTTTTTCTCAATAGCATTGAATACGCAGTTATCAGTATGCTGGCAGAATTTTAGTAGTAATTTGAGCTCAGTAATCACATTGATTGTTTGAGAAAATTCGAAAAGTAGGCTTTGCCTCAAGCGGTCGTGAAAATTTGTCGCTGTCACAATTGTCGAAGATTTTTTAAACCGTAGCCTAAGAAGAATTTTGAAACGGTTCATTTACGAAAAAATCGAGTGCTGAAGTTCATCGTGATGAAGGATTATTTGTTCAATCGCTCTTTCTGGAAGAGGTAACAGATACAGCAGAGGGATTCCATGAGAAACCGGCCGACCGCAAAATATGACCATCGTCGATTCGAACGAAACTTTGCAGGTGTGTTCGCTGTATGAATCTCCATGATATTCTCTGGCAATTGGAATATTTTGATACAAGAGTAATTTTTCAAAAGGGCGTAAACGTTTCTACGTGTATGAATTTTAATTTTTTTTGTTCGATTACTGTATTTTATACAGCAAAACTATCTGAGAACAAGTTACAGGGAATGAATACTTCTGTCCGAAAAAAATATACACTGAAAAAATGTTGTGTCATTTTTCAAAAAAAAAACAAAAATTTATGATAAAAATTTAAATTGCGTCGAAACCCATTTTTTTAAATTTTTTATATTTTGTTACCAAAAACCTAAAGAGAAAAGAAACATTTTTATTGTGATTGCATGATGGAGAACAAATCGGTAAAAAAGTTTTTCTAACAATAACTTCGTACATGTTTTTAAATTTAATACAATTGACAAACAAAATTGTAATTTTATTACAGAATATAATTCTAAGCACCATTTAAAATCAAAATACTTTTAACAAAAATCTTCCAAAATGCGATAGTTTTAGAGATATTTGAAATTTTGCTACTTCAAAAACAATTAATTCGTGTAATTATGCTCTTTTTAAAAGTTATTCGCGTTACCCCATCAAAAAATGTCAAAAATTTAATGTTTATCGTTTTAAAGACGTAAAAGCAACCTTTTTAGTGTATTTGGATCATGGAGAAGCTTTCAATTACGACCTTTTCATAAGTTAGTCGCGTTTCTCCATCAACAATAATAGGTTTTTCATAAGGCCCGTAAACTTTCGTGCACATCAATTTTTGACATCAAGGCGATATTGTAAACCATTTGAAAGTTACATGAAAGCAACCAAAATATATTTCAACCATAGGGTCTGTTGATTAAACTATATAGCTGAATCATATGTTGGTTGTTTTCATGTAACTTTAAAATGTTTTACAATATCGCCTTGATGTCAAAGAGAAAGTTGCAGGAAAGTTTACGGGCCTTGTGAAAAACCTATTATTGAGAAACGCGACTAACTTATGAAAAGGTCGTAATAAAACAAAATTATTGTGTTGTTAAAACAAAAGTTAAAATATCTCGAGAACTACTACATTTTAGAAAATTTTTGTTAAGAGCATTTCGATTTAAAATGGCGTTTAGAATCATATTCAAAAAGAAAATTGTATTTTTGACTGCAAATAGTAAGAATTATAAAAATATGTCAAAAGTTGTTGTTAGGAAAACTTTTCTATTGAAAGCTTCTCCAGGATCCAAATACACTAAAAAGTTGCTTTTACGTCTTTAAAACGATAAACATTAAATTTTTGACATTTTTTGATGGGGTAACGCGAATAACTTTTAAAAATAGCATAATTACACGAATTAATTGTTTTTGAAGGAGCAAAATTTCAAATATCTCGAAAACTATCGCATTTTGGAAGATTTTTGTTAAATGCATTTTGATTTTAAATGGTGCTTAGAATTATATTCTTTAATAGAAATACAATTTTGTATGTCTATTAGTATGAAATTTAAAAACATGTACGAAGTTATTGTTAGGAAAACTTTTTTACCGATTTTTTCTCCATCATGCAATCACATTCAAAATGTTTCTTTTCTCTTTAGGTTTTCGGTAACAAAATATAAAAAATTTAAAAAAATGGGTTTTTTCGCAATTTAAATTTTTATCATAAATTTTTGTTTTTTTTTGAAAAATGACACTTTTTCCGTGTATATTTTTTCAGACAGAAGTATTCATTCCCTGTAACTCGTTCTCAGATAGTTTTGCTGTATAAAATACAGTAATCGAACAAAAAAAATTTGAAATTCATACACGTAGAAACGTTTACGCCCTTTTGAAAAGTTGCTCTTGAGTCAAAATAATCTTATTACCTGTGGAAAATATTTAGTCTTGCATGACGGTGAAACGTGTAAAGTTTCATTGGAATCTAAGATGGTCGGTCACGATTTTAAAGATTTTCGGACGGATCTTCGTGGAATTCCTCAGCAGTCACTCGGGCTGAAAGAAAATGTTCAAAAGATCCGGCAGGATTACTTCAGTGTTTCGATTACCCGATTATTGGTGAACGGAAAACGAAGCTCGGTCGCCTGACTAGAAACAGCCGATTTGAATACGCTTTCGTATCGGAATGGACTACTGGTATTGCTAAGTACCTGTAACATTTTTATTATCTATGAGTTTTCATATTGATACCATATAGAAATTGCGTATGCTATGGCACCGATAAAATTATGATACACTAAATACGCGTCAATTCTTTGCACGCGCATTCGTGGCAAGGAATCGAAAGTTTGGTTATAATACTGGTATAATAATGGTACACGTATTATAATTGAGCGTGGTTTGCGGACGGGAAAATTGCCTCTGAATGTACCGGTAGATCTTTGTCATTCTGAAATGGGTCATTGGAAAATCGGTAGAGCTAGCACGAATATTGTATATTAACAATATAATCCACTCCTGTAAATCCCATACCAATGACAAAGGACATAAATGTAATGCCATCTGTGGACGAAAAAGATTTTTAATCTCAATAAATAATCATTCTGCGATTAGCGTGCGCCGTAGATTGAAATGTCAAGAGCGCCCAAGAAGTATAGAAGAGAAAGGTGAGCCAATTGCACGGCTAACAGAAACGAGGCTTGTTACTCCGCGAATTGACAGTTTTCGGTGACGTCAGAGAAATCGTTGAGTTGAACAAACGAATTTCTCGAAAGTTGTTAATTGACAATATTTGAGCTCTTATGGTGGAAAAAATAGTGTGCAATGGATTCTTGACGTAAATTACGCCATAATTACACTAAACACAGTGGATAATCAGTGCATCTATGTGATTATTAGCGTAAATGGGGACTTTAGCTGCATGCCATAGAAAACATATCCCACCGTAATTTTCTGTTCACAGCAAAGGTATTGGATATCGGCATAGCTTCCTTATGATTTATCTGGTACCAATCATTCGTTAGCAGCAAACAATATAGGAATTTCATGTAATTGTTTTCGCCGACGATTTCTATGACGCGCGCTCCTCAGATGTTTACACTTTAAGCCGTGGGCAAATTGTTCATTTCCTAACGTGTTGGTATTTGTGTGTCTGAAACCTTGAATATGCTGTCAGGCCTGCGCAACGTAAGAATCAATAGTTGGAGCTCAGTGTAAAATATTTCGTGGGTTTATCGGTGCAATTTGATTTTGCATCAGCTGCATTGTAGGGATGCTGCTTTAAACTACTAGAATCTTCTCCAGATGCGTTAGAAAAAGTTATCCCAAGTACATGTACTGTCAATAAAAGCATAAGAGTCCCAAATTGAAAAACAGCAAGTCGAGAAAAACCCTATTGAAGATTTACATTCTCATTGAGCCTTATGGATGGGACAACCATGTTTTGGTATTTTTTCGGTATTTTCATAACAAACCTGGTAAGCTTATTTGTTCTTTGTGATTCAGTGGTGATACAGAATAGAATCCAACAGATAACTCATTTTCGTCAAAAATTCATATGGGACTCTTATGCTTTTATGGGCAGTGTAAGCAGAGAATGAGATTTCCAGCATTTTCGTCAGCGAAATATTTTTCTGTTTCCTTTTTTCTGTAAACTGTGCCTCTTAATGAACTGGCCAGACTACGCAATGATCGTTATCTCATGTGGGTATTAAAATATGATCATTAGAACGAAATCATATAGCTTCTCCTGCTGGAAAGATAATAAATCCAAAAAAGTTTGAAAAAACTTAACACGTTAACTTCGTGTGGAAATCTATTGAATTATTTCAATCCACAAACACATTAAATACACACCGTTGCCACTTGAATATTCATTCGAGTGTGGGAGATATGGTTTCCAAATGAAATTCATGCGAACATGGTGTGAAAAGCACATCAACATCATAAGAAATACCATTGACTAAAGTTTTCAAATGAATTACACGTGAATATCACATTGTTTTGCTTATTTATTTTATTTTTCATCTGACTTACATGGTCTACATGCAATATAGAATGAGGAAAAGCCCATTTGGAGTCCATCAAACAACCTCCAAATGCGCGTAAAAACCTCATTATCTTTTCACATATACATTAGACCTCTCCACATTTTGAAAAAGTTTTGAAATATTCATGGGTCAGCTCAAATTTTTGTTCTAGGTGTGAATTTAAGAACTTTCGCCAAAAATGGCTTAATTTGGGCATGATTTAGAGGTGTCTTCAATCAAAAATCGTGTTTTTGCTATGTTTCCATAGTAACATCACTTACTCTCTGATTTAATAGGCCCTACATGCCCACATATCATCAAAGGTTGTTCCTTACACATATCTTAACATGTTTTAACAGATGAACATAGCTCTAATCGCAGTAGAAAATTTGTTATCTGGATTTTCATATAGAAAAGTATATCAAAAACAAGGAAAATTAGTAGTATTTTTTCTTGGTTTTGGTATTCTTCTCTATATAAAAGTCCAGTTAACAAATTTTCTATTGCGATTAGAGCTATGTTCACCTGTTAAAACATGTTAAGATATGTGTAAGGAACAACCTTTGATGATATGTGGGCATGTAGGGCCTATTAAATCAGAGAGTAAGTGATGTTACTATGGAAACATAGCAAAAACACGATTTTTGATTGGAGACACCTTTAAATCATGTCCAAATGAGGCCATTTTTGGCGAAAGTTCTTAAATTCACACCTAGAACAAAAATTTCGGCTATCTATCTATCTAATCACTATCTAAATCACATCTTATGCACTAAGTTAGCCGTTTAAGCCTTTTTTTTTTAAAAACGTCACTTGTGTACCAAGTCAAAAGTCAAAACATTCATAAACATTATTAAATACGCTACACATCGCCCTTATGGGTTCATTCTGTCCATAATCAGTACTTTGATAGTCAAGTCTTAAAAAATCCCATGATCTTATATTTCTAGCGGGCACGTTTACATTAATCTGAGAAAGTATATTTGGGGCATCTATTTCACCAGTTAGAACTTTCCCTACAAACACGGCTCTGGATATATTTCGCCTTTTTGAAAGAGGGTCCATGTCGAGCAGACGACAGCGTTCAATGTAAGGTGGCAACTCTATCGGGTTGCGCCATGGCAGGGTTTTAAGGGCATATCGGAGAAACCTAGCTTGTATAGATTCAATTCTGGTAATCCAGAGATTTGTGTACGGGCACCAAATGACAGCTGAAGCTTCCAGGATGGAGCGTACAAGAGAGAAGTACAGTGCTCTCAGACAGTATGGGTCAGTAAACTCTTTGGCTATTCTAATGATAAAACCAAGGTTCCGGTTGGCTTTCGCAATGATGTGGGAATAGTGATCTCTAAACGTCAATTTAGAGTCCAGCTGTCCCTGACAACTGACACTCTATCCAGTAGTTTCCCTGAGATAGTATAACACCACAAAATTGGATTTTTTTCTGCGCGTGAAAGAAATTACTAAGCATTTGGAACAACCAGAACGGATCAACCGATTTCGATTACACCAGTTACAAAATTCATCTAGTTGTCGCTGTATTTCAATGCAGTCCAATTCAGATCGTACAATAAGAAACAGTTTAAGGTCATCTGCATAGATGAGTTTGCATCCTGGTGGAAGGACATTACAAACGTCATTGAAGAACAGCAAGGGTCCAAGATTACTACCCTGGGGCACACCTGATAAATTTATAAAGTTATGTGACTCAACATTTCCTAGTTTGACAGATAAGGTACGGCCTACAAGGTATGATTTAAGCCACTTGGTGAAGTTGAGTGAGGCACCCAATCTTTCTATCTTCGCCAGTAGGAGCGAGTGATCAACACGATCGAACGCTGCTTTGAGATCTGTATAAATAGTATCCACTTGTGCTCCGCATTCAAAACTTTTAATACAGTGTGAAGTGAATTGTGCTAAATTCGTGGATGTTGATCTACCTGGGAAGATCCCGTGTTGATCTGTTGATATATATGTTTTGGCTTTCCGGAACAATACATTGCTTACTAGAATTTCAAATAACTTGGACCCCGCACAGAGAGAGGTTATGCCCCGATAATTTGCTATGTCCTGCTTATCACCTTTTTTAAAAACAGGAAACATAACCGATTTTTTCCAACAAAGAGGAAATGTCCCTTGCGACAAAGATAGATTAAAAATCAGCTTTAGGGGAGCGGAAAGGGCACTCGCACATCTTTTAAAAATAATGGCAGGAATCCCATCAGGACCAGCCGATGTCGAAGATTTCAATTTATCAATAGCAGCAACAATGTCTTCCTCCGTGAAATGGATGTTACCTAGGCTCATCACACCACTGGGAACATCTCGTAGTTCGATTTCAACCTGTTCTGGAGTAGTCGGAACTGTTTCGAAAAATGTTTTGCAAACAGGTTACAGATACCGCGAGTCGTGCTAGAAGTTTCATTTGCCAAAGTCATACTAGAAGGAAGTCCACTCTCTTTACACTTCTTATTTACAAAAGACCAGAAACGTTTGGGATTTCGCTCAAGGTCAGATTGCGTTTGTAATACATGCCGAGAGTATAGGAAGCGGTTATAAGCTTTGTAATAATAGATTTCATTGGCAGAAGAATCAATTGTTTTACATGTAGAAATGCACTACACGTTTTTCATGCGAAAGTCATGTGGAAAGTTCAATAGCATGGCAATGATCATTCAATGGATAAATATGTCATATTCACGTGGAATTTGTTTGAATTTAATTTGAAACTCCACATGAAATGCTTTTTAATGGATTTTCATGTAAAATTCAAAGGGAAATCTTTTCTTTTACTTTTTAACATGAGATGTTTAACAGATGATGTTTAATTGCATATGGTTTTATCGTTTCGATTATTTTCAGTGTCCCTAATCTAGAAATGTCGCCATACTATAATGTATTGTGTTGAACTGAGAATTGTCATTACGTACTGCAAAATTTAGTGTGCTAGTAACCTTTTGCGCCATGGTGACGCCAGTGTGGTGTCTTTTAAGAAATGCAGAAGTGAACCATATTGTTATTTTATAATATTTGGCTAGCACCTACTACATCCTGAGATTAAGTTGTTTGCATGGGGTGATTAGACCATATGCAGAAAACTTTTTCTCATAATACCGCTGCCGGCCAGTGGGATTTAGAAGGTTAACACACTCACACACACACACCCGATTTACGCCGATCCTGATCTGAACACTACTCCCCATGAACGATAGTGTCAACCCTTGCATGACCTCACTGCTGCTATTTGGCAGCAAAGACAATCATGGGATCGCGAGAGGCGACGATGTGCAGCGAGTGGAGATAGCGGCCCGGAATTGGGACCCAATAAAATGGACAAACAACAAGCAACTAACGTAAACGGAGCAGGCACGGCGAATCCGTTCGTCAGAGATGGGTTGGTGAGGTCACCACCACCAATAGTAGCTGAAGTCATTCAGCAAGATAAGGACGAGCGTAATGAGCTACATCCCACAAACGCCAAAAGTAGTAGCAGCGAAGTCCTTGGTAAAGGAGCTCCACAAGTTTGTGGACACGAGAAACAATGTCCATAAGGACAATAAGGAGATGGTCATCAGAATCCGGAAGGCGCTACTGTCTGCCGTGAAAGAGTATGATACGGCAACGCAGAGGGCGAATGCAGCTGAGCGAGCATTGGCATCGGCTAAGGCTACTATGCTCCTAACCCCTCCGAAACGGGGTAAGGAGAGGCAGATTGGAGTGGAGAACACGCCATTTCCCATAACTCTAAAGAGGACAAGATCCTCGCCAGGAGTACCAAAGACCAGGCAGGTCAAAGAGGCAGACGCTCGAGGACGCTGATGCTGTCGAAGGAAAGGACGCCACCCGACAGGGTGAAAGCTAGAGTACCGTTGTAGGTCGGAAGGAGAAACACGGGAAACAGCAAAAAAGAAGGAGAAGCAAAAAGGGGATCAGAGGAGGAAATCAGAACCCTCGGCTCGTCAGAAAGCGCCTAAGGGAGAAGCCGTGTTCGTCAAAGCCAATGACGAGACGACGTATGCAGCGCTGCTCAAAAAGGTCAGAGAGGACCCGGAGCTGAAAGATTTGGGGGAAAACGTGGTAAGAGTCAGGCGTACCCAAAAAGGTGAGATGCTCCTTGAGCTGAAGAAGAAAGCTACGACTAGTAGCTCGACCTTGCAGGAGACTATTACTAAATCAATAGGTGAAAAGGCAGAAGTTAAAGCCTTAAGCCCGGAGATGGTAATTGTGTGCAAGGACCTTGATGAAATCACGACGGAAGACGAGCTGAGAGGTGCAATGAAGCAGCAGTGTAACCTGGGCGAGGTGCACATGACGATCCGGTTAAGGAAGGGATACGAAGGAACGCAGACAGTAATGATTAGTTTACCGGTTACCGCTGCAGACAAGGCACTGGAGGTAGGTAAAGTTACAGTTGGATGGTCAAGATGCCTACTGAGAGCCGCCCCACGAGTAAATAAACAAGTGGAGAAATGCTTCAAATGTTTAGGCTTTGGACATTTAGCAGGGGCCTACAAAGGCCGGGACATATCTGGGATGTGCTGGAAATGCGGAGAGACGGGCCATCATGCGAGAGACTGCACGCAGAGGCCGAAGTGCTTGCTTTGGGTAGCGGATAAATCAGGAACCGCTGTGATACAAGTAATGGGCAGATTCCACATCCAAGAAGTGGTAGAACGCTCATATGAGGGTTTCATGATAGCCAAAATCAATGGCATCTTCGTGTGTAGCTGCTACGCTCCGCCAAGGTGGACAGTAGAGCAGTTCAGCCTAATGCTGGAGCAGTCAACCGAGCAGTTGATCGGTCAGAAACCGGTAGTCATTGGTGGTGACTTCAACGCCTGGGCTGTGGAATGGGGCAGTAGAGTAACCAACACAAGAGGGTGTATCCTGCAGGAAGCTCTAGCGAAGTTAGACGTACGATTGAGCAATGAAGATTCTGTTAGCACATTTCGGAGAGACGGGGATGGAGTGACTATCATCGACGTCATATTCTGTAGTGCCTCATTGACGGCGAACATGGATTGGAGAGTATGCGAAACGTATACGCATAGTGACCACCAGG